>NW_006159996.1:844284-857758 GCF_000334495.1 Tupaia belangeri chinensis | reverse complement strand
CAGGGAGGGCTGGGTGGCAAACCACCTCAGTGGCCCACGCCAGCCCCACCCTGAGGACACAGTCTGAGGCCAGCCGTCTTGGGCAGGGCTTCTGAGAAAGACCAGGGCCCTCTTTGGCCTGCCTCTTGCTGGACACATCTCAGTCATTCTCCGCATCTCTCAACACTGTTCCATGGTGCCCACAGCCCCGGGACGGGCATTCGAGGACCTAGTTGTCTGACTCCATCCTGGCATCTCTCTAGGTCTTTGCCAGTGCCGTTCCCTCCACCCAGAACGCATTCCTGGCCCCCAAATTTTGGTGTTCTTCCCATCCCTCAAAATCAATGCCACCTCCCCTGAGAAGCCTCCCCAGTCCCTGCCAGGAAAACATTTTCACGTTAGTGCGGGGATGAGAGATGAGGGTTCATGTGGGACTCCACTGGACCAATGTCTTAATCAGTGAGATGGAAGACACGGCCCATCACCACGGAGAGCAGAAAAGAGAGTAATTCGTGCATAAATCTCAAGGCCCAAGATCCTCAGAGCCCTGGGAGCCTCCCAGATCTTTTCAGAGGTAGGCGAGGTCAAAATTATTTTACTAATAGGGTCAGGATGGTGTCAGAGGTAACACGGTGTTCTGCAAGGCTGACCCACATGGAAAGTTGTAGGTTTGCATCCAGAGACCTCCTCAAACGTGCCAGGCTTAGGCGTGCCCATGATTCTGGGTGGGTCGCAGCACGAGGGCCCTGTTGGGGGTGCTTGTGTCCCTTTCTCTCTTTCTTTGTGTTTCTCTGTCTCTCTTACTCATGGAAGAAATGAGTGGATAAACTCTTTCATTATTTTACTAATAATACTATGACATTTGACTTCTGCATTGATAGTTCAAAAGCAATTGTGGAAAAGCCCTTGATACCATTGCTCAAAACAAGGCAATGGGGGGACCAGCAGTTAGCGTAATGGCTATGTCGCTGGACTCCCATGTAGTCAACCGTGGTTCGAGTATTGGACCCGGTGGCTTAAACTCACGCCGGGCACGTGTGCATGCATGCCCAGGATCCCGAGAGGAGAATGGAGGAGAAGGGATTGCGGCGTGGCCATCCCCCCAGGGGATGATTTCTCACTTTCTATCTCTCTGTCTCTCTCTGTCTTTCTGGTGAACGCACACGCCCTATAGCAAAAACCTCTCAAAAAAAAAGAAAGAAAGAAAGAAAGAAAGAAAGAAAGAAAGAAAGAAAGAAAGAAAGAAAGAAAAAGAAAAAGGAAAAGGAAAAGGAAAAAAAAAGAAAACAAGGCCATGGGGTCAGCTAGTGGCATGCCAGATCCCACACGACCAAGTGCATGGTTTTTGTCCTGGACCCATCAGCTTGAAAAACATGCCAGGTGCATGTGCATGTGTGCCCAAATTCCAGAGAGGAGAAGTGGCCATCCTCCCTGGGGGGATGCTTTCTCACTTTCTGTCTTCCTCTCTCTCTCATCTCACTCAGTGAGCACATGCGCCTTATACCAAAAATTAAAAAAAAAAAAAAAAGTCCTTGTTGAAGCAGGACAGTAAAATTAGTCACGGTATTAAGTATCAATCCCGAGGACACATTTATTTAACGCTGTGCATGATGACATGGGAAATTCACATAAAGCACTTGTGTAACCTCCCAAGGTATGATGCTTACCTCAAGGAAAAGCATTTGTGCCATTGTTTGTGGGGTTTGTTGTTGTTGTTTAAGTTTATTTATTTCATGTACAGGAGAGACAGGAGGCACTCAGCAGTATCTCACCACACTGCGATACCCAGCCTCAGCCTTTTGGCTGGTCCAGGTCACTGACTGACATGCCCAGCGTGTTCGGATCAACCTTGGATTTGAACTCCAGGCCTTCTCATATGGTTCCAGCATTTCACAGCAGCGCCCTACCTCTGTGCCACATCTGGGCCAGAAATTAGCTGGCTTTTTTTTTTTGTTTTTTAGTTTTTGTTACAGGCCTTGTAAGCTTGTAAGCTTGCCAGAGAGAAAGAGAGAGACAGAGGGAAAGTGAGAAATCACTTCCCAGGGGAGACGGCCATGCCACGATCCCATCTCCTCCATTCCTCTCTCGGATTCTGGGCATCCATGCACATGTACCCAGTGTGATTCTCAAATCATCAGGCCCAGCACTTGAACTGCATGGCCAGCCATGTGGGACCCAGCTGCTCCGACCTCCTCACTCTCACTGGCCCCAATTTGCTGGTTTTTAATAGAACGTCCTTTTGGGGCCAGAGGGTGCCGTGGTGGTTAAGGCACTGAACTCCCACATGGCAACCACAGTTCAAGTCCTGCACTTAGCAGCTTGCTTTCTCACAGTCTCTCCTTCTCTTGTCAAATTTAAAAAGAATAATAATCAGGACCATCAGGTGATGTGGTGGTTAAGGTGTTGGACGCTCCCACATGGCCAACCATGGTTTGAGGTCCCAGACCTTGTGGCTTGCTTCTCACTGGTCCCAGACCTTGTGGCGTGCTTCTCTCTTTCTCTCTCTCTCTCTCTCTCTCTCTGGGTCTCTCTGGTCAAATTAAAATAAATGAATGAATAAAATTAAATAACATAATTTTTAAAATAATAGTAACGATAAATGAAATTAATTAATTCTAAAAAAATAGAATGTCCTTTTTACTTGACAGGAAAGGTCAATGAATTTTAGACTTGGAAGACCAGTTCTGCAGCACAATAATTAAGCACTGTGTATAAGGAGCCAGAGCCCACATGGCCAACTGGGGGTCAGATCAGATCCTAGCCCTGGTTGTTTGAAACACGGGGTGGGTATAAATGCGTGCATGCCCAAAATCATGTGTGCTTCCTCTCGCTCTCTTTTCCCCCAGCAAGCACATGTGCCCTCCAACAATTTAAAAAAAAAAAAAAAAGAATTTTAGACTTGGATATTTAGCTCAGAAAAACTTGGATATTCACTCAAAAATAATGTAGTAAGCCAGTCACTTCAAGGAAAACAACCAACAGTATTTGTTGCCAATGATAAGATTCTATTTTTTAGGTGAAAATCTGAATTTTGGAATACTTATATGTATCACCATGAGCTTGACAACTTTCTGATACATTTCTGATGAAACTGGTGATGATATCAATGGATGTGATTATTTAATATGGCATAATAAAATGTGTTAACATTTGAGAGCTATACATATCTCAGTGAACTATTATTTAATTTTTAAACATTTATTTATTTATCTATTTGTTGAAATTTTTAATCCACCAGGTCCAGGACTTGAACCACAATTGGTCATATGGGAATCTAGCACCTTAACTACCATGTCACCTGCTGGCCCTGTGAACTATTATTTTTTAAATGACCGAAGCACAGTGTTGTAAAGTCATGCATGGGCAAAAGATCCTTTCAGACCCAACCTCTATGGCACAGCCAGAAATGAACCAGACTACAGAAGTGGAAGCCACATGCAGACCATGTTCAAGTCCCCAACACAGTTGGCCTACGAATACTCCAGCCACATGTGTGCAAGCCCAGGATCCTGATAGGCTGGAAGACTGGAAGAAGAGGACTGTGACATGACTGAGGCCTGTCGTGGGAGAGTCTTGCTTTCTCTTTTGTGTATGTGCACACACTCTATCATGACTTTAAAGATTATATATATATATATATATTTTTTTTATACACACATATATATACATATATTTATATATTAAATATGTATGCATGTGCATGTGCGTGTGTATAGATATATAGATATATATCATAGAGAACTCATAGGTGGCATAGTGGTTAAGGCACTGGACTCCCAAGTAGTCGACCACGGTTTAAGTTCTGGACCTGGTGGCTTGAAATTCACACTAGGCACATTTGTGTGCATGCCCAAAATCCCGAGAAAAGAATGGAAGAGAAGGGATAGCAGTGAATCCAACCCCCTCGCCCCCCGGGGAGTCATTTATCGCTTTCTGTCTCTCTTTCTCTCTCTGTCTCTCTGGTGAGTACACACACCCTATAGTCAAAAATCTTAGGCTAGCAAGTGGCGTGGTGGTTAAGAGTGCTGGACTCCCACATGGCCAACTGTAGTTTGAATCCCGGACCTGGCAGCTTGCTTTCTCACTTTCTCTCTTTCTCTCTCTGTCTCTCACACTCTGTCCCTATAAATAAATTAATTAAATTAAGTTAAATAAAAATAAAGTTAAATAAAATATACTTAAAAAATATCTCTCTCAAAGCCAAAACAAAACAAAAAATTAGGTTTCAGTCCTGGACCTGGCAACTTGAAAAACATGCCAGTGCATGTCCATGCATGCCCCCCAATCCTGTGAGGTGAATGGAAGAAAAGGCCATTTCCCCTGGTGGGTGCTTTCTCACTTTCTTTCTATTTTTTTTTTAATTTTTTTTTTTTTGAGAGATTTTTGCACTAGGGCATGTGTGCTTGCTGGAGAGACAGAAACAGAGAGACAGAAAGTGAGAAATCACACCCTCCTCCCAGGAGGATGGCCACACCACAATCCCTTCTCCATTCTCTCAGGATCTTGGGCATGCACCCACACGCGCCCAGCATGAGTTTCAAATGGCCAGATCCGAGACTCAAGCAGCGTTCGACCACGTGGAAGTCCAGCGACATAATCGTTATGTCACCCGCTGGTTCCATCATTTTCTCCCTCTCTCTGTCTCCAGCAAGTGCACATGCCCTATAGCAAAACTATATATTTAAGTTTGGCATAGTGGTTGAGGGTGTTGGACTCCCATATGGTCCACTATAGTTCGAGTCCCAGATCTGGCAGTTTTCTCTTACGTACGCATCAAATTAAAAAATAAATAAAGTTAAATAGAATAAATAATTCTTTAAGAAAAAATATATATTTAAGTTTATTTTTTTTCCTTCCATGAACAAGAGACAGAGACAGAGAGAGACAGCGTCCCCAATAGGGGTCCAATGCTGTGATCCAACACTAGCCCTCAGCCAGTTCTAGATCTTGGGCAAGTGTGCACCTACAGTACTCCTCAGGGAGAGTGCTGGACCCAAACTAGGAGTCTTCCCATGTGAGATTGCCCTGCAGATTATCCTGATTTACCACTGCATTACTATCTTGCCCCTAAAAAAAAAAATCTTTTTTTTTTTTTTTAGTTTGCCAGAGGGGGACCAGCAGTTGGCATAATGGCTATGTCACTGGACTCACATGTAGTCAACCATGGTTTGAGTCTCAGACCTGGTGGTTTAAACTCACGCTGGGCACGTGTGAGTGCATGCCCAAGATCCCGAGAGGAGTATGGAGGAGAAGGGATTGCAGCATGGCCATCCACCCAGGGCATGATTTCTTGCTTTCTGTCTCTCTGTCTCTCTCTGTCTTTCTGGTGAGTGTACACGCCCTATAGCAAAAACCTCTCTTAAAAAAATTAATTTGCCAAAGGGAGACCAGCAGATGGCATAATGATTATGTTGCTGGACTCCCACATAGTTGATTGTGGTTCGAGTCCTGGACCCAGTGACTTAAAACTCACTCTGGGCATGTGTATGTGCATGCCCAAAACACTTAGAGGAGAATAGAGGCAAACAGATTGCAGCGTGGCTATCCCCCAGGGGGTGATTTCTTGTTTTCTCTCTGTGTCTTTCTGCCTCTCTGGTGAGCATATGTACTCCATAGCAAAAATATCTCTTTTAAAAAGAAAAAGCTAGAATGGGACCAGCAGTTAGCGTAATGGCTATGTCACTGGACTCCCACGTAGTCGACCGCGGTTCACGTCCCGGACCTGGTGGTTTAAACTCATGCCGGGCGCGTGTGCATGCGTGCCCAAGATCCCGAGAGGAGAATGGAGGAGAAGGGATTGCGGCATGGCCATCCCTCCTGGGGGGTGATTTCTCACTTTCTGTCTCTCTGTCTCTCTCTGTCTGTCTGGTGAGCGCATGCGCCCTATAGCAAAGACCTCTCCAAAAAAAAAAAGAAAAAAGAAAAAAAGAAAAGAAAAAGCCAGAAGGTATGTGAACTCACCAGAGAGAAAAATGGGGGAGATGAAAAAGCACCCCCCCATGGGGAATAATCATGTTGTAAGCACGTTTCTTTCATTTCTCTCCCCTCTCAGGATTTCGGGCATGCACACACATGCTCCTAGCATGATTTTCTTTTCTTTTTAATAATTATTTTATCTAGCTTTATTTATTACTATTATTATTCTTTTTTTCAGTTTGATCAGAGAGAGAGGGAAAGTGAGAAACCAAGCCACCAGGTCCAGGACTTGAACTGTGGTCAGCCATGTGGGAGTTCAGCGCCTTGAACCACCATGCAACCTGCTGGCCCTCCTAGTGTGATTTTCAAGCCACTGGAAGGACTTGAACCATGTAGTAGGTCATGCGGGATCCAATGGCTTAACCAGAGGGATACAGGCTGCCCTACCCTCATTTTTTTTTTTTTAACTTGCTATAGAGTTCATGTGCCCACTGGAGAGAGAGACAAAATGAGAAAGCACCCCCAGGAGAATGACCACGCTGTAATCCCTTCTCCTCCAATCTTCTCTCAGGACTTTTGGCGTGTATGCATATTTTTAAAATTTTATGTATTATTATTATTAGGTTTTTTTCTTTCTATTTTTTTTTTTTTTTGAGAGGTTTTTGCTATAGGGCGTGTGTGCTCACCAGAAAGACAGAGAGACAGAAAGTGAGAAATCACCCCCCAGGGGGGATGACCATGCTGCAATCCCTTCTCCTCCATTCTCCTCTTAGGATCTTGGGCACGCACACACACACGCCGGGTGTGAGTTTAAACCACTGGGTCCAGGACTCAAACCGCGGTTGACTACATGGGAGTCCAGTTACATAGCCATTATGCCAACTGCTGGTCCTTATTATTTGTTTTAATTTGCTATAGGGCACATGTACTCACCAGAGAGAGAGACAGAGAGAGAGAGAGGGAAAGTGAGAAAGCAAGCCACCAGGTTCAAGACTCAAACTGCGGTCAGCCATGTGGAAACCCAGTATCTTAACCACCACGTCACCTGCTGGCTTTCCCAGCATGTTTTGGAAGATACCAGGTCCAGGACTTGTACCATGAATTCAGCCTTGTAGGTCAGCCACCTGAAATACTATGCCACCTGGGTGCACCCCCCTAATACTTTTTAAATAAAAAACAAATAGAAGACCCATTCAAAATTCAAGGTAGGCAAATAGACTTTAATGTAACAGAATATGAAAAGTTCATTGACAATTTAGGACTCAAAATATCCACCAACCTTCTAAGTAACACTTGCCAAGTTTGGTATAATACCAAATTATCTGAAAAAGCTATTAAAATACTTGTTACTGGGACCAGCAGATGGCATAGTGGTTACATTGCTGAACTCCTACCTAGTCAACTGCGGTTGGAGTCCTGGACCCAGTGGCTTAAAACTCACACCAGGTCTGTGCAAGTGCCTGCCCAAAATCCTGAGAGGAGAAAGGAGGAGAAGAGATTGTGGTGTTGCCATCCCTCAGTGGGGGTGGGGTGGTGGTGGTGGTGATGTTTTGCTTTCTATCTCTCTTTGTCTCTCTGGCAAGTGCACATGCCCTATAGCAAAAATCTCTCTCTAAAACAAAAACAAAAACTGGGCCTGGCAGGTGGCATGGTGATTAAAGGCACTGGATTCCCACGTGGCCAACAGCAGTTTGAGTCCCAGACCTAGTGGCTTGCTTTCTCACTTTCCCTTTCTTTATCTCTCTCTGTCTCTGGTCAAATTTTAAAAAATAATAATAATAACAATAAAAAAAAAAAAATTTTAAAAAAAAAAAAAAAAAAAAAAAAACCTTGTTACTTTTCCAGCTATAACACTGTGTGAGGCGGGGTTTTCTTCATAGGCTTCAACAACAACATTCTGTGAATATATATACTATATGTTCACAGAAGTTTGAAAGCAAAAGCAGATATGAGAATCTAGTCCAGTCCCAAGGGACCTATCTGCTCTATTTAGCCAGATATTAATGAAGTTTGTAAAAATTAAAAGCAATGCAACTCTTCTGGATAATTGTCTTGTTTTGTTTTGATTTGATTTAGTGCTTGTTTATTAGAGAGATTTTGCCTCACCAGAGAGACAGAAAGCGAGAAATCACCCCCTGGGAGGATAGACCACACTGCAATCCCTTCTCATTCTCCTCTTGAGATTTTGGGCACGCATGGACACATGTCTGGTGCAATTTTTAAGCCACCAGGTCTGGGACTTGAACCGCAGTTGGCCAAGTGGGAGTCCAGAGACCTAACTGCTATGCAATCTGCTGGCCCCATAAAGTTATTTTTCATAAAACTATATTATCCATAATAACATTTAATAGGACTATTACTGCTGTTTTATAATGAATGAATAGGGGCCAGCAGATGGCATAGTGGTTACATTGCTGTACTCCTACATGGTCTATCACAGTTCCAGTCCCAGAACTGGTGGCTTGAAACTCACGCCAGGCATGTGTGCGTGCATACCCAAAATCCCAGGAGGAGAATGAAGGAGAAGAGATTGTGGCATGGCCATCCCTCCTCGGGGTTGATTACTCACTTTCCCTCTTCCTGTCTCTGTCTCTCTCTCTCTGGCAGTGCACATGCCCTAAAGCAAAAACCTCTAAAATAAATAAATAAGTATAACGAATGAATAAACGCATGTTTTAATTTTTTCAGTTTGACTATGTGTATATACATACATATATATATGTATATTTTAGATTTTTGCCATAGATGTGTGCACTTGCCAGAGAGAGACAGAGAGAGAAAGTGAGAAATCACCTCGCAGGAGGGATGATCATGCCTCGATCTCTTCTCTTCCCTTTTCCCCTCAGGATTTCGGGCATACATGTACAACCATCCGGCATGTTTTTCAGGCTGCCAGGTCTGAGACTTGAACTGCAGAGTCAGCCATGTGAGATCCAGCGCCTTAACCACTACACCACCTGCTGGCCCAGTTTAAATTTCCAGTATGGTAAACCTTGATAGATACTAGGTCTTCAGGAAAGTCAAGATGTATTTTTCTACGTTTTCCTATGCAAAATTGCATCCTGCCTTTCCCGATGACCTAATATGACCCATGTAAACAGAAGCTCTTTGGGGTCCTCGATAGTGATGAAGCATGAACAGAAGTCCTGAGAACAAAATGGCTGACCCCGTCTGGTCTAGTGCTCTGGCAGCAGGAAAGACTAGGGGTAGACATGAAGAAAGCCCTGGTCGGCAGAGCCAGGCAGTGACCAAAAAGGGGACTAGACAGAGCCAGTTCCTTTGAAGAGGTCCCAACCCTCAGGCCTTGCAGTCTAGGCAGGCAGAGGGAGGGAGGAGGGCTTGGAGTGGGTGAGGGACCACTTGAGGGGGGTTCTAGCAGAGGTTCCAGGAGTCCCCGACTTCCCCCTGCTGCCCCTTGGGGTTGCGAGTGTGTGGGGGAGGCCCCAAACACACAACACACTCCCCTCACAGAGCTGAAACCAGGCCCAGGCGTGCCGCCCTCCCCTGAAGGCCTCCACCCCCACCCCCACCCACGAGAAGGATTTGGGCCTTAAAACGATCTCACCACTGCGGTGCGGCAGACAATACAGAGGGGACATTATGCCCTGAGAGAGAGGCCTCGTTGTTGGCGCAGCCGAGACAGCAGGGCTCTGTTCTGAGCAGTCTGGGGGCCACTCATGTGCTCAGGCCCAGACCCCTCACACCCTGAGTCCTATTGTCACCCAAAGGTGCACTCAGAAACGCACCCTGGGGTATCCCTTGGGCACATGCTGCGCACCCGTGAGCCTTTGGATGTGCACGGCTCCCACCCCCATCGAACCCCACCCACATCTACCTGCTCTGGTCCTCACTGACAGCCCACACAGCCATGTACTCCATGACACAGGCATTCCCACGTGGGGAGCCCCGGTGGGGGTGCCGGAGACCCAAGGCCAGCCACACTGAGGACCCTGAGGACACACGCCCTGCCTGCCCCACCCTGCACTGCCTGGCCAGGATCACAGGGCACTGAAACCAGCAGCCGCCTAGGCTGGGCCAGACTTGCCTAGACCCACAGAGGGACACAAAGGCTGCGTTGTTGCTTTGCCAAACACTCCCAGCTCTGGAGTGGGAGGGAGGGACCTGGGCAACTGGTCCCCCTACCCCCCAGCTCCTGGGCTGGCGCTGGAGCAAGACTGGACTTTAACCTCTTAGGCCACCACCAGTGCTTAGGCCAGAGGATGGGGGAGACAGTCCTGATAAACCTGCTCAAAGAGCGCCCCCCAAGCCCAGAGCTACAGTCTTAGTCCCCCTGAGTAGGCTGTCTCCCTCCGACAGCCACACAGCTCATTCCTTCTGCCTGCCGGGGACTCCTTCCCCTCCCCCGTCTGGGGACCTTCTCATTCTCCTTCAGGACAGAGCTCAGAGAGCATGTCCCCAGAAGCGCTGCCAACCCCGAGGTGGGTGCTGCTCCTCTGCTTCCTCTGTGTGGGAGAACCCCAGCCTCGCCCAGCCTGGGCTTGGCTCACAAGGACACGGACTGACAGGGGGACAGAGAAGTGGGTGAGGCATGGCCACCCCATGGCAGTGGAGAGCCCAGGGTAGAGTTACCAACCCAAGTCCTGACCACAAGTCGCCAGTCACTCTCATCAGATGACACAGAAGGACACTGGGAGTTCCTTGGCAGAGCTGGCTTCCCACCTCCAGCCTTTGTTCCCTCTGCCTAGGACACTTTCCCGTCCATCTGTTTGCCAGGTCCTACCCAGCCAAGCGGGAGCCATTTTTAGCTTTTATTGAACACGTATAGAGCATGTACTGTGTGCCAGGCACTGTTCCAGCGGATTTACACATATTAACTCCCTGAATCCTCACAACAGACCTTCAAAATTGGTGCTGTTATTATTCCCACTTTAAGGATGAGAAAATAAAGCACAACGAGGTTAAGGAACTCCACAGTCACAGGCTAGTAAGTGGTGGAGCCCTAACAGCAGCCCAACAAGTCACTTCCTCCAGGCAGCCTTCTCCTGCTTTTGCTACGAGCTGCCCCGACTCTAAACCCATCTGAGTTGCAACCAGCTGTTCCTGGGCTGGGTTTCCCACTCTCGATGCTGTGACCCCTGTGGGCTTGCATAGGGATCTATCTTTTCCTGGGGCCCAGTAGCTCAGCCTCTAGGACAACATCTGGCCCATGGGGGCTTGCAAGAAATTTTTAATTCTTTATTTTATTTTATTTTTTTTAGAGGTTTTTGCTGTAGGGCGCGTGGGCTTGCCAGAAAGACAGAGAGAGGGAGACCGAAAGCGAGAAATCACCCCCAGGGGGGATGGCCATGCTACAATCCCTTCTCCTCCATTCTCCTTTTGGGATCTTGGGCACACACACACACGGGCCTGGCGTGAGTTTAAGCCACCAGGTCCGGGATTCAAACCACAGTTGACTACATGGGAGTCCAGCAACATAGCCATTACGCCAACTGCTGGTCCCTCAAGAATTACTATTGACTGAATAATCAAAAGCACAAGAAGGATGTCTGGACTCCCAACAGTTAAGGCGGGGAGAGGTAGAGGCTGCCCGGAAAGGCCCACGGAGTTCCCCTCTCGCTACTCCACCCACTGCCTGCTCTGTCACTGCTGCAAAGCTCTGCTGTCCCTGGCTACACGCTGGGCAGTGAGGGAGGAGCTGCTGGGCCCCACAAAAATGTCTGGAACCCCAGCTGCTCCCAGGTCTCCGCGTGTCTCCAGGCAGAGGGTCTCGAACACCTCAGGCACCACAAACCAAAAAGATAGGGTCTTTGTAGGGTCTGCAGCCCCCTCTCTTCATGCATCCCATTTCCAGCCTACTGATTGGTTTCTCCAGCTTCCACCCAATGTTTCCAAACCACGGCTCAGGCCCTAGCCAGTGGGGAATTTGAGTGGAGAGGGTACCGGCACACAGTGGGCCAGCCAGGCCGCAGGGCCATCTCACTTAAGGGTTGCCGGCTCCACAGTTCTCCTTCCTCTAGAAGAGCCATTTCCACAGGCTGTGGCCCAAAAAGGAGAGGCAATCACGCCACAGCCTCCTCTTGGCTGTCTCTGCACTTCTAAAGCAGTCAATCCCACCCCCCAACACCTTGGGAATATAGCCCCAATGGGGGCCACGAGCACTTCAGTCTGTCTCCCCAGCCCTGATGCTGGGCTGAGAGAGGAGCCTGAAGAACTGCAGGAAAGGTTGCAGATCGGCCCCCGAGTGCCTTAGCCCACCTCTAAGTGCTTTCCCTGGCCTGTCTCAGGGTCACCCTGTATTTCTGCTCCTGTTACCGGAGCCTGGTCTCCCCAATGACTCCCTCAGCCACAGTGACCAAAGACAACTGCTCCATGAAAGGAGCTGGGTTTTCCCTCAGCCCATGTGGGTGTACGTGTGTGTGTACGTGTGTGTACGTGAGTATGTGTGTGCACCAGCCTGTGTCTGGGCGGAGGCAGCTCCCAAATCCCTCCCCAGGAAAACTTTCAGGCAGCACTCTGGAAGGAAGCTGGGGGCCTTGCTTGAAGCTCTGTGTGCAGCTGCTGTTTGTACTTAAATAATAGGTTACAGATCAACACAAACAGCCGTTTTCTAAAGCACTTCACATAAAATGAAGAAAATGCCAGTTGCCCATGTAAAAAATTAATTTTGGGGGGCCAGCAGGTGGCATAGTGGGTAAAGTGCTGGATTCCCACATGTCTGACTGTGGTTGGAGTCCCAGACCCGGAGGCTTGGGAATCACACCAGGCGTGGGTGCGTGCGTGTCCAAAATCCCAAGGGGAAAATGGAGACAGGATTGCAGCACGACCACCCCTGCCCCCCAGGGTGGGGGGATCATCTCTCACTTTCCCTCTTTTTCTCTCATAGGCAAAGGCACACGCCCTTTGACAAAAAACAAACAAACAAACAAAGGTATTCCTGTTATTATGTGACGATGGAGATTTCATGAGCACCAGCACCCTCAAAGTCACGTGTGTCTGCCCTGCAGGGTGTGAGGGCTGCCTGACCCAAAGGAGGCCGGATCCCTGGCGATGTGAACCCCTCAGCTTCAGTGGAATAGCTATGGTTGGAGCAAAGCCCTGTGCCGTGCCTAGGGGGAGAGACGTGGCAAGTCCCGAGATCCGCTCTCTCTGCTTGGTCACTGATCACGGGCTGCACGCCAGGCGTTCAGGACACCCTTTGCTGTCCTGTGCCCCCCCCCCCTTCACAGGTGAAGAAAGTGAGGCTGGAAGACGGTATGTAACCAGGTTGTCATTACTGAGTGCCGACCAGGCCACACCCTGAGTATTTTTAATCTATCTATTCGCTCCCCGTGACTGCCCCATTTTACTAATGACGAAACCGAGGTACACAAAGCTCGGTGCCCTCCCGAGATGAGAGCCAGGATGTGGCAGAAACAAGACCTGAACCCAAATCCTGGTCTGTCCCTCGAATCCCTGGGCAGACAAAATGTGTGTAACTAGGGCCTGGACTTCCGCACAAATATCAATAGAACTGTGGGGGCATAAGAGTAAAGGGCAGCCCCCTTGCTTCTGGGAACCAGCACGTGACTTCACGGGAGAGGAAGAAACGGAACAAAACCGTGAAGAACGGTTAGGATTT
>NW_006159996.1:835034-844253 GCF_000334495.1 Tupaia belangeri chinensis | reverse complement strand
GAGACGCGGGGTAGAGGGAACAGCGCAAGCAGAGCTTCTGAGACGGGAACCTGAGCAGTGTTTGGGGAGCAGCAAGAGGGCCGTGTGCTCAGACTGCGGAGCACAGGCCAGTGGGAAGGTGGGGCTGTGACTACCGGAAGGCCTTGGGCTTGACCCCGTCAGCAATGGTGATTAATAGCTCGAGCTGTGAGTTTGAATCCTGGCTTCACCACTGACCAACTAGGTTAACTTGGAAAAATCTCTTCTCTTTTCCAAGCCTCAGTTTCCTCACTTGTAAAATTAAAATAGTATCTGTCTACCAGGATTGTTCTGAGGATTCATAGAAAGGTATTGAGCTGGGCCAGCCGGTGGTGTGGTGAATAAGGCAGCTGGATCCCACATGGCTGACTGTGCAGTTCAAGTACCAGACCTGGAGGCTTGAAAAACTTGCTGGTCACGTGAGCATGGACGCCCAAAATCTCCCAGAGGAGAAGAGAGGATAAGAGATTGCAGTGGTCATCCCCCTTGGGAAGAGATGCTTTCTCACTTTCCCTCTCTTTCTCTGGAGAGCACACATGCCCTATAGTAAATTTCATTTTTTTTAATTTTATTTTTTATTTTATTGGAGAGGTTTTTGCTATAGAGTATGTGTGCTTACCAGAAAGAGAGAGAAAGTGAGAAATCACCCCCCGGGGGAATGGCCATGCCGCAATCCCTTTTCCTCCATTCTCCTCTTGGGATCTTGGGCACTCACGTGCTCAGCGTGAGTTTAAGCCACCGGGTCTTAGACTTGAACCGTGGTCAACTACATGGGAGTCCAGCGACCCAGCCATTACGCTAACTGCTGGTCCCAGTAAATTTAATATTTCAATATAATTTTTTTTTAAATTTGAGCAGAGGGGGACAGACAGAGAGAGAGGGAGAGAGAGAGGGAAAGTGAGAAAAAAAAGTCGCCAGCTCTGGGACTTGAACCACGGTCAGCCAGGTGGAAGTCCAGTGTCCTTAATCACTGTGCCACCTGTTGCCCCCCCCTTTTTAAGAGGTTTTTGCCTTATGGCATGTGTGCTTGCTGGAGAGAGACAGAGACAGTGAGAGCAAAAGCGAGAAACCACTCCCCAGAGGAGATGGCCTTCTCCATTCTGCTCCTGGGGTCTCAGGCATGCATGCACATGTGCCCAGTGTGAATTTCAAGCCTCCAGGTCCAGGACTTGAACTGTAGTCGGCCGTGTGGGAGTCCAGTGACATAACTACTATGTCATCTGCTGGCTCCAATAGTAAATTTTAAATAAAAATAAAGGCACTATGCCCTGGCTGGGCCCATAGGTTAGTGGTAAAAGCAGCTGGATCCTGTATGGCTGACTAAGTGGTTCAAATTTTGGCCCTAGCAGCTTCAAAAATGTGCTGGGGTGTGTGTGTGGGGGGGCAACTGTTAGCGTAATGGCTATGTCACTGGACTTCCATGTAGCTGACCGCGGTTCGCATCCCGGACCGAGTGGCTTAAACTCATGCCAGGCATGTGTGTGTGCATGCCCAAGATCCCGAGAGCAGAATGGAGGAGAAGGGATTGCGGCATGGCCATCCCCCCTGGGGGGTGATTTCTCGCTTTCTGTCTCTCTGTCGCTCTCTGTCTGTCTGGCGAGCACACGCGCCCTATAGCAAAAACCTCTCCAAAAAATAAAAATTAAAAATTAAAAAAATAATAATAATAAATGTGCTAAGGGGGACCAGCAGTTAGCATAATGGCTATGTCGCTGGACTCCCATGTAGTCGACCGCGGTTTGAGTCCCGGACCCAGTGGCTTAAACTCATGCCAGGCATGTGTGTGTGCATGCCCAAGATCCCGAGAGCAGAATGGAGGAGAAGGGATTGCAGTGTGGCCATCCCCCTGGGGGGTGATTTCTCACTTCTTTCCGTCTCTCTCTCTTTCTGGCGAGCTCACACACACCCTATAGCAAAAACCTCTCAAAAAAAAAAAAAAAAAAAAACAATGTGTGGAGCCAGCAGGTGGCATGGTGGGTAAGTGTGCTGGACTCCCACATGACCAACCATGGTTCGAGTCCGGACCTGGTGGCTTGCTTTCTCACTTTCCTTCTCTCTCGCTCACTCTGTCCCTCTCTGGTCAAATTAAAATAAATAAATAAACTGAAATAAAATAATTCTTAAAAAAAAATATGTGCTGACTACATGGGCGTTCTTACCTAAAATCCTAACAGAGTAGAAGAATGGAGAAGGCATTGCAACATGACCATGCCTATTGGAGGGTGCTTTCCCCTTCTCTCTCTGTCTCTCTACGGTGAGCACACCTCCAGTAAATTTTAATTTTAAAAATTGTTACCCCAGACCAAAGTAATCACTCAACAATGGAGAATTCTTGTTCTTGTTACTGAGCAATGGGGAGCCACTGAGTACTACTGACAAAGAGAGACTCTCAAGTAGAGCTGGCCCAGCTGCTCACTCCTTCCCACAAAGGAGTCTCAGGGCTCAAGAAGAGTGAAAGTAAAGGGCCAGCCCCATGGCCTGGCACTGGTGGAAGCAGATTCCACACGACCAACAGCTTGAATCCTGGACCCCCATGGCTTGTGGTACGCACCAGGCACACGTGCCCAAGGTCCCAACACGATGGAAAGATGGAGAAGAGGGAATCGAGGCATGACTGTGCCCTATTGGAATATGCTCTCTCTCCTCTTTCCATCCCCCTCTGGTAAGTGTATGCATTTTGTTGCAAAATGAAAAAAAAAGAAAGAAAGAAGGAAGGGAAGGAGGGAAAGTGAGAGAAAGAGAGAATTCTTTCTAGGAAGGAAGAAAGATTGGGACCAGCAGTTAGTGTAATGGCTATGTCGCTGGACTTCCACGTAGCCGACTGCGGTTCAAGTCCTGGACCCAGCAGCTTAAACTCACGCCGGGTGCATGTGCGTGTGTGCCCAAGATCCCAAGAGGAGAATGGAGGAGAAGGGATTGTGGCGTGGCTATCCCACCTGGGGGGTGATTTCTTGCTTTCTATCTCTCTCTCTCTCTCTCTGTCTGGTGAGCGCACGTGCCCTCTAGCAAGAACCTCTCAAAAAAAAAAAAAAGGGAAGGAAGAAAGAGTGATTCTTGGGTCTAGGGCCAGTCCAAAGTGGTGGTTGTTTTGTTTTGCAGGTTTGTTTGCTTCTCCTTATGAGAGAAGAGAGAAGAGAGAAGGAGCAAGTCAAAGACAGGTTTTTGTTTTGTTTTGTTTTGCTATAGGGCATGTGCACTTGCCAGAGAGAGGAAAAGTGAGAAATAACCCTCCAGAGGGATGACCATGCCACAATCCTTTCTCCTCCATTCTCCTCTTGGGATTTTGGTCACATATGCATGCACACACAGCAGGCATGAGTTTCAAGCTGCCAGCTCTGGGACTCAAACTGCAGTCAGCCATATGGGAGTCCAGCACCTTAACTATTATGCCACCTGCTGGTCCTGTAGATAGGTATTTTTGACAGAGTCTTGCTGTGTCACAATCCTCTGCCCCAGTCTCCCAATTATCTAGGATTACAGATGTGTCGGTTGAACCCGGCCTGTTCAGGTTGGCCCAGGGATCAAGTCCAGGCTTCACAAGAGGTCCCAGCCACCCAAACAGTGGTATTCTCTATGCCACCAGGGCTTGACTGACCCAGATTTTTATTTTTAATAATTATTTATTTGGGGACCAATAGATGGCATAGTGGTTACATCACTGAATTCCCACGTAGTTGACTGTGGTTCAAATCTTGGACCCGGCAGCTTAAAACTCACACCAGGCACATGTGCGTGCGTACCCAAAGTCCCAAGAGGAGAATGGAGGAGAAGGAATTGTGGAAAGGCCATCTCCCCCTGGGCAGGGGGGGTGGTCCTCGCTTTCTGTGTCTCTGTCTCTCTGGTGAACACATGCGCCCTACAGCAAAATCTCTCTAAAATTTTTTTTATTATTATTTATTTATTTCTCATTTTTAAATTTGACCAGAGACATACAGAGAGAGAGAGAGAGAAGGAAAGTGAGAAAGCAAGCTGTTAGGTCCAGGACTTGAACCCTGGTCAGCCACGTGGGAGTCCAGCACCGTAACCATTACACCACCTGCTGGCCTGACCCAAGATTTTTTTGACATCTCCTGTTTTATCTTTAGAGTTGAATGAATTCCCCCATGAGCAACCCATGGTTCATTCCTTCTAGTAAGCAATGTATCAGGTTACTGAGGTTACCCCTCCTAAGGCAGCTATTCCAGACAGCAGAGCCATCTCCCTCAGCCTGTCCACCTCGTGCTGCACATCTAAGGCCCAGGCTGAGACGGACAGGGGAGCCTGTCACGGTTCCTCCCCTTGTAATGCACTCTCCTCTTCCCCCGCATCTGCAGCAGCCACCAGGACTGGGGTTCATAACTGAAGGGCTGTCTTCTGTCTTTCTTGACCTCGCTGCATAAATTGCCTACATCCCTCTGTTGTGTTCTTTTTTTAAAATTTTGCCAGGAAGTACACATACTTGCTGGAAAGACAGAGCATGAGAGAGAGAGAAAGCACGCCATGGGGTACGGTCATGCCACACAATCCCTTGCTCTCCCATTTTTTCCTCCTTTTGGAATTTTGGGCGCACATGCAAACATGTCCGGAGTGTTTCTCAAGCCACTCGTCCAATTGTCACCCACGTAGTCAGTCACATGGGATCCAGTCACCGTAACCACCACGCCATAGGCCGGCCTGCATTACTTCACCTTAATCCCAGCCTAGCACTCTTCCTCATCCTATATGTGTTTGTGTGGGAGAGAGAGAGAGAGAGAGAGATTTTAATTATTTATTTTATTTATTATTATTCTATTTTGAAATTTGCCACAGGGCACATGTGCTCACCACAGAGAGAGAAAAAGTAGAGAGGGAAAGTGAGAAAGCAGGCCACCAGGTCCAGGACCGGCCAATCACATGGCCAACCACGGGAGTCCAGCACCCCGAACACCACGCCACCTGCAGGCCCCCTATCCAATATACTTTTAGTTTATTTCTTTCTTCTATGAGCAAAACAGAGACTGCACCCCAATGGGGTCTTGGCACTGTGATCTGTTTCCAGCCTCAGCCAGCCCTGGGTCACGAGTTCACACATGCCCAGGGAGGTCTCAAAGTTTGAACCAGGAACCTTCTCATGTGGGTCTTGTGGGTCATGTGGGCCTTGCAGAGCATTGTTTTTACCCCTGTGCCACCATCTGGCCCCTGATGTTTTCTTTCTTTCTTCTTTCTTTCTTTCTTCTTTCTCTTTCTTTCCTTCTTTCCTTCTTTCCTTCTTTCTTTCTTTCTTCTTTCTCTTTCTTTCCTTCTTTCCTTCTTTCTTTCTTTCTTTCTTTCTTTCTTTCTTTCTTTCTTTCTTTCTTTTTAATTTGCCGACCGGTGTGTATACTCATCAGAAAGGGAGAAAGCGGGACCAGCAGGTGGCGTGGTGGTTAAGGCGCTGGACACTCCCACATGGCTGACCGCGGTTCAAATCCTGGACCTGTTGGCTTGCTTTCTCACTTTCCTCTCTCCTCTCTCTGTGTCTCTCTCTGGTCAAATTAAAATGAATGAATGAATAAATAAATAAATCTTAAAAAAAAAAAAAAGGAAAGGGAGGAAGCAACCCCCATGGGGCATAATTACACTGCAACCCCTTTTCCTTCTCTTTCCTCTCCTTTCAGAATTTTGGGCATATGTGCATACGTCCCTGCTGTGTTTTTCAGGTCACTGGGTGTGGGATTTGAATTACACCATTACCATTTCGGATCCAGTTCCTTAACCACCAGGCCACAGGCCGGCCCAGAATTTTATTTATTTATTACTATCTGTCTGTCTTACCCAAGCAGAATGTATGCTCCATGAGACCAAGACTTTGCCTGTCTTGTATACTGTCGTGTCCTCACCTTATAGGACAGTGCCAGGCACATAGCAGGAGGTCAACAAATACTTAGAAGCCAGACGTTGGTGCAGTGGTAATGCAGCTAAACCCACTGCAGTGGTAATGCAGCTAAACCCACTGGGAAAGGTCCTGAGTTCACATCCCAAGACCTGTCAGAGTACGCCACGTACACGTGTGCCCATGATTCAAGCAGACTGAGACTGGATCTCAGCATGAGGACCCTGCCAGGGGTGTCTGTCTGCCTGACAGAAGAAAGAAAAAAAGAAAATGCTAATAAATAGGCCTACTGGGGCCAGCAGGTGGCATGGATGTTAAAGGCACTGGACTCCCACATAGCCTACAATGGTTCGAGTCCTATACCTGGAGGCTTGCTTTTTAAAAAAAAAAAAATTAATTATTATTTATTTTATTTTTTATTTATTCATTCATTATTTTTTCATTTGACCAGAGAAAGACAGAGGGTGAGAGTGAAAGAGAGAGGAAGTGAGAAAGCAACCCACCAGATTCAGGACTCAAATCCTGATCAGCCATGTGGGAGCGTCCAGCACCTTAACCACCACGCCACCTGCTTGTCCCTGAGGCTTACTTTTTCACTTTCCCTCTCTGTCTCTCTCTTGTTCTGTCTGTCTCTGGTAAAATTAAAATAAAAATAATAAAGTTAAATAAAATAATTATCTTTAAAAATAATAAATAAATAAGCCTACTTCTAGAAACAGGAGAGAAGAAAAGGAAGAATTAATAAGGAACAAAATCTGGGTTCTTGTCCCCAAGACTAGGAGACTCCTTTGAAGCCTCAGGTGCCCCCTGTGCAGTATGGGAGTGCGGGCAGGGCCTCTAGCCCTGAGGCTTCCTGCCCAGGCAGCACCACCCCAGCCCTCCTGCAGGAGCCGGCCCTCCCTGCTGTGCCATTACAGGCCTGCCTCTGGAGCTCCCTCCCTTCCCAGCACCCCATCTCAGAGAGGTAGAAATTAATTTCCTTTGGCATTAATTTCCCTGACGAGCCCGGCCCTCGGCCAGTCACCACAGGCCTCTGGGGGAGCAGTGCAGGGAACGGCAGGCGGCAGCGTGACTTACGGGCCTCGAGGCCCTAGACGCCCAGCTGCTTCTGATAGCTCTGGACACCTCCAGCCCCCCTAAATCAGCTGCACTGGAGCGACCTGGAGAGCTGCCCAGTCCGTCCTCAGGCTCGGCTGGTGCCCCTGGCAGGCGCCTCCCAGGTCAGGGGACACAGGCTGCGCGGAAGCGGGTGACTTCATCCAGACTGACTCACCCCATCCAGCCTCTGGGGATGGACTGCAAGAGGGAGGCAATAGCAGTCCTCTCAACTCAAATCTTTGGGGCATCTCGCCTTCCCTCTGCAGCCCCAGGGTTTCCCCAAACCAGATGGTGCCCCTCTCCTACCCCATACTGCATCCAAGAATCCACACTGTCTTGCAAACAGTCCAGGCCCTCGGTGGCTCAGTACTGGCCTAAAGAGGTCTGAGACCCAGGCCCACTGCCCTCTGACCAGCCAGGTAAAATGGGTTTAGTCCTGTAACCTCTCAGACTGTTTCTTCATCTGTAAAACGGGCCTGGTGGCCTCTGATCCACCACCAGGTGAACCTGACAGACGTGGCAGGGTCTTAGGGACAGAAAGCTGGACCAGTGGACCCCACACCACAGGGTCGAGCCCAGACCTCCTATCCTGGCTGCAGTGCCCTGAATGAATGCCCAGCCCTGCCCTCCCTCCTGCCCCTCACACTCCACTCTCGCCGCATTCAGCACCCTTAAGTCCCATAGATGGACGGCTCGCCTCACTGTCTCAGGCTCCTGGGGTGTTCTCCGTCTCACCCCTTTTCTCTCCCACCCTATATTTTTGGCCTGGCTAAATCCTATTGAACCTTCTATCCTTATCCTAAACATTACTTCTTCTGAAAAACCTTTTCTAGCTCCTCAGATTTGGTATCACGGGCCCCTGTGTGTGTCCTGCAGTCTGGCCTTCCCTTACTTAGCACAGCTGGCTCACATGGGCCTCCCAAACACCGGGCCTTGTTCTCCCCTGTTGATGTGGTTCAAATCCTGTGAGCACCTGGCTCACTTGGCACTCAACACCAGCTTTTTTATTTATTTATTTATTTTTAAATTTGCTATAGGGCATGTGCACTCACCCCAAGAGAGAGACACAGAGAGAGAGTGAGAAATCAGGGAGGATGACCACACCACAATTCCTTCTCCTCTTGAAATTTTGGGCACACACACGCATGTGCCAGCATGTTTTTCAAACCACCAGGTCTGGGATGCAAACCACGCAGTCAGCCATGTGGGATCCCTCCATCCCAACTACCACACCACCGGCTGCCTCCAGCATTGGCTTCTTTGGCCTGAATGCCTACGCCTATGTGTGAGCCGACAATGGCTGCCTGAATCGCTGTCCCAAGGATTCCCAGGCTGCACAGGCCACGGGCTCGGAAAGCGTTGGCTGTTAACGCTGGGGGTGCCAGTGGGAGAGGGTTCTGGGGGTCTCCCCTCCCCTCCCTGTCCCTACCCCCAGTCACATTTGCAGCAACCCAGGATGAGAGGAGAACCAGAGACGGCTATTTTTCTGAAATGCAAACAGCCTCTGTAGGCACCTGTCTCTAGCACAAAGAGCGTCAACATGGAGTGGGGACCTGGGTTTGAGACTGCCTTGCTTAGGGGACTGACTCCAACTCTCTGGGCTCAGCATCCTCTTCTGTAAAACATGAATGACTCTGGGGACCAGCAGGTGGCACGGTGATTAAGGGTGCTAGACTCCCACATGGCCAACTGCGGTTCAAATCCTGGCCTAGCGGCTTGCTTTCTCATTTTCTCTCTTTCTCTCTCTGTTCCTCTCTGGTCAAATTTAAAAAGATAGGGACCAGCAGGTGGCATAATGGCTATTTCATTGGACTCCCATGTAGTCGACTGCAGTTTGCATCTCGGACCCGGTGACTTAAACGCACGCCGGGCACATGTGCATGAGTGCCCAAGATCCCGAGAGGAGAATGGAGGAGAAGGGATTGCTGCGAGGCCATCCCCCATGGGGTGGTGGTGGTGATTTTTCACTTTCTGTCTCTCTGTATCTCTCCGTCTTTCTGGTGAGTGCACGCACCCTAGAGCAAAAACCTCTCCACACACACAAAAAAAGATAAATGAATAAAGTTAAATAAAATATTATTATTATTATTATTATTTGGAGAGGTTTCTGCTATAGGGAGTGTGTACTCACCAGAAAGAACAGAGAGACAGAGAGACAGAAAGCGAAAAAATCACCCCCCGGGAGGATGGCCACACAGCAATCCCTTCCCCTCCATTCTCTTCTCAGGATCTTGGGCACGCACGCACATGCGCCCGGTGTGAGTTTAAGCCAC
>NW_006159996.1:816404-827090 GCF_000334495.1 Tupaia belangeri chinensis | reverse complement strand
GGAGTTTTGATTTGAATTCCTGCGGTCCTCCGGAGGCTCAAGTGAGTAAGGACAGACATATCTCTGCCCCCAAGCTGTTTCTTTTTTTTTTTTGGAGAGATTTTCACTGTAGGGCGCGTGCGCTCGCCAGACAGACAGAGAGAGACATAGAGACAGAAAGCGAGAAATCACCCCCCAGGGGGAATGGTCACGCCGCAATCCCTTCTCCTCCATTCTCCTCTCGGGATCTTGGGCACGCACGCACACGCGCCCGGCGTGAGCCTTAAGCCACTGGGTCCGGGACACGAACCGCGGTCGACTACGTGGGAGTCCAGTGACATAGCCATTACGCTAACTGCTGGTTCCCATAAAATAATTATTAAAAAAAAGTGACTCTCACCCTGCTGCCCTCCCAGTGTTGCTATAAGGACCAAATTCAAGTCTGGAGGCAGGCACTTGGTTCACCTTGACAAAGGCCACTCCTCAGTCCCTGTTGCTAGGGCCTGGGTATAGGGTTCTGAGGGTGGGGACCTCCAGGCCATTACCAACCATGGTGAAGCCCTTACTCCCAGGCCCCCTACCCCAAGACTCCCACCTTCATACACCTGTAGGGCCTGCTGTGAAACTTCCCAAGCAGCATCAGGTCTCCACTCCCTCACTCTAAAGCTGTGTGACCTTGGGCAAGTCCACCTCACCAAACTTGTTTCTTCTTTTATAAATGACAACAGTAGTGGTGCCTGCCTCCCAGACTTCTCAGGAGGGTTAAATGAGATAGTTAGAAAGACTATACTAGTTGAGGGCCAGCAGGTGGCGTGGTGGTTAAGGACGCTGGACTCCCACAGGACCAACTGCAGTTTGAGTTCTGGACCTGAAGGCTTGCTTTCTCTCTCCCTGTCCCGCTCTTGCTCTGTCCCTCTCTGATCAAACTAAAAAAGAAAGAAAGAAAGAGAGAGAGAGAGAGAGAGAGAGAGAGAGAGAGAGAGAAATAAAGAAAAATAAAATAATTCTTTAAAAAGAAAAGAAAGACTATACTATTTGGGCCAGCCAGAGTATGGTGATTAAAACAGCTGGATCCCACATGGTGGTGGTTTGAAAACATACCAGGCACAGAACCAGCAGGCGGCGTGAGGGTCATGTCGCTGGACTCCCATGTCGTCGACCACAGTTCATAGTCCCAGACCCAGCAGCTTAAAACTCACACACGGTGCATGTGCGTGCATGCACAAAATCCTGAGAGGAGACTAGAGGAGAAGGGACTGTGGCGTGACCATCCCCTTGGAGGGTGATTTTTTGCTGTCTCTGTTTCTGTCTCTGGTGATCACACAAACCCTATTGCAAAAATTTCTCTAAAAAACATAAAGAATGTAAAAGAAAAACATACCAGGTGCATGTACATGCATGCCCAAAATCCCAAGAAGAAAATACAGGAGAAGGGACTGCAGTATGTCATTCCCCTGAGGGATGTTTTCTCACTTTCCCTCTCTCTGTCTGTCTGTCTGTCTCTCTCTCTCTCTCTGCTGAATTTAAAAAGAATATATAACATACTAGCATTCAGCTAAAGGCCCAGGAAGTGCTCAGTATTACCAAACATCATCATCATGCTCAGCCCAAATGCTGTGGCTACGCGTGGGGTAAAATGCCTATGTGGAGGGCCAGCAGGTGGCGTGGTGGTTAAGGGCACTGGACCTCCCACATGGCCAACTGCGGTTTAAGTCCCAGACCTGGTGGTTTGCTTTCTCACTTTCTCTCTCTCACTCTGTCTCTCTCTGGTCAAATTAAAATAAATAAATAAAGTTAAATAAAATTATTCTTTTAAAAAAAATGCCTATGTGGGCCAGCAGGCAGGTGGCATGGTGGTTAAGGTGATGGACTCCCACATGGCCAATGATGGTTTGAGTCCCGGACCTAGTGCTTGAAAATCACATGGGGTGCCTGGTTCACGCATGCCCAAAATCCCAGGAGGAGAATAAAGGAGAAACGATTGTGGTATGGCATCCTCCATAGGGAGTGATTTCTCACTTTCCCTCTCACTGTTTCTGTCTCTTTCCAGTGAGCGCATACGCCCTACGGCAAAAACCTAAAATAAATAAATAAAGATAAAAGATGCCTATGTTCATCTCTGTCTTCCATACCATGGTACCCCTGGGATTCTCATAACTCACTACACCCTCATCTCTACTTCCTGTATAGGCAAAATGAGGCTGAGAGAGGAACTTTTCAGACTAAAAACTCCTTAAAGGCAGAGGCCATCCTCCTGAGTCTGGGCTGCTCTTAGGACTGAGGCTGGGCCTATCCATCAGACCAGGGGTTTTATCTCCCTCTTGAACTCTTTTTCTTTTTTTTTTTTTAACCCTCTCAGCCATTCTCAGAGGAGCCAGAGGGGCAAGGTCCAGCCTCCCTGCCTCCTACATGGCACAAGGAAAGGTTCAGGCTGTGGACGAAGGTCGGCACAGGCCTACCTGGTTTTAACTGATGCAGTTGATACAGGGAGGCCTCACAACTGTCTCCACTCCCACCCCCAACACTGGCTCCAGCTTCCCGCCTGACTAGACGGAGCTGAAATGAGGCCACAGTAGCAGAAATGGAGGCTGGTGGTGGGTAGCCCGCAGTTCCCTGGCCCGCCTGTGTGCATCTCTAGGCATCCCTGTCAATGTTATGTAACCCTAGCAAACTAACACAGGTAGTGACTGCATCTCAGAGGCCATTCCCGCAGGCCCAAAGGGGAATTACAGGAGGACTTGCCTTCTGGGTTGACGTGAGGCTTAGATGAGATGGTACCAGTAGCACAGGATTAGACACACAGCATGCATTCAATAATGGTGGTGACATTGAATGTTACCGTTATTGTTAACCACTGGTTATTTCCTTCTGTGTACTTACACATTTACTCATATATCCCAGACAATACTGAAATGCATGAACCAGCCAGAGGCGTGGTGCTTAAGGTGGCTGGAACCCACATAGACAACTTCACAGTTCAGGTCCCAGACCTAATGGCTTGAAAAACACACTAGGTGATATGGTGGTTAAGCTGTTGGATTCCCACATAGCTGATTGGTTTGGGTCCTGGACCTGGCAGCTTGCTTTCTCACTCTTCCTCTCTCTCTGTTTCTCTCTCTGGTGAGAGCACATGGTCTATAGCAAATTTAAAAATAATGATTAGGGGTCAGCAGGTGGCATGGTGGTTAAGGCGGCTGGGCTCCCACATGGCTGACCGCAGTTTGAGTCCCGGACCTGGCAGCTTGCTTTCTCACTTTCCTTCTCTCTATCTCTCTCTGGTCAACTTCAAAAAAAATAAAAAATAAGATAATGATAATGAATAAAATTAAGCAAAAAATAATTCTTAAAAATAATAATAAGTAAAATAAAATAATTCTAAAAAATAATTTTTAAAAAAAATAATAATTATAGGAACCAGCAGATGGCACCTAGATCTTCTTTCCAGTAGCATATTTTGCAGGACATAAAACCTAAGAGATTTGTGGATTTTATATATTGACTTGCTTATTTATTTATTTATTGTTTGTTTGTTTTTTTATTTTTATGCCAAAGGATCAGTGTGCATGCATCAAAGAGAGAGAAAGCACTTGAGGTGGGGCTTGGTAACCCAGTAATCCTTTGATCATTAATTCTCCATCCTGTCAGGATTCTAGGCACAAATACATATATACCTGTTGTGTTTCTGAAGCTTACAGGCTGGGACTCAAACCCTATTAGGCCATCTGGGATCTGGCTTCCTCTGTGTATGGTCCACCAGCTATGTTACAAGGCTGACTTTAGTTTTAAAATACTTTAAATAGGTTACCTAGGGAGCTAGCAGGTGGTGTGGTGGTTCAGGTGCTGGACTTTCACATGGCTGACCATGGTTTGAGTCCTGGACCTGGCCTAATAGCTTGTTCTCTCTCTCTCTCTCTCTCTCTCTCTCTCATGAGTGCATTTTCCCTATAGTAAATTTTTAAAAATATAATAATAATAAAATTAAATAAATATTTTTTTAATTTATTTTTGGTCACAGAGTATGTGCACTCACCAGAGAAGAGAGAGACTGAGAGATATAGAGAGAGGGAAAGCGAGAAAGTATCTTCTAGGGAGGAGTCACATCACAATCCCTTCTCCTCTCAGGATTTTGGGCATGCATACACACGTGCCTGGCAAGATTTTTCAAGTCACCAAGTCCAGGCCTTGAAGTCAATTCAGTCATGTGAGAGGCCAGTGCCTTAACCAAAACACCACCTGCTGGTTCAAATAAATTATTTTAAAAAAAAAAAAAAAGCAGGGCAGTAGGGGAGCTGGCAGATGGCATGGTGGTTAAGGTGTTGGACTCCCACTTGGTTGACTTTGGTTTGAGTCCCAAACCTGGAGGCTTGCTTTCTTACTTTCCTTTTCTCTCTCTTTATGTCTCTCTCAGGTTAATTTTTTTTAAGAATTATTTTATTTAACTTTATTTATTATTATTATTTTCCAGTTTGATCATCCATAGAGTCAGAGATAAAAAGTGAGACAGCAAGCCACCAGGTCCGGGATTTGAACCGTGGTTAGCCATGTGGGAGTGTCGAGCACCTTAACCACCATGCAACCTGCTAGTCCCTCTCTGGTGAAATTTTTAAAAATAATAACAAATAAAATAAAATAAATAACTCTTTTTTTAAAAAAGAAAAAGAAGAAAGAAAGAAAAACACACTGGGAGCATACATGTGTGCCAAATATCCCGAGAGCAGTATGGAGAAGGGATTATGGCCTGGCTATCCCCCCTTGAGGGTGATATCTTACCTCTCTCTCTCTCTCTCTCTCTCTGCATCTCTTTCTAGCAAGCACGTGCATCCTATAACAAAACTAAAAAAAAAAAAAAAATTAATACTATATTGCACACCGTTCAAGCGCCAGGCTCACAGGCCCTGAGGTCGAACAACAGTGTTCTCTTGGCGCACCTGGCAACCAACAAAGATAGCCCCATGCTCTTGGGAGACAGACAGTTCACATACACATAAATCAGCTGATGGAAGAGCAAACACCTGCTGGTTTGCCATGTGCGCACCTGTGCTATTGTGTGTGCACATGGTATTAGCATGTGCATGGGTACATCAGGGTGCCCATGTGCATATTAGTAGATATTCATCTAGATGCCCACGTATGTACCTGCCTGTCTGTACATATGCGTGTAAATGTACATGTATGCTGTGCATGTATTGTCATAGCACTGTGCATTCATGTTATGATATACATGTATGTGCACATAGGGGCACGAGAACACATGGGGTGGTGTGACTTGGGGTGAGTGTGGTTGAATACGCACAGGTAGATGTGTGGACAAGCCTATGTGAGACAAGCAGTGTCTAAAGCCAGTGGCCTCTGTTCACAACAACTTAAGAAGGAGCTTGAGGGGCCAGCAGGTGGCGTCGTGGTTAAGGCGTTGTACTCCCACACGGCTGACTGTGGTTAAAGTCCTGGACCTGGTGGCTTATTTTCTTTCTCTCTCTGATGAGCACACATGCCCTGTAGCAAATTAAAAAATACTGATATGGGGCCAGCCAATGACATAGTAGTTATGTCACTGGACTCCCACATGGCCAACCTTCGTAGTTTGAGTCCTGGATCCGGTGACTTCAAACTCATGCTCAGCACATGTGCATGCATGCCCAAGAGAAGAATGAAGAAGGGATTGTGGTGTGTCCATCCTCCCTGGGGAATGATTTCTGGCTCTCTGGCAAGTGCATGACCCTATAACAAAAATCTCTTAGAGGCTGGCAGGTGGTACGGTGGTTAGGGGTGCTGGACTCCCACATGGCTGGCTGCAGTTTGAGTCCCAGATCTGGCGGCTTGCTTTCTTGCTTTCTCTCTCTCTTTCTCTCTCTCCAGCCAAATTAAAATAAATAAATAAAACTAAATAAAATAATTATTTTTTAAAAAAAGGAGAGCCAGCAGGTGACATGGTGTTTAAGAATGCTGGACTCCTATATGGGTGACTGCAGTTCAAGTCCAGACCTGGCGGCTTGCTTTCTCACTTTTTCTCCCTCTCTCTACTTTTCTGACTCTGTCCCTCTCTGGTCAAATTTAAATAAATAAATAAATAAAGTTAAATTTTTAAAATTTTCTTAAAAAGAAAAAACTCTGGGAACCAGCAGTTAGCACAATGGCTATGTTGCTGGACTCCCACGTAGTCGACCACGGTTCGCGTCCCGGACCCAGTGGCTTAGAACTCACGCCCGGCGCGTGTGCGTGCGTGCCCAAGATCCCAAGAGGAGAATGGAGGAGAAGGAATTGCGGCGTGACCATCCCCCCTGGGGGTGATTTCTCGCTTTCTGTCTCTATGTCTCTCTCTGTCTGTCTGGCGAGCACACACGCCCTATAGAGAAAACCTCTCCAAAAAAAAAAAAACTCTACTAAAAAAAAAAAAGGAGCTTGAGGGGCCAGCAGGTGGCATGGTGATTAAGTGCTGAACTCACACATGTTTGACCACAGTTCAAGTGCTGGACCTGGCGACTTGCTTTCTCACTTTCCCTTTCTCTCTCTCTCTCTGTTCCTCTCTGGTCAAATTTTTAAAAATAAATCAATAAATCAGTAAATTTAAATAAAATAATTCTTTTTTTAAAAAAAAAGGAGCTTGAGAGGTCATATCAACCACCCATCTGCCTCCAGCAGACAGACACCCCTCCCCTAAGTCCAACCCGAGTGATCCTATGCCAAGGCATCTGTCCCAGGATCCTCCCCAGTACACAGCCTTGGTTTTCCAAAGTCCTTCCTGCCTCTGACCACAATCTCCGGATCACACTTCAGAAAGCAGTAGTTCCAAATAGCCAGCCGTCTGCTCTACATCCCAGTCACACATTGGTCCTTATTTAGCTCCTCCCAGCCTGTCTTTCCAAAGGGGGATCATGGGACCCACATTCTCTATGGCTTCCTCAATTTGGATATCTCTGCCTATCTCTGTCCCCAAATGTCCAACATCAATACTCCTTGTCCCTACTGCCTTGGAGGCAGGGGGCTAAGTCACCCACAGCTCTTGCCTACTGTCACCTAATGCTTGACCAAGACAAGGCTAAGGCTGAGGCCAGTAGATAATAATGTTGTAGTTAAGGCACTGGATTCCCACTTGGTCGACCACAGTTCAAGTCCCAGACCTGGCAGCTTAAAACTCATGCCAGGGATGTGTGCATGTGTGTCCAAAATCCCAGGAGAATAAAGGAGGAGGGATTACTGCATAGCCACCCCCTAAGGGGTTATTTCTCACTTTTCCTCTCACCCTCTCTCTGTCTCTCCAGTGAGTGCACATGCCCTAAGGCCAAAAAAAAAAAGCACTAAAAAAATTTAAATAAGTAATTCTTTTTTTAAAAGTAATTGTTATTTTTTATTAAAGAATGATTTTTTTTTTTTGAAGAGGTTTTTGCTATTGGGCACGTGCGCTTGCCAGACAGACAGAGAGAGACAGAGAGACAGAAAGCAAGAAATCACTCCCCAGGGGGGATGGCCATGCCACAATCCCTTCTCCTCCATTCTCCTCTCGGGATCTTGGGCACACACACACGTGCCCGGCATGAGTTTAAGCCACCGAGTCCGGGACTCAAACCTCAGTCAACTACGTGGGAGTCCAGCCACATAACCATTATGCTAACTGCTGGTCCCAAGAAATGATTTTATTAAACTTTATTTATTTTAATTTGAGGAGAGAGCAAATGAGACAGAGAGAGAGAGGGAGAGCGAGAAAGCAAGCTGCCAGGTCTGGGACTCAAATTGCAGTCGGCCATGTGGGAATCCACGTCCACCACCATACCACCAGCCGGTCCCAATAAGTAATTCTTTTTTTTTTTTTTTTTTTTTGGGGGGTGAGAGGTTTTCGCTATAGGGCGCCTGCGCTCGCAGAGAGAGACAGAGAGATAGAAAGCAAGAAATCACCCCTGGCGGGGGGATGGCCACACCGTAATCCCTTCTCCTCCATTCTCCTCTCAGGATCTTGGGCATCCATGCACATGCACCCGGTGTGAGTTTAAGCCGCCAGGTCCGGGACTCAAACTGCGGTCAACTACGTAGGAGTCCAGCAACATAGCCATTACGCTAACTGCTGGTCCCAATAAGTAATTCTTTAAAAAAAATTTTTTTTTCAATATAAGGCTAGAGGCCAGGTAGGTGGCATAATGGTTAAGGCACCTAGATCCCACAAGGTCAACTGTGTGGTTTGAGTCTTAGACCCAATGACTTAAAAAACATGTTGGGAGGCCAGCAAGTAGCATGGTGGTTAGGGCACTGGACTCTCACGTGGCAGACTATGGTTCGAGTCACAGACCTGGCAGCTTGCTTTCTTTCTCTTTCCTGTCTCTTTCTCTCTCACATGTTCCCTCTGGCAAATTTAAAAATAATAATGAATAAAATAAAAATTTTGTTTTTTTCCTTTGAGAGATTTTTGCTATAGGATGCATGTGCTCACCAAAGACAGAGAGAGACAGAAAATGAGAATCCCCAGGGGGAATGGCAACTCTGTAATCCCTTCTTCTCTGTTCTCCTCTCAGGATTTTAAGCATGCATGCAAACACACCCAGTGTGAATTTTAAGTTGTCAGGTCCAGGACTCGAACCATGGTTGACTACGTGGGAGTCCAACATAACTCTTATGCCATCTGTTGGTCCCAAAATAAAATAATTTTTAACATTAAAAAAAGAAGGGGACCAGCAGGTGGCATGGTGTTTAAGGTGCTGGACACTCCCAAGTGGCCGACTACGGTTCCAGTCCCACACTGGGTGACTTGCTTTCTCACTCTCTCTCTGGTCAAATTAAAATAAGTGAATGAATGAATAAAATTAAATAAATAATTATTAAAAAAAAAAGAAGAAGAAGAAGAGGGGCCAGCAGGTGGCATGGTAGTTAAGGGTGCTGGACTCCCACATGGCCGACTGCGGTTCGAGTCCTGGACCTGGCGGCTTGCTTTCTCTCTCTCTGTCCCTCTCACTGGTCAAATTGAAATAAATAAATGAATGAATAAATAAAATTTTTTTTAAAAGGAGAAGAAGAAAATCTCTGGGCACATGTATGTGTGTGCCCAAAATTCTGAGAAGAATAAAGAAGTGATTATAGTGTGGTCACCCCTCCTGGGGGGTACTTTCTCCAGCAATTAAAAAAAGAATAAGTAGGGGGGGGAGAATAAGTAAGGCTGGACATAGTTATTGGGGTGGCAAACTGTCAAGGACTGACCAGGCCAGTGCACAGTGGTCACCTGTAACTCCAAATTGGAGCTATAAGGGGGGCGATCTTAACCCAAGGATGAGAGACCTAAGGCATTAGGGGTGGGGTAGAGGAGTGGACACCCCCAGAGGAGACTACCCCAGGGGACTGACTCCTACTCCACACCCCTTCTCCCTAGCTCAGGACGTGTGGGCCCCTAAAGGACCAGACTTGGGGAACCAGCTGAGCCACACTCTCCTGTGTCCCCCAAAATAGTATCTGAAGCCACAAACCCGAGTTCCAGTTTTAGTTCTAATAGTGGTAACACTGCAAATAAAAATGCATGTTTGAAGGCCAGCTGGTGGCATGATGGTTAACACAGGTGGATCCTCCATTGCCAACTGTGCAGTTCGTGTTCTGAACCTGATGGCTTGAAAAAACATACCAGGTGCATGTGCATGCATGCCCAAAATCTGGAGAGATGGAAGAGAAGGTATTGCAGTGTGGCCACTCCCCTGGGTGTGCTCTCTCACTCTGCTACTCTCTCTCTGGAGACCATGTGCCCCTACAACAAATTTAAAAAAAAAGCAGCTCACATTTACGGTGCACTTAGTAAGCACCTGGACTCGGCACTGTTCAGGCGCCATCCTATTGAAAGCACACATTGTTTCAGAGATGTCGGGCACCGTCATGGCTATCCCGGTTTTACAAGTGAGGAAACCAAGGCACAGACAGCTTAGGTCATCTGCCCTCCAGCATGCAGAGCCAGGATTCAAGCTGGGTCCTCCACCGTCTAGAGCCCACAGTCTTAACCAAGGAGTCCCTGCCTTACTGCGAGATCCCAGACAGTCCCTTCTCTCTCAATCTCCCATTCTGTGCAGGAACATGCTAGACCCTATGATCTCTGATCTCTGCAGGACTCCCAGCATGCCTCTCAGAGCAAGGACCAGGGCTTCCCCTAGGGCCCTGTGAAGCATGCAGATGACAGGACCACTCCGGCCCACTAAATCAGACCCTCCACACACTGCTCCATCCGCTTCCCACATCAGCGTGCTCGCCCAGCCAAGCTGGCAGCTGTGCACCAAGGTTTGAGAATCCCTAGGGTGGTGGGATTCCCTGGCAGGAAGGAAGCTAGGTGGAGGTGGAAAGCGCCCTCCCTTCAGATCACAAGGCAGGAGACGTCCTGAGGCCTCACCAAATGGGCAAAACTAATGTGGGGATGACCCATGAATTCCAGAGGTGGTCCCAATTATGGGGGTTGGGAAGAGAAAGATGTGAGATTCACACACACAAACATGCACGCGCACAGTCCCTTAATCTCTCTCTGCCATTTTGAGTCAAACAGACACAAGGGTCTGAACAGATGACCCCTTCCCCCAGCCAAACTTAACTGAGACGGGAACAACCAGCACAGCTTGGGGCAGGGGAGCAGGCAGTGGCAGGCTGGAGCGGTAGGAAGGTGGGAGCCCCTCACAGACAAAGGCTGACCCCAGCCAGGCCGGCTGGCCAGCCAGCCCACCCCCCTCCCCCTGCGGCTGGGGGCTTGGGGGGGCGGAG
>NW_006159996.1:813115-815805 GCF_000334495.1 Tupaia belangeri chinensis | reverse complement strand
CCCCACCCCCCTGCGGCAGGAGGCTTGGCAGGGCTGAGCGCCAGCTCCTCGCTCCAAACCGAGTTCCCGCCGAGCGTGCTTAATGCAGCGGCGGTGACATTTCTGCCGTCAGAGGCAAAAACAGGAATCCGGCCATTTTGATGAAGGGCGCCCAGAGCGCTGGCGGGAGAGAAGGAGAGGAGTTCCAACTCCTACATCCGCTGCCCTAATCGCCCACCCCCACCTGGGCCCAGGACGTAGGCCTGAAGGTCATCCAAACCGAGTTCCCGCCGAGCGTGCTTAATGCAGCGGCGGTGACATTTCTGCCGTCAGAGGCAAAAACAGGAATCCGGCCATTTTGATGAAGGGCGCCCAGAGCGCTGGCGGGAGAGAAGGAGAGGAGTTCCAACTCCTACATCCGCTGCCCTAATCGCCCACCCCCACCTGGGCCCAGGACGTAGGCCTGAAGGTCACAAAACCAGGGTCACCAGGAAAGGAAGCTGCCACAGGGAGACCCCCCATCCCATCACCACCCCTTTGTGTAGTAGGGAAACTGAGGCCATAGCGCCAAAACTAGCCAGATCCAAAAAAGGCAAAAAGGGGGACTGGGAAAGCCCCAGGAAGGATGCCTTGAGAAATGCTTGGGTAGGAGCGCCTGTCTGACGAGCCAGAGAGCTGGAGGCAGCCGACCCGCAAGGACCCATCCCAAAGGAGCCTGCACACCTGGGCCCCAGCCCTGGCACGCCCTCAGGAGGGCGCTCGCGGCGCCTCTCATCCTCCAAGCAGCGAGAGGGTTAAGCTTCCTCGCGGTACTTGCCGCAGTAAGTGGAAAGGAAAGAAGTGTCAACTCTGTTCTCACCACAGCGGGGCTGTCGGATGGCACCTCCCCCCCCCCCGCGCACCCTTTTTTTTGGGGGCGCGGGGGGGGGCGCCGGCCGCGCCTGATTCATTGCGCCAAAGCTGCAGATGCGACCTCCCGCCTGCGCCCCTTGCCCCGGCCCGCGCCGGGATGCGCGCGCGCCTGGAGAGATGGGGGGAACGGTTCTAGGCGCTTCCACACACACACACTCACACACATACACAAAAGGCGGGCCTTGGCCCCCCGGGGCCAGGTCCCCTGTCTCCAGCTCCCCGGGCTGCGCTAATTAGCTTCCTCGGGGGGCGCCACGCGGCGTGAGGGGCGGCAATTTCCCGGCTAGGCTGCGGGGGAAGCGCTCCCGCTGCCTGGGAAGGTGAAATGGGAAACTCGATTCAAAGAGAGCTTTCCTCCCCCCTCCCGCCAAGCACCGTAGAAAACGGGTTTGAAATTCCTCCTCTTTTTTTTTTTTTATTTATAGTGCACGGTCTCCATGGCAACCGCGGAGGAGGTCACGGTAGCTGGGCCCCCGCGCGTCACCCCGCGCCTCGCCGGCTGCAGGCGCCCGGATTGCGGCCTCCCAGGCGCCGCGGCCCGCGTGGACTCAGCTCCGAGTTCTCCGCCCCCGCTCCGCCCTGCCCCAGGCTCAGACTCCCGCGGTATGACTCTGCCCGGTCCCAACCCAACCGGGAATGGCGCACCTGGACACCAGTGCGTCAGGCTATACCTGTCCCCGGGCTCTGGCACACGGGACTGCGCCACGAAACACGTGCCCAACCCCAAGACGGTAACGTGTGCGGCAAGACGCCGCGGAGGGGCTCTCTGCACTTGTGGATGCCCTGGGGAATCGACCCATACTGGCGCACAACTACGGAGCTCTGGCCAAGATGAGACCAACCGAGGCTAAGAACGTTGGTTTTGGAGTCAGAGCTGAACCCCACCTCGGTAATTTACTAGCTGTGTGACTTCGGCCAAGTCACAACCCTGCGCCTCAGCTTGCTCATCACCAAAATGGAGTTATCCTGAGGCTTAATTGATACAAAGTACGTTTCATGATTAACCCGGTGTTTGGCACGTGGGTCTGAAAATCTGTGATTTGGTTTTTTTTTTCCCCCGAATGTAAAGCCAAGTCCCTAAAAACTGATTAAGGGCGCGCGCTCCGCCCCAAGGCTGAGTTCTGCCTGCAGCGCTCCCCAAACTCTCAGCCTAGGCGCACAGGCGGCAGGTGAGGGGATGCGTGCGCGTGGAGCAGGCCTAGCCCGCCGGGGACGCGCTGGGCGGGGTCAGTCTCCAGAGCTCGCCACATCCGCACCCGGAACCCTGGAAACCCGGCTCCCCGCGGTGCCCCCAGCCTCCGCCCAGAACCATTAGCAACAGGCCTGCCGGCCCTCCCTCCCAGGACTGAGGCCGCACCTGCCCCACCGGATGGCAGCCCAGGGGCCGGCCTTGCCCCCCACCGCGCACACTTCCTCCCGGACCCCAACGCCCGGTCGAGTGCACAGGGGGAGGGGACCGGGCCGCCCCCGCCCCGCCAGCTTCCCAGCCTGAGCTGCCCAGAGCCGGGGAGGCAGGAAGGCTCAGGGCCGGGGCGTGGAGGCGGGGGGGGGGGCAGGAAGTTGGGGGTGACTCTCCCAGAGACCCTAGACTGGGCCCCGGCGTGGGAGCTTGGTGGGCGGACGCGTAGGGATTAAGGGCGCTCCCCACCCAGTAGCCTTAGGTCATGTGGCCCTGACTAGAGGGCCTCGCAGGGTGAGGGCGTAGGCCTCTACCTCTGGCGACCCCCAGCAACGCGCGCAAGGAGGGAGGGGCCGCCTTTGTCTACTTTGCCGCAGAGGCAGCCCCCCACCAGCCCTCC
>NW_006159996.1:802039-811026 GCF_000334495.1 Tupaia belangeri chinensis | reverse complement strand
TTTTCCATCCGGCCGGGCTCGGCGCGGCGGCTGTCAGGGGACCGAGCTGACCTTCGCGAGCAGGGAGTTTCAATTAGCCGCAGATCAGATAAGCGGGCGGGCCCGTCTCTCCGGGCACCGCGGGGGCGCAGCCCCGCCCCCGCCACGCCGCGCCAAACGCGCTCCAGATGGGAACAAAGATGAGGACGCAGCTCCACCTGCCTCCCGGGGGAGGGGGGGAAGAGGAGGCCCCGCCGGGAGGAGCTTCCCACTCGAGGAAGGGCTTGAGCGGCCTCCCCTGCCCGTCTGGGATCCCGTGCTGGGTCAGGGGTCTGGCCAAAAACGATCTCTTCAGCCCTGCTGGCTTCCTGCATCGAGGAGAGGTGCCTGCTGCACTGACCTCATCCTGGTGGCATCATGCCCTTCCTCACCTCCCCTCCCCCGGGGGGGGGAACGTTTTTGCCATCTCTCTGATCTCACCCAGAGCCTGGCCTAGAGGAGGCAAAGCCCAACAGAAAAAGGAAACTGAGGCTGAGAAACCTCTGGATCCAGGTTATACCAACCACATGTCGTGTCAGGTGTTTATTGAGTGCCTACTAAGTGCCAGGCACTGTTTAGACTATGTCGATGCCAGAGCACCAACGCTTGTGTCCCCAGCTACACACAACTTATATTCTATTTCAGGGAGGTAGGCCATAATCAAGTAAACAGTTGAACAAGAGCACTTCAGAGGAGCCCGGAAGGCATTGAAGTAGGTCATGTGAGAATGACTTCAGGGAGGAGACTATATTTGTTGTTGTAGTCAGGGAAGGCTTCTCTGAGGAGGTAACATCTGAGCTGAAGTTTGAAAAACCAGGGAGAGGCAGCCAAGCAAAGGAGGGTGTGTAAAAGCATGTCAGGCAGAGGGCAAAGCTAAAGCAAAGGCTCCATGTCTGGAACAAATTTACCTTGTTGAAAGTGGGAGAAGGCTGGGGCCAGCAGGTGACCTCGGGTGAAGGACCTGGGCTCTCATGTGGTCAGCCACGGTTTGAGTCCTGGCCCCAGCGCATGCCAGCCATGTGTGTGTATGTGTGTGCCCACAGTCGTGAGATGAGAATGGAGAAGGGACTGCAGCGTGGCCATCCCTCCTGGGAGGTGGTGTCTCACTTTCCCTCTGTCTCTCTCCAGTGAACACATGTGCCCTATGGCAACCCCCTCAAAAGGAAGTGTGGGGGGGGACCAGCAGGTGGTGTGGTGGTTACGGTGCTGGACATTCCCACATGGCCAACCATGGTTCAAGTCCTGGACCTGGTGGCTTGCTTTCTCACTTTCTCTCTGTCTCTCTGGTGAAAATAAGTGATTAAATTAAAAATAATTAAAAAAAAAAAAAAGGAAGTGGGGGAAGGCTGAGCAGCAGGAGTTTTGGTCGGTTTTAAGCAGGGAGGTCTGACAAGTTCTCTGAAGAGTCCTCTGGCTACCTTACAGGTCAGAGACAGGCAGATATTCTAGCAGAGAGACCAGGGGGGTAGAGGTCAGGTTGCTGACTTCTTGCTATATTTTGGCAGGTGACCTGGATGTGGAAGTAAAATAGAGTAACCAAAGATGGGTGAGAGAATTTGGACCTAAGTGGGTTTTGGGGAGCATAGAGGAGCTACATAGAGGTTAAGGCCAAATTTATGGAGTAAGAATGCCAGGGTTCAAATCCTGGTGCAGATATCCAATAGCTGAGTGACTTTGAACAACTATCTCTATCAATTGTCTTTTTTCTTTTTTTTTTTTTAAGATTTATTTATTTTTGGGGACCAGCAGGTAGCATAACGGTTGTGTTGCTGGTGGTTTGAAAATCACACCAGGCACCTGTGCATGCATGCCCAAGGTCTCAGGAGGAGAATGGAGAAGAAGGGATGGCAGTGCCCCCCCCCCGGGGGGGGCGATTTCTTACTTTCCCTATCACTGTGTTTGTCTCTGTCTCAGGTGGGTGCATGTGCCCTAAGGCAAACATCTTTAAGGAAAAAAATTATTTTATTTATTCTTTAAAAATAATTCTCTTATTTAACTTTATTTACTTATTTGACTTGACCAGAGAGGGGCAGAGCAAGAGAGAGGGAAAGTGAGAAAGCAAGCTGCCAGGTCTGGGACTTGAACCACTGTTGGTCATGTGAGAGTCTAGCACCCTTAACCACCACGCCACCTGCTGGCCTCATTTTTTATTTTATTTATTATTATTTTTTAAAGAAGTTTTAAAATTTTCTTCTTCATCATTATTATGTTTCAACTTGACCAGAGAGAGAGACGGAAAGTAAGAAAGCAAGCCACCGATCCAGAATTTGAACTGCAGTCAGCCAGGTGGGAGTCCAGCGCCTCAACCCTTACACCACTTGCTGGCCCCTATTATTATTTTTTAATTTGACTGGTGTTGAGGGAGTAGTGAGAAAGCGAGCCAGCAGTACCAAGACTAGAACCACAGTTGACCATGTGGGAGTTCAGTGCCTTACCCACCAAGCTACCTGCGAACCCCATTATCAATTTTCTTAACCAATTTGTTTATTTTAAAAAAAGAAACTTAGGGACCATCAGTTGGCATAATGGCTATGTCGCTGGACTTCCATATAGTCGACCGCAGTTCTAGTCCCATACCCGGGACTAGAAACTCATACCGGGCGCATGTGCATGCATGCCCAAGATCCCAAGAGGAGAATGGAGAAGGGATTGTGGAGTGGCCATCCCTCTTGGGGAGTGATTTCTCGCTTTCTATCTAGCTTTCTGGAGAGCACACGTGCCCTATAGCAAAAAAAACTCTCAAAGAAAAAAAATGGAAGCTTTAGCGCTTGGAGCTGGAAGCCACTTGCAGACTACAGGGCCTGGTCAGCCTGAAAATGTACCAGATGAACACAGGCATCTCCAGGATCCTGGAGGAAGACAAGCATTGTGTGACCGAGCCCTGTGTACGATCTCTCTCTCCATCTTCTCCTGCATGTACACAGGCTCTATCACGAACCTTTTATTTAAAAAAAGAGGGGACCAAAAGATGGTGTAATAGTTATGTCACTGGATTCCCACATAATAGACCACAGTTTGATTCCTGGACTGAGCGGCTTAAAACTCATGCTGGGCGCATGTGTATGCGTGCACAAATCTCAAGAGGAGAATGGAAGAGAAGAGATTGCCATGTGGCCATACCCCCCAGGGGGTGATTTCTTGCTCTCTGTCTCTCCGTCTCTCTGGCAACCACACGCACCCTATAGCAAAAAAATCTCTTAGAAAAAAAACGGGGGGGGGATGATAATAAAGACTGTCAGTGTAAGATTTGAATATGTTGTAACATGTGAAAAGTGTTTATTTTAGCCCAGAGCCTGGAAAAGAGTAGATGCTCAGTAAATTTTGGCTATTATTGTGGGTGTCACTGCTTCCACACCCACCCCCACACACCTGCCTCCTTGTACCAGAACCACCCCCAACACACTGCAGGGCCTTTCCCCTGCATCTGAGCCTTGTTTTCATTTGCTGAGGGCAGAAGCTCCTCCTCCTCCCATCCACACCCACCCACTCTTGTTCACTAAACCGTCTGCTGGGATACTCCTCATCCCAGGACCCCGACTCCCCACCCTGTAGTAACCCTAGGAGTCACTCGGTGGTCTTGGTGTGAGCCTGCCCTCCCTGCCAAAGGCGATGAGAGTTACCACTCATCCCATCAGCTGAGCCTCCAGGTGGGTGGCAGCAGGGGGCAGAGAGAAGCAAACCCAGGTCCTGCCCTCAGGCAGATGCCTGCATAACTCAGTTGCCCTTGGTGAGGGCAGTGTGTGCTCTAGAAGCTCCAAGGAGGCTAGGAGAGGATGGAGGGGTGGGGTGGGGGCTGCGGGTATAATACTCAGGTTTTGTGGAGCCTTTTCTCAGGGCCAGGCACTTTGCTCAGTCTGTACATGTCACACCTATCACGGAGTCATTGCAACCACCCCATGAGATTGATAGAATTCATTTCTAATTAATAAGTAAAGAAACACAAGCTTCCAGAGGTGAAGTGCCTTGCCCAAGATCACACAGTGGCTAAGTGGTGAAGGTGGGAAGCAAACCCAAGTCGAGCTGAAGCCAGAACAGAGCATTCAGCCATTGCGCGCTCTGGCCTCATTGGCCATGGAATGGACAGATGCCTCAGCAAGGTCCTCCACTGCAGTCCTCTGAAGCGGACCTTCCCCTTCCCCGCGTTCCCTGTGCACCTGAGTCTTCAAGGACAGAGGCTCCATCTGAATCCTCAGGAGCCCAGCCTGGTGGCAGGTGCACAGTAAGTACTGCTTGAAGGCGGCATCCTCTGACAGAGTAGTGACAATGCCTGCCCTCACCTCCATGCCTCCCCTTGGACTCTGGGCCCCTCTACAGCCCTTTTGGAGCACCTCAGAGCTGTGGACTAGAAAAAGAAAGTTCTATTTTGCATAATATTTGCATCTGATTTGCATGTTGTTCACATAACATCAAAATGCACAGAGGCGTGGCCCTGGCCCTCTGTTTACCCTCTTGGCCTCCCCACCCACCTACCTGCTGACTCAGAGCAGGGAGTGAGGGTTTTGAAGGTGCTCAAGCTCCACCAAAGCTTGTCTGCTCCCAGTGTTGTGAGGACGAAGAAGGGAAGACACCTGCCTGCCCTCCCCACTGTCCCTACCCTTCCCTCCATCCCCCTGTCCCTGCCCTTCCCTCCATCCCTTCCTGGGGGAAGGGCAGGGGAGGGCAGGGAACCAGCCAGCAGATGCCAGTATGCACACACGCATAAACACGCCATTGTAGCAGTGAATATCTGGGGCCTGGGTGCTTGGCACCCCTCAACAGAAGTTGAGGAAAAGGGACAGGAGGTGCTGCGGTTGCCGCTGCTGAGGGATGGCTGGACTGCCCCTAGCAGCATCTTCACACCCCAGCCTCTGCTCACACGGGGTCCAGCCAGCCTCCTGCAGACCTCACACCTCCATGTCCTTCTGAGAGGGCTGCAGGGCTGGAGGGGGAGGAGGGGAGGGACAGGAAAGGAGATGTCAGCAGTGGGATGGTAGCAAGGACTAGAAAGGAGGAAACTGATTCGGGGAGGAGTCTGCACACAGCCTGGCCTCAGCCTGGACCTCTATCTGGGTCAGGGCCTCCTAAGAGACCCTGATGTGGAGACACAAGAGGACGGGGCACCGGTGATTGTCTGATGAGGTGTGACCCATGTGAGTTAACAGAGGCCAACAACCTGTCCTGACCAGACCCAGCCATGTCGTACCTAAGTGGTGAGTGTGCTGGGGTCTGGCTGGCCATAGAGTGTCAGGAATTGACAACTGTGGTAGGCAGAGGCATCCTGCAGTTCACACATCACCCTTCCTTTACTGCAGGTTGAGATTTCAGGCTTGGGGACCAGCAGTTAGCGTAATGGCTATGTTGCTGAACACCGATGTAGTCGACCGTGGTTCGAGTCCTGGACCTGGTGGCTTAAACTCATGCCGGGCGCATGTGCGTGCATGCCCAAGATCCTGAGAGGAGAATGGAAGAGAAGGGATTGTGACATGGCCAACCCCCCTGGGAGGCAATTTCTCGCTTTCTGTCTCTCTGTCTCTCTCTTTCTTTCAGGGGAGCGCACGCGCCCTATAGCAAAAACCTCTCCAAAAGAAAAAAAAAGAAAAAAAAGAAATTTCAGGCTTGGAGGCACCCAGTAGGTACCTGAGTAAGAACCACAGACCCAAGAACTCAGAACACTGGGTTCTCCCAGGACCCATAGATGAATTGGAGGCAGCAGGTGTATAGTAAGTATACTAAGTGACTTTGTGCCAGCCGTGTGTTGGGTACTGAGGTGACACAAAGTACTGACAGTCTGGCACAAATTCTCAGACCTGAAGACAACCGATGCGCAAACACAAGCCCGAGTCCTTCTGGAAGGAGGCAGCACAGGCAGGGGCCTCAGAGGATGGGTAGAGAGTGACAAGGCATGTGACTGAAGGCACAGAGACCACAGGGTGAGAGAAGGAACAGGCAGCAAGGGCTCGGGTATGCCAGGCCCAAGAGATGCCGCTTTGACAGGCAGGAGGGGGCATGAAAGTAGATCCGACTAGAGGGAGAGACTTGCGAGTCCCTTGTCTGCCCTTCCTTGGTTTTTGCCATAGGGCATATGGCTTGTAAGAGAGAAACAGAGAGAGACAAAGAGAGAAAGTGAGAAATCATCCCCCAGAGGGGATGGTCACACCACAATCCCTTCTCCTCCATTCTTCTCCTGGCATTCTGGGCATGCATGCACTCACACACAGCTGGTGTGACTTTCAAGCCACTGGATCCAGGACTCAAACCATGGTCAGCCATATGGGAATCCAGCTCATCTTTTAAAATTATTTTAACTTTATTTATTATTATTACTGTTATTATTTTTCAGTTTAGTTGGGGGGAGGAGGGCAGTGAGAAAGCAAGCCACCAGGTCCAGGACTCAAACTGCAGTTGGCCATGTGGGAGTCCAGTGCCTTTAACCACCACGCCACCTGCTAGCCCGGGAATCCCGCTCCTTAACCATCATGCCATCGGCTGGCCCCTGTTCTTACCTCCACCCCCTGCCCTGGGGTAGACATAGTGTGGGGCCTACTCAAAGGTCCCTAATACACATTAGCTCCATCCACCTACATCCCCAACCAAGGCGTTCTCTAGCCTACCCTCAGCTCAGCTCTAAGAGAAACCTTGCACCCGCTATGGATTCTCCTGGTCCCTGGTCCCTGGCTTCTGTTACATGTTCCTATCGCCAGCCTCTGCTCAGCTGAGTGACCTTTGTGGTCACCCCCACACCCCAACATCTTTGGGATCATTCAATCCTGGAGTTTGTTCCAATTACCGTAACTTATGTTTACATAATGTCCTTGAGCTTCAGTTTCCTCACCTTGAAGTGGACAAAATATCGGTTCTTTCTTTTTTTTAAAGAGATTTTTGCATACGGTACATGCACTTGTTGGAGCGACAGAAAGCAAGAAATCACCATGTTGCAATCCCTCTCCTTCATTCTCCTCTCAGGATTCTGGGCATGTATGCACACATGTCTGGTGTGTTTTAAACCACTGGACCTGGGACTTAAACTGTGGTTGACTACATGGGAGTCCAGCAACATAACCAGCCTTCTGCTGGTCCTTCATAATATCAAGTTTCTAAGATTCTTAAGAGAATTAAATTGGATAGAACACTAGATAGACTGCCTAAGTTTCATTTGTTTATTTTTTAGAGGTTTTTGCCTTAGGGCACATGCACTTGCCAGGGGGAGAAAGAGAGAGAGAGAGAGAGAAAGTAAGAAATCACCCTTCAGGGGCTATAGCCATGCCACAATCCCTTCTCCTCCTGGGATTGTGGGTACAGGAGCACCGTTGTGGTTTTCAAACAACTGGGTCTGGGACTCAAACTGCAGGCAGTCATGTGGGAGTCCAGCGACATAACTGCTACTCCATCTGCTGGCCCCTACATTTCATTTATTGGTTGCTTTCCATGTGCCCAGCAGGCAGTTTTAGGCACTGGGGTCTCAGCAGTAAATAACACAGACAAGGTCATTTGTCCTCAGGGGTTCTCATTCTCCACAGAGCAGAATGAATATAAACCACAAATATCTAAATGAAATAATTTCACATTATGACAAATACCATGAAAATATCACCAGGATAATGTTACGGGGTGTTATCACGGGAAAACTGGAGGTGTGAGAGTGATTTGGGATAAGCGGGTCAGAGACCTGGACTCAGAGGGGTCATTTGAACTGATTCCTAAAAAATGAGGAAGAGCCCACTATGCTAAGAGGTAGAGGAAGAGGATTCCGGGCAGAAATGGCAAGTGCAAAGGCCCTGAGGCAGGAAGAGCTTCCTCTCTGGGGAGACTAAGGTGGCTGGCGCAGAGGAAGCAGGGAGGGCAGAGGCTTGAGTACTGGGGTTCCCCAAGAATCTTGGGAGGAGTCTAGCTTGAGCCCCTAGGGTTGTAGGAACCCACAGGAGGTTTTCAACAGGCATGCTTGATTTAAACAGTAATTGCTCAATAAAGGTTGGTTGTTCTCATTAGGAACAATAACATGAAGCCCAGAGAGGAATAGCAGTTTGCTCAAGGTCACAGAGTCCTGGTCCCACAGCCCCTTCCTCTTTCCGTTGCCTTCCCCCGCCTCTGTAGAGCCATGTGGATCAGCCCCGAGCTAGCGGGCAGGAGGTGAGGGCGGCTTTCCTTCCCTCGTTCCCGCTCCTTCCCTCCGGCCATTTCCCGTGTTCCCGGCGCCCGCGCCCCAATTAGCCGGCGAGGCTGACGGCCTCGGCTCGGAATGACAGACACCTCCTGTCACCCCCTGACGGGCGAGGAGATTAACTCAGAGTGGCGCAGGCTCTAAGGGACGAGAAGGGACGACGGGGAGGGAAGGAAGGGGGAGGGGTGACCAGACTTCCCCCCACCAAGGGTCCCCGGTGCCTGGGAAGGAAGAGAGGGTGGAAGGGGCCCTGGCCCTCTAAGAGGAGCGCTGGCAAGCCGGCAAGGAGCACCCCGCCCTCCAGATCGGCTGCTCTCAGAGCTGGGGCCTGTCCTGGCTACCACCCAGGACAGGGACCCTGTCTGCGGGTGCTTCACACCGGCACGGGGTTCGTTCCCAATAAGGATCTGTAGACTGACTGTGCTAAATCCTTTTCATGCAGACTCATTCAATCCTCACAACATCCTCATCTTAAAGCACCGGCAGCTCAGAGAGGGACTGGTTCAAAGACCACACAGATGGGCTCAAACGGAACTGAGGCTGCTGGTGCCAAAGCTAGGTTCCTAACGTTCCACCTACTGCTCCGCTCTAGGAGGAGACTCAGCTCCTGCCACCCAGGAATTAACAGTACGCAGTGGGGCTCTGACCGGTGCCCCAGGAAAGGGAAATTAACACAACAATGGCAGGCTCAGACACTGAGCCTGGCTGGGTCCGAAGTTCCAGGTAATCAGGAGAGTGAAGCCAGGAGAAAGGTAGAGTGGAAATGAACCTCCTGGAGAAGAGGTGAGCTGGGCCTCCACACTGAGCAGAAGAGGAGCCCGGGGGTGGGGTG
>NW_006159996.1:795619-796750 GCF_000334495.1 Tupaia belangeri chinensis | reverse complement strand
AAAAAAAAAAAAAAAAACCCTCTCAGTTCATCCTGAAGCTGAATACTACAGTATTTGACTTCGAGTACAAAGAGTCAGGTTCTGGGGAACCAGCAGTTAGCATAATGGCTATGTCACTGGACTCCCATGTAGTCGACTGCAGTTCGCTTCCCAGACCCAGTGGCTTAAAACTCACGCCGAGCACGTGTGCGTGCGTGCCTAAGATCCCGAGAAGAGAATGGAGGAGAAGGGATTGCGGCGTGACCATCCCCCCCGGGGGGTGATTTCTTGCTCTCTGTCTCTCTGTCTCTGTCTGTCTGGCGAGCGCACGCGCCCTGTACCGAAAAACCTCTCCAAAAAGAGTCAGGTTCTGTACTGAACCATCCATGGGTACCTCCAAATTCTCCTACTACCAGATCAAACAGTGCCCACTTCTTCCCAAGACACAAATTATTTATTTATTTTAATTTGACCAGAGAAGGACAGAGTGAGAGAGAGAGAGGGAAAGTGAGAAAGCAAGCCTCCAGGTCTGAGACTCGAACCCCAGTGGGCCATGTGAGAGTCCAGTGGCCCTTAACCACCACACTATCTGCCAGCCCCAAGGCTTCTAATCAAAGCCCTGGGACTCAACCTGACTGGCCAGCACCAAGTCTCATATCCATCTCTGAACCAATCACTGTGGTCAGGGAGGAGGGCATCTGCTGGTCCCCCAGTACAGGGACAGGAAAAGACCCTCTGGAAGCTCTAAGGCTGGTTGGAGGAAGATAAAGTGGTTCCTCCAGGGGTGGGGAGTGAGGAGCCCTGGAGCCTGTCAATGGCCGGGCTGGAGTCTAGGTCCTGGATAAACCCTCCGTGAACAGCCTGCTGACTTACTTCTACTCTCTCCCTAATTCTAAGCGTTTCCATCTGTGTAGGTGACATCCAGCAGTGAGCGGGTGCTCCAGGAAGGCTCCTGAGCCAGAACGGGGTCCCAAGGGCTTTTCCTGCCACAGCTTGCTCTGGGGGCTTGGATATCTCCATGGGCTGGCCTGACCTTCTCTCCACATCCTTCACTCTTTGTTTGGCTATGAAATTCGCCCAGTTTGTTTCATTATCAAGGTCCTTACTTGTTTTTTTTTTTTTTTTTTTTTTTTTTTTTTTTTTTACAGTGTT
>NW_006159996.1:794972-795372 GCF_000334495.1 Tupaia belangeri chinensis | reverse complement strand
ACCCCCCAGATCCGACACTTGAATTGTGGTCGGCCACGTGGGAGTCCAGCACCTTTAACCATCATGCCACTTGCCAGTCCCTGGCTTGCTTTCTCGCTTTCTCTCTCTCTCTGGTCAAACTGAAAAATAATGATAATAAATAAATAAATAAATAAATCATTCTTTTGAGAAAAAAATTATTTAGAAAAAGAATTTTAAAATTTAATTTTATTTATTATTATTACTATTCTTTTTTAAAGAATTATTTTATTTAACTTTATTTATTATTATTATCATTATTATTTTCCAGTTTGATCAGAGAGAGATAGAGAGAGAGAGGAAGTGAGAAAGCAAGCCACCAGGTCCAAGACTTGAACCGTGGTTGGCCATGTGGGAGTCCAGGGCCCCTATCCACCATGCC
>NW_006159996.1:790757-794644 GCF_000334495.1 Tupaia belangeri chinensis | reverse complement strand
TTGTTTTCTAAAGAGAGTCTTTGCTACAGGGTGTGTGGGCTCACCAGAGAGACTGAGAGAGACAGAGAGACAGAAAGTGAGAAATCACCCCCTGGGTGAATGACCACACGGCAATCCCTTCTCCTGCATTCTCCTCTCAGGATCTTGGGCATGCACACATGCGCCCGGCGTGAGTTTAAGCCACCAGGTCTGGGACTCGAACCGCTTTGGACTACATGGGAGTCCAGCGACGTAGCCATTACGCTAGCTAGTGGTCCCTTGTTAGTTATTTTTTAATTTGATCAGAGAGGGACAGAGTAAGAGAGCAAGAGAGAGAAAGTGAGAAAGCAAGCTACCATGTCCGGGACTCGAACTGTGCTCTTAACCACCATATCACCTGCTGGCCCTTATTATTTATTTTTAAAATTCTTTTTTATTATTTGTTTTGATTTTATTTATTTATTTTATCTGACCAGAAACAGAGAGAGGAAAAGTGAGAGAGCAAGCTGCCAGGTCCAGGACTAGAACTGTGGTCAGTCATGTGGGAGTCCAGCACGTTAACCACTGTGCCACCTGCCAGCCCCCCCTGCCAGCCCCCCATTATTACTATGTTTCTAATTTGCTATAGCACATGTGTGCTCACCAGAGAGAAACAGAGAGAGAGAGGGAAAGTGGGAAAGCAAGCTGCCATGTCTAGGACTCAAACCACACTGTCAGCCATGTGGGAGTCCAGCACCTTAACCACCACGCCACCTGCTGGCCCAGGCAATCTTTTTTTTTTTTTAACATTTATTTATTTAACTATTATGATTTTCAAGCTACTGGGTCTGGAACTCAAACTGCAGTTGGCCATGTGGAGATTCAGCACCTTAATCCCCACACTACCAGCTAGTCCCAAGAAGGGCAAGGGCAATCCTATTTTTTTTTTTTTTAAGAAGTACAATCTTCACATGGGAAAGACAGACCCAGGGGTGGAGAGGTAGTTAAGGGGCTGGATGACCACGTGGCTGACTGTGGTTCCAGTGGTTTGAGTCCCAGACCTGATGACTGGCAATGCATACATTCCCCAAATCCCAGACATTGTGGCACAGCCATCCCCCAAGGGGTGATTTCTCACTTTCCCTCTCAGTCTCTTCAGTGAGTACACTCTGTCCCTCTCTGTATTTCTGGCAAGTGCACATGCCCTATAGCAAAAACCTCTCCTATACACACACATACACACATACACACACACACACACACACAAAACAGGAAAGAGAAAGTCTTCCATCCTATATCCAGGAATGGGTATGGCTATCAGTCTTTTTTTCTTTCAAGCTTTGATATAGGGTATATGTATTTCCTAAAGAGAGAAACAGAGAGGGAAAGTGAGAAATCACCCCCCAGGGAGGATGACCACCCCTCAATCCCTTCATTCTCTTTTGGGACTTTTGGCACATAGTGCCCAGCGTCATTTCCAAGCCATTGGGTCTAGGACTCAATATACACATTCAGCCATGTGGGATCCGCATCTCCAAGCCACCTGCTGGCCCTGTCAGTCTTATTATTATTTAAAATTTTGTCATAGGGCACATATGCTCAACGGGGGGTGCGGGGGTGGGGGAGTGAGACAGCAAGCTGCCAAGTCCAGGACTTGAGAAGTCAACCACCAGCAAGTCCAGTGTCTGAACCACCACACCACCTGCTGGCCAAGCAAGAGAACAGCCCCCAGGCAGGGAGGAGAGCTGCAGCAGCCCAAGGCAGGGAAGGCAGTGAGCCCCATTCACCTGAAGGAAGGGGAGGTGTTGAACTTGGAGCAGTCAGGTGGAGGTTTTGGAGCATGGCCTGGGAAGTCACACTCGCAGATACTCGAATTCTGGCTCTGAGCGACCTCTTGCTTGCCCTCTCCAGCTCTGGTTTCCTCATCTGTAAAGTGGGGACAATGCAAAAGACCTTGACTTCAAGGGGTTGTGAGGTTCCAATGAGATGTCACACGCCCGGCACAGACTATTCCATAGAAGAGCAGCTACTGACACTATGACTCTTCTAATTCTGAGCCTACCTTCAGCTCTGCAGTTTCTGGACTTCGTTTTCTCCATTTGGACTTCCAGGCTTCTCACTTTTAGGTTGGGTGACTTGCGTGATCTCATTGAGGGGAGGACCCCTCCCATATCGGTCAATCCTTGAAGGGTTGGGGGTGAGAAGGCGACAGTGCCCAACCAACATTTTCACCAGGCTGGGCGGGCAGCGCCAGGCAGGCGGGAGCTGGTCAGGTTTTTAATTGAACGCGATGCAAATGAAATGTAAATACCATGCAAATAAGCTCTTGCCAGGAGGCACTGGGCTGGGAGGAGGGAGTGGGGAGCGGACTGCTGAGCTGGGCCCCTCCCTGGCCTTCCCTTCTCTCTCCCGTGGCAGCCCACACTCACCCTCTGTTGCTGTCCACCCAGTAGGGCCATTCCACTGGGCAACAGCAGTGGGCACTTCATCCTTCCCCAAAGCTCCTCCCTACCCAGACTCACTTTCCTAACCCTGTGGCTCCTGGTGATGGCTAGGGTGCTCAAAGCAGAGCCAGAGACCCTGTTGATGGAGCAAATCTTATACAAACAGACTCACACAGACGTGGAAGGGACAAGCAGCTTTAGATATGCACAAACACACATTCCCTCTCAAGCCCCCTGCAATGCTGAGACCCACTCAGAGACAGCCAGTCACACACGGACACGTGTACACAACTGCACATTCAGTCGTAACGACACATAGCAGCACAAGTAGACACATGTGTCTGCACACCATGCGTGCACACACTCTCACACTGCATGCCCTGCCTGAGGACTGCACACTGAAGTCCCTGTGCTGGCGGGAGCTCAGGGAGGTCAGGGGACAAGCACCCTGTGTGGTCAGAGCCTGGTGGCCTGAGCAAGGCCAGACAGAGTAGGGAGTGGGGGATCTTCAGGGTGGCCTGGGCCTTTCGCCCACCATCCCATCCCAGGACACATGACCATACCCTGGGGCTCAGAGCCACTAGAGATCCCAGGAGCTGGCCATCCCTCAAGTCCTAGAGGTAATCTGGAACCTTCCCCCCCACCCCCCAGGGATTTGGAGTCCCCTGTGATCCCACAATGCCCTACTCCTGAGGCAGCCAGGCATCTGGGAGAAGGTGCTCCAGGTGACAGAGCCTGGTCTGTTGAATCAGGAATCCTTGCCCCCACCCTGCCAAGAAGTAGGGGGTGAGCACGGGAGGGGAGGGAAGGTTGAGCAGAGCAGAGCAGTCAGCCTGGACAAACCTCCATTCCACTCAGGACTCACATCTGGGGGTGATCCCAGCCTCCTCTCTGAGGTGACTCACGTCCTACATTTAACTCTCATTAGCGCCTCTGAGTCCAGCTGGGAGGGACAACAGCCAACTTCCCCTCCAGAGAGGGAGCGCTGGGTGGGCCGTCCTTGCAGCCTCAGTTTCCCCCCAGGGGTCTGGCCCAGGGACAAGGGCTGCGTGGGAGAGCTGGGCTCACAGTCCCCTTGTAAGGACTGTCCTCCACCCCATGGAATGAGGGACTGGGTGTGGTCTCTTCCAAAAGCCACCCTCCCCAGGCCCCCACCGGATGTACCGCAGCCTGGGAGAGTCCCCCACCCCAACCAGGGCCCAGAGGTCGGGAAGGAGGGAAGCCGGCAGCTAGCATCTATGCGGGCGGCTGAAGTGGCCAGCGACCCCGCCCTCCAACACCCCTTGCGCGAAGGCCTTACCCAGGGCGGGGTGACGAATGGGGCCAGAGGAGCTGAGACGGGGCCAAGGACCCATGGCCGTCCTGGCCTCCTTCCTTGTCCAGCTTCCAGGCCCGCCCTGCCCGTCTTTGACTAGCCTGGCTGCTAGTTGCTCAGCCTGTGCTGGGCACCCTGGGTGCAGACCCCAAGGAGGCCAAACCGAAGAC
>NW_006159996.1:780491-790245 GCF_000334495.1 Tupaia belangeri chinensis | reverse complement strand
CCCGCCCCCCCCCCTTCCCTTCTCGGTGGGAGGGAGGCAGCTGGGGCGGGGGTGGCCGCGGGAGCGTCTTGCCCGTGTGATCGTGCCGAGCGGGGAATTCAGGGCCATGTGGGAAAGACATTAGTGCCGGCCGCCCTGCCAGCCAGGAATGCGCCCCCCGCTCCGCAGCCGCCGCCTGCCTGGCCCAGAAACGGTGACTCACCCGCTCCGTGTTCCCGCCCCCTCATCGCACGCCCTCCGCAGCCCACCACAGGCCTGGCCCCCTGGTTTGCAGCCTCCCTGCCTCTCTCCTGCTGGTCGTGCTACCTGCCTTGCCCACCCTCCTGACTCTCAGGCTCTTAGTACTGAACCAGATCTCACCTCCTGGGGTGTCCTCAGACACACTCCCCTCCCCAGTGAGGCCTGCCTGTTCTCTGGACTCGCTCTGGTGCTCTGGCTACAACCTTGCCTGGACTTAGCTCCTGGGACTGGCTGCCTCAGGCCAGGATGATTCACCTCTGGGTCTCACACCCAGCACAGGCCCTGGAGCCTAGGACAGGTGCAGAAAAAAGAAGGATGGCAGAGAAACCCCTTTGGTTGGGAAAGGGCCCTGCGGGGTGTGCTGTTGCTATGGCTCCTCCTCTGTGGACTTGGAACCATAAACAATGCCACCGGGCTAGTGGGGGTTGGTGGTTAAGGCAGTTGGATCCCACATGGCGGACTGTGCTGGACCTGGGAGCTTGAGAAACACACCAGGCAAGTGTGTGTACATGGCCAAAATCCTGGGAGGGGAATGGGAGAGAAAGGATTGTGCTGTGGTCATCCTCCCCCCCACACACACACACTTCCCACACCCCTCACACGCACACACACACACACACACACACACACACAGTGATTTCTCACTTTCCTTCTCACTCTGGCTAGCACCTGCCCTCAAGCAAATGAAAAGAATAAGAAGTAAATAAATAAAACAATGCCACCTGCCTCATCGGGTGTGGACACTTGTTTCCACTGTCTGAGCTCACTCTCCTGCTCTCCTGTCTTAGAGCATGGGATAGCAGTACCCACCCCATGTGCTAACAGGGGGCAGTCTGTGCAAAAGCTGCTGTCTGTTCAGTACTCAGCCCAGACCTGCCACTGAGAAGGACTCAGTCATGATGTTGGTAGTAATGATATTATTCATACTAATACTCGTGGCTAGGGCCTGTAGGCGGTCTGGTGGTTATGGTGCTGGACTCCCACATGGCTAATCACGGTTTGAGTCCCAGACTTGGTGGCATACTTTCTCACTTTCCCTGTCTCTGGTTAAATATAATAATAAATAAATATTTTTTTTCTTTTAAGAATTATTTTATTTAACTTTATTTATTTATTTATTTATTTATTTATTTTAACTTTACTAGAGAAGGACAGAGTGAGTGAGTGAGAGAGAGAGAAAAAAATGAGAAAGCAAGTTGCCAGTTCTGGGACTTGAACCACAGTTGTCCAGCACCCTTAATCATCATGCCACCTGCCAGCCCCAATAAAATATATTAAAAAAAAATACTCTTGGTGGGACCAGCAGGTGACATGGTGGTTAAGGTGCTGGACACGCCCACCTGGCCAACTATGGTTGGTTCAAGTCCTGGACCTGGTGACTTGCTTTCTCACCTTCTCTCTCTCTCTCTCTCTCTGGTTATATTAAAATAAATTAATGAATAAATTAAATTAAATTAAAAAAAATACTCTTGACTGTTGAGAATACCTACTATGATCTAGGCCTCAGGTATTATCTCATCTAATTCCTGCCTCAGTCCTTTAAATTAGGTTCCATTGGGGACCAGCAGGTGGTGTGGTGGTTAAGGAGCTGGACACTCCCACATGTCTGATTATGGTTCGAGTCCCGGACCTGGTGGCTTCCTTTCTCATTTTCCTTCTCTCTCTTTCTCTGTGTGTCTCTCTCTGGTCAAATTAAAAATAAATGAATGAATAAATAAAATTTTTTAAAAATTAGGTTCCATTATGGCCTCTCTTTTACAGATGAGGAACATCGAGACTTGGCGAGAGAAGGCTCTGGCCCAGGGACCCACAAGTGGCAAAACCGAGGCCTGCACCCAGGGCTCTGGTCCCAGCACTGCAGAGTTATCCAGGGCCCATACAGGAGCACCCCCAAGGTCTACTCCTTCTGGAAACCAAATTGGGCTTCAGGAAGCAGTTCCTTACAGCCCCCACCTCCATTAGAACCTGCAACCAGCCTCCACCCAGAGCCACCTCTCATAACTTTTAATAAGAGCTAATAACACCAAGCAGCGGGCATCAGCTTCATTTTTAATTATCTAATTTACATTTAATTTTCCCCACCAACGTGATGCAGTTTATTAATGTTTTACCTAAGAGCATCCATTCATGGGCTGAAAACATGTTCCCAAAACTAATGGACCTGGCTTTTGGAGGCCCCTACTCCAAAGCAGAGGACCCGAGCTGGTCTCAGAACCTGAAACCGGCAGCCAACACAGTTCCAACACTGGAATAACTAAGGAAGTAATGTCCCAGAATTCTTCCAGAGCCTGTCCTTTTCCTCCCAGCCTCCAGAAACAAAGTTTATTCTGCCAGGCACATAATGGGACTATCTCATTTAATTCTTGTACCAACCCTTGCAGACAAGGGTCAAAAGGTGACCTGGTGGTTAAGGTGCTGGACCACACATGATCAACTGTGGTTCGAGTCCCAGGCCCGGTGGCTTGAAAATCACTCCTACCACATGTACATGCATGCTCAAGATCCCAGGAGCAGAATGGAGGAAAAGGCATTGCGGAGTAGCCATCCTCCCAGGAAGTGATTTATCACTGTCTCTCTCTCTCTCTAGTGAGCACACGTGCCCTAAAGCAAAAACCTCTTTAAAAAAAAAAAAAAAAAAAAAAAAAAAAGAACTCTAAGAGTAGAATGGAGGAGAAAGTGATTATAGTGCTATAGTGTGGCCATCTCCCCTTGGGGGTGATTTCTCAGTTTCTTTCTCACTGTCTCTCTAGCAAGCACATGCTCCCTATGGCAGAAGTAATTTATTAGGGACCAGCAGATGGTATAATGGCTATGTCGCTGGACTCCCATGTAGTCGACCGCTTAAACTCATGCCGGGTGCGTGTGCGTGCGTGCCCAGATCCCAAGAGGAGAATGGAAGAGAAGGGATTGTGGCATGGCCATCCCCCCTAGGAGGTGATTTCTGGCTTTCTATTTCTCTGTTTCTCTGTCTTTCTGGTGAGCACATGCAGCCTATAGCAAAAACTTCTCAAAAAAATTAATTTATTGGGGCCAGCATGTGGCGTGGTGTTGGTGAAGGGCACTGGACTCTCACATGGTTGACCAAGGTTCGAGTCCCAAACCCAGCGGCTTGCTTTCTCACTTCCCCCACTCCCCCTCTTTCTCATTCTGTCCCTCTCTGGTCAAATGAAAACAAACAAACAAATAAATAAAGTTCAATGAAAAAATTCTTTTTTAAAAAAGGAATTATTTCATTGAGCTTTATTTATATATTTATTTAAATTTGACCAGAGAGGGACAGAGAGAGAGAGAGGAAAAGTGAGAAAGACAAACTGCCAAATCCAGTACTGGAACCGCAGACGCCATGTGGGAGTCCAGCATCCTTAACCACCATGCCACCTGCCGGCCTCAAGCAGAAAAACTTAAAAACAAAACCCTGAGGACCAGCAGGGAGTGTGGTGGCTAAGGCGCTAGACACTCACCAAGTGCCACTCCCACATGGCTGACCATGGCTTGCTTTCTCACTTTCTCTCCCTCTCTCTTTCTCTCGGTCTCTCTTTGGTCAAATTAAAATAAATGAATGAATAAATAAAATTAAATACATTTTTCTTTTTCTTTCTTTCTTTTTCTTTCTTTTTTTTTTGGAGAGGTTTTTGCTACAGGGTGCATGCACTCACCAGAAAGACAGAGAGAGACAGAAAGTGAGAAATCATCCCTCAGGGGGGATGGCCATGTCGCAATCCCTTCTCCTCCATTCTTCTCTCGGGATCTTTGGAACGCACACACACACGTTCGGTGTGAATTTAAGCCGCCAGATCTGGGACTCGAACCGCGATTGACTACATGGGAGTCCGGCGGCATAGTCATTACGCTAACTGCTGGTCCCAGTAAATTTTTAAAAAATCTGTTTTATGGATGGAAAAAAGAAGACTCAGAAAGTTGGAGTGTCTGCCCAGGGTCACACAGAAACCAAAGGGAAGAGCTGGCATCGTAAACTTAGGACAGGGGGCTCAAAGCCCACTGTCTGTATTGCAGGAGTGGGTGACTCCTCCGAAGATCCACCCCTGGTCCTATAGCCACCACCTCCAAACTTTGAGACCTTGAGTCTGTGGGGAAGTATGTCCTGTGGTTCTCCAGATGTCAGTGTCATTGGGTGACAGGGCTGTGGAGAGAAGCGTGGGAACTCAGTGACCCAGGTCCCACAGCAGGGTACCCCCAGGGCTTCCTGAGGCCAAGCTCTGGTTTCCTAGGTTTTCCAGAGTCACTGATTGTGAATTCTATGGTGGGTTTTTCCTGGTACCCCAAGGAGGGCACGGTCTCCCAGCTTTCTCACATTTGTTCCCAGATAAAACTAGACATCTCCTAAACCAGAGACTTTGAGAAGAGAGAAGATGATTTTAGTTTCCAGGAAGGAAGATAGAATATGAAACTTAAAATGAAATCCTGGGACCAGCAGATGGCATAATGGTTACATCACTAGACTCTCACATATTCTACCATGGTTCAAGTCCCAGACCCAGCAGCTTAAAATTCACATGGGGCGCATGTGCGTGCATGCCCAAGATCCCAAGAGGAGAATGGAGGAGAAGGGATTTTAGCATGGCCATCCCCCCACCCCCGGGTGGGGGGGTGATTTCTCACTATCTGTCTCTCTGGCAAGCACCCTATAATAAAAAATCTCTCAAAGGAGAAGAAAATCGGGCTCCAGTAAGCCAAGTTTGGAGTGTGGACTCTCCAGGACGCTGAGGTTTGGTGCAGCCAGCCCCCTGCCCCACTACCGTGTGCACTGTTGTATTTTTCAACAAATGCTTGGAGGTCCCAGAAATTCCTGTGGGGCAGAAGAGGGCCACCCTGGGACCCAAAGGCTGGATTGACATCCTTTGAGCCACTCCTACCTCTCCACCCTCAGTGAGCTCATCTAGAAAGAGGAGATTGTGACCCAGGGCACACCACTGGGAGCTGCCAGGGCTATAATTCATGAGATGGGGTGACCAGGGCCCTGGACTTCTCCATTCTCGAGTCTCCTCCCTTCCTTACAGCTCCCTTATTACACAAAAAGGGACACTAAGGCCCAGAGAAGCCGAAGAACTCCCCGAAGATCACACGTTGAATTGGGTACAGAGGTGGAAGCAGAACCCAGATTTGGGTCTTACACAGGGGCAGGACTTCAGAACCTCCACGGACCCAGCATGACATAGTTAAGCAGCACCTTGCTGTCTGGTCCAGGCTAGGCCTGGTGTGTGCGTGTGCGTGTGCACGTGCGTGTGCACGTTGCTGGGGGTGGCGGTGGACAGCGTGGTGGGGGAGCTGCTGCTGCTGCTGCCTCCCTGGTATTTTTAGCCTCGAGAATGAGCTGAGCTCAGGGCTCTGAGCTCCCATCGGCAATGAGGGAATGGGAAGGTCCCCATCGCCCCTCCCTATCACCGCCAGCCTGGAGCCTGGTTTGGGGGGGCAGGCCTGGAAAAGGGCAAGGACCCCAGGGACTGGGGACAGTCAGGCCCTGACCTCCTTCTACCCTAGCCTATCCCCATCCTGGACATGTTTTTAATACCCCCAGCCCTTGGGAGGTGGAGGTGCATCAACATCCAGTCAAGCTGGCAGGGACAGACCCCCCATCTGCCCCTGCTACCCTTGGCTTCCCCTGCTAGGAGCTCCGGGCATGCTCCTGCCTGAGCCAGGTCAGAGCTGTAAGGTTCCCATGACAACGGATGACAGCAGTGGAGGCTGCTGGCCACAGGGTCAGGGGTGGGGGGGGCGTGGGTGGAGGAGCAGAAGGAAGGGAACCCAGCACGGGGATGGGGAAGAGATGAGAATGAAAGGTCCCCCAATCTGAAGCTCCCTCTTAAACGTTGAACCCCCAGGAAAAGCCTAGAACTGTGGCTGATTGATGCTGGAAGGTACTCTATTGCACTGACTGGAAAAGCTAGACACAGGAAGGGCTGGCTTCGTGATCTCTGGTCATGTGATCATGAAGCCAGCCAGGGCAGGGCTGCGGTGGAAGTCCTAACCCTCTGTCTCCCAGTCCAGGACTCTGCTGCTTCTAGGCTAGGGTCTTGGGGGACAAGGAACAGGGCCCAGATATCCCCATTCCTACCCTCAGGAAGCAAATGGGTCTTGAGGCCCTCCGGCCAGCCTGGCTATTCTCTAACATACTTTCCCTGTTCGACCATGAGTGGTCAAGGCTCCCAAAAGAATAGGCTACTTCCTGTCAAGCCTGGCCCCCACTTCCTAACATGGAATATGTTTTGGTTCCCCTGGAAGGAGATATGGCAGGGATTGTGGTCTCTGGCTGACTCCCCGCCTCAGCCCCCGGGGCCAAGAGTGGAACCAGGAAGTTGCCCCACATACTCAGGTTGTCTAAAGGCCTCACTCCTCATGTCAGCCCCTCCAAGGACTGCCCAGGTTCCAGAATCATCACTGGCTCCCACTGAGTGCAAGACAAAATAAACCCACTTGAGATCGACCTCAGCAGTCCCCAGGGCTTCCTCCATGGTGATTTCCTCACAGCCCCAGAAGTACCAGTCTCCAAGCCTCTAGGTAAGCAGTAACCCCTTCAGGGTTCAAGTTCACTCACACCTCCTCTAAAAACCCTCCTTGGCTCTCTTCCTGGCCCCTCAGCTCTTGGACTTGCCAATGGAACAAGGCTAGAGGGTTTATACAGGACTTCTCGCCTACTCTCATGGTGACTTTGAGAAGTGATGTTACTTGCTGCTGAGTATAGCGAGGCCCAGAGAAGAAAGAATGCCACACAGCCTCTTTAGGTATCAGCCGAGTGCTCTGCTCTGAGCCCTCTTTGCTCTTGGGGGCCTCCTCTTGGCAGTCGCCAGCTTGTGGTGCTGAAGCTGGGATTCTCGAGCTCAGACCTAACAGTTCTTTCCCAGAATACACAACGGCCTCCCTGTGTCCTTCCCCTCAATTCACCCATTTATTCACTACCATTGAGCCTCTGGCAGGTGCCAGGCACACGGGCCCCTAGAGCGATCCTAGCTGGGGGGGACCACCAAGGGGACAGGTGAACTCAGGGGTGGAGGAGGAGATAAGAATGCAAGTCACCCTCACATCGAGGCCCCCCCGCAGTATGACTCCAGCAGGGATGTTGGGCATCAGGGGTAGTGGGTGCACAGGCCATACTTAGAGGCAGGGCAGACTCAGCATGGCTTGGCCTCCTTTAGGCCCTATGTGCCTGGGAAACTTCACTCCTGCATCTAACCTTAATCCCACTTGCTGTTACCCCAAAAGTTATTGATGTATTTATTTTTTAGAGTTTTTTGCTATTGGGTGCATGCGTTCGCCAGAAAGAAAGCGAGAAATCACCCCCCAGGGGGGATGGCCACTCTGCAATCCCTTCTCCACCATTCTCCTTTCGGGATCTTGGGCATGCATGCAGATGTGTCCGGTGTGATTTTAAGCCACTAGGTCCGGGACTCGAACCGCAGTCAACTACATGAGTCTAGCGACATAGCCATTACGCTAACTGCTGGTCCCCCAAAAGTTATTCATTTATTATTATTCTTCAATTTGACCAGAGAGAGAGTGAGAGAAAGTAAGAAAGCAAGCTGCCAGGTCTGGGAACTGAACCCTGGTCAGCCATGTGGGAGTCCAGTGCCTTATCCACCATATCACCTGCTGTCCCCAAGCCTTTTTTTAAAAATAATTATTTTATTTTATTTATTCATTCATTTATTTTTTAACTTGACCAGAGGGAGACAGAGAGAGAGAAAGAGAGAGAAAGTGAGAAAGCAAGCCACCAGGTCCAGGACGAACTGTGGTCAGCCATGTGGGAATTCCAGGGCCTTAACCACCACACCATCTGCTGGCCCATGTATGAATTTATTTGGGTGCAAAAAAATTCTGAAATTCCTCCATAGTTTTTTGTTTGTTTGTTTTTAGGTTCTTGTCATAGGGTTCATGCGCTCACCAGAGAGAGGCAGGGAAAGGGAAGTGAGAAATTCCCCCCACACACTGGGAGACATGACCATCCCTCAATTCCTTCTCCTCTATTCTCCTCTTGGGATTTTGGGCGTGCACACACATGTGCCCAGCATGATTTTCAAGCTGCTAAGTCTTGGACTTCAACTGTGATTGGCCATGTGGGAATGCAATGCCTTGACCACCATACCACCTGCTGGCCCACATAGTGTTTTAGAATGTGCATTTCCATGAACTACTACCTAAGAAAAAAGGACACCCTTCTCCAGGTTGGAACTGTAGGACCATAGCCTTGTGCTTCACGTATAGTATCTGAGTCCCGTAAGTAGTGATCATCCGCCTTGTGATGCTTCAAGATGGCCCTGAAGAAAATCTGTTTCATCTCAGTTATTATTGAACCACATGCACAGACTTTTGGGAGTCAATTTAAATCAGAAAACCAATTCCAATGTCTGATTTTGCCTTGATGGTGCGTGAGTTATCCAGACTCTATGTCTGAGCCCCAGTCCCTGAGCCAAGTGACATACCGGTTCTCCAGGGATAACTCATCAAAAGATGCCAAGGACCCCAATGGGTGATTGTAGACCCTCTATTTTTATACTCTGAATGTCTTGCACAAGTTTTTGGGCACACCCCCTAGGGCAAGTTTAATAAGTCATGGTTCCCATCAAAGGTTTCCCATTGAGATCATAACTGTCCCTTAAACCATTAATTTTTTCCTTTGAACATTCCTATCCCTTCTAATCTAGAACACTAGTTCTTGCTGCTTGCCACCCTTAAGTGATCACCACTCAGGAAAATACAAAGATTAAAAACTGAGATTAATTTTTTAAAAAGAGATTTTTTGCTAGAGAGACAGAGATACAGAAAGAGAAAGTAAGAAAGCAAGCTGCCAGGTCTGGGAACTGAACCCTGGTCAGCCATGTGGGAGTCCAGTGCCTTATCCACCATATCACCTGCTGTCCCCAAGCCTTTTTTTAAAAATGTGTATTTTATTTTATTTATTCATTCATTTATTTTTTAACTTGACCAGAGGGAGACAGAGAGAGAGAAAGAGAGAGAAAGTGAGAAAGCAAGCCACCAGGTCCAGGACGAACTGTGGTCAGCCATGTGGGAGTGTCCAGCACCTTAGCCACCACACCACCTGCTGGTCCCCCACCAAGCCATTTTTTTATTTTTTTAAGATTTATTGTTGGGGGCTGGCAGGTGGCATGAAAGTTAAGGACGCTGGACTGCCACATGGCTGACCTCAGTTTGAGTCCCAGACCTGGCAACTTGCTTTCCCTTTTTCCTTCTCTCTCTCTCTACCTGTCCCTCTCTGGTCAAATTAAAATAAATAAATAAAGGGGGACCAACAGTTAGCGTAATGACTATGTCGCTGGACTCCCATGTAGTTGACTGCGGTTCAAATCCATGGTTCAAGTTGACCACGGTTCAAGTCCCGGTCCCGGTGGCTTAAACTCACGCCAGGCGTGTGTGCATGTGTGCCCAAGATCCTGAGAGGAGAATGGAGGAGAAGGGATTGTGGCATGGTCATCCCCCCTGGGGGGTGATTTCTTGCTTTCTGTCTCTCTGTCTTTCTGGTGAGCTCACGCATTTTGTAGGG
>NW_006159996.1:778935-780475 GCF_000334495.1 Tupaia belangeri chinensis | reverse complement strand
TAGGGAAAAAAAACCTCTACAAAAAAATGAAAATTAAAAAAGAAATTTTAATGCTATTTTTTATTATTATTATTTATTTTAATTTGACCAGAGAGGGACAGAGCTAGAGAGAGGAAAAGTGAGAAAGCAAGCCACCAGATCTGGGACTCTAACCATGGTTAGCCATGTGGGAGTCTAGCACCCTTAACCACCAAGCCACCTACCTGCCCCAAATAAGATAGCTCTTAAAAAAAAAAAATTAGAGAACCAGCAGTTAGCGTAATGGCTATGTCGCTGGACTCCCACGTAGTCGACCGTGGTTCGCGTCCCGGACCCGGTGGCTTAAAACACGCCAGGCACGTGTGCGTGCGTGCCCAAGATCCCAAGAGGAGAATGGAGGGGAAGGGATTGCGGCGTGACCATCCCCCCTGGGGGGTGATTTCTTGCTTTCTGTCTCTCTGTCTCTGTCTGTCTGGCGAGCACACGCACCCTATAGCTAAAACTTCTCAAAAAAAAAAAAGGATTCATTGTTTTATTTTTTTTTTTTTGATTATTTAATTTAGGGGCCAGCAGGTGCATTGGTGGTAAATAGCATTGGACTCCCACATGGTTGACCACGGTTCGAGTCCCAGACCTGGTGACTTACTTTCTCACTTTGTCGCTCTCTCATTCTGTCCCTTTCTGGTCTAGTTAAAATAAGTAAAAAAAGTTAAATAAAATAATTCTTTGAAAAAAATTATTTAATTTAATTTATTCATTATTAATTTTCATTTGACCAGAGAGAAATATATATATAGAGAGGGAAAGTGAGAAAGCAAGCCATCAGGTCTGGACTCAAATCGTGGTCAGCCATGTAGGAATGTCCAGCACCTTAACCACCAGACCACCTGCTGGTCCCCGCATTGTTTCCTTTTTTCAGTTTTGCTACAGGGAACATGCGCTTGCTGGAGAGAGGCAGAGAGGGAAAGCACCCCCAAGGGGATCGCCATGCTACAGTCCCTTCTCCAATCTCCTCTCAGGATTTTGGGCATAGCACGCACATGCATCCAGCATGTTTTTCTTTTCCTTTTTTTTTTTGGAGAGGTTTTTACTATAGGGTGCATGTGCTCTCCAGAAAGACAGAGAGACAGAGAGACAGAAAGCAAGAAATCACCCCCCAGGGGAGATGGCAAAGCCTCAATCCCTTCTCCTCCATTCTCCTCTCAGGATCTTAGGCACATGCACACATGTGCCTGGCATGAGTTTAAGCCACCAGGACCAGTACTCAAATGGTGGTCTACTACATGGGAGTCCAGTGACATAGCCATTACATCAACTGCTTGCTGGTCCCATTGAGCATGTTTTTCAAGCTGCTGGATTCTGGGACTTGAACTACATAGCCAGTCATGTGAGATCCAGCTGCCTTAACCATCCCACCAGTTGGCCCCAAATTATTTTTTCTCTAAGTTTATTTATTTATTTACTTTAAAAGAATTTTTTTTTTTGGGAGAGATTTTCACTATAGGGCACGTGCGCTGGCCAGACAGACAGAGAGAGACATAGAGACAGAAAACGAGAAATC
>NW_006159996.1:777467-778513 GCF_000334495.1 Tupaia belangeri chinensis | reverse complement strand
CGAGAAATCACCCCCCGGAGGGATGGCCATGCCGCAATCCCTTCTCCACTCTTCTCTTATGATTTTGGGCATGCATGCACACACGCCTGGCGTGTTTTAAGCCCCTGGGTCCAGGACTCCACTACATGGGAGTCCAGCGACGAAAACATTACACCATCTGCTGGTCCCATTTAAGTTTATTTATTTCTTCCATGAGGGAATGAGACAGAGATAGCACACACAGACTTTATGCAGCTTCAGCCAGCCCTATGTCATGGGCACTCAGGTGCCCAATATGCTCAGGCGGGTCTCTGAATGTGAAACTGGATCTTTCCCATGTGGGTCAGTCTTACAGGACATCTGCTTTAACTCCATGCACTATCCAGCCCCCTCAGAGTCTTGTTTGTTTGTTTACTACAGGGTGTGTGTGCTTGCCAGAGCGACACGGAGAGAGAGAAAGTGAGAACTTCCCCTCAGCCCCCAAGGAGGGATGGCAACCACACTGCAATCCCATCTCTATTCTTCTTTTGGGATTTTGGGCATGCACACTCAGGCACCCAGCTTGATTTTCAAGCCATTATGTCCAGGACTCCAACCATGAAGTTGGCCATGTGGGATCCAGAAGCTTGAATCACCACGTCACGGGCTGGCCTAGGCTGTTTAAGTGGGTAATTGGCTGAGAAAGGCCAGTATGGGAGTCCTGATCCCAGTGCTTTGTCAAGCAGTAGTCTCTCTCTCTGTCTGCCCAGGATCACTCTCCACTCTCCTCGGGCTCCCCAGATGGTTAGCAGGGCTGGCTAGACAACAGGTCCATGGGGCCCAGAGCCAGCAGCTCTGTCACACTCCATTCGAAGCCCCCATATAAACATTGTAGGTTGGGTGGTTAAGTCACTGGACTCCCACATGGCTAACTGTGGTTCGAGTCTTGGTGGCTTGAAAATCACACTGGGTGTGTGTGTGGAATTTGGCACTTTCCTTCTCACTGTCTCTGTCTCTCTGGTGAGCACACTCGTCCTATGGCAAAATCATCTTATGCCAAAAACCTCAAAAACAAAACAAACAAAAAG
>NW_006159996.1:772210-777414 GCF_000334495.1 Tupaia belangeri chinensis | reverse complement strand
CCCCCCCGCCGCCCCGGTTTTGTTGGGGGGAGCAGAAAGGCCAGTGAAGATCATAAGCGGTGGGTAGGCAGGCTAGGGTCCAAGCCTCCCTCTCTCAGGGCTGCCAAGCCAGGCCTGAACATGCTTGCTACTTGGTCTTCAGGGTCCCTGAGGGCCACCAGGAAGAGAAAAGAAAATGAGAAAGGAACTCAGTCTCAGCTCCCCAAATCCTCTTACGGTGGGACTGGGGGTTGTGGGGGTGGTGGGTGGTAGGGCAGGCTCCTGCCATGGGACCCAGTGCCCCTTCTGGGGATGGGGGTCGGAGCACTAGGCGCCCTCGTGATGAGGCCGGCTGCGGGGCGATTAATCTTGTGAGGCCTGTGCGTCAGCCCCCCTCCACTCCCCAGCCTCCCATGGCCAACCCACCCGCCCGCGCTGCTGCCCTGGGAGTTAATCTCCGCTCGGGGGACTTCTCAGCCGCTGTCACTGCTGCATTAATTCTGAGGCAGAGGGAGGCAGGAAGGAGGGGACACAGTTGAGAGGGGGTGGATAGCCTCCTCAGGAAGGTTTCAAGATCAGCAGCTGGGAAAGAGGGGTCCCAAAGGATGGGGCTGGGACCTAGCCCTGGAGGAGGGGTGGTGGGGAGTGTCCATAATGTCTCCTTTGGACCATTAGAACACTTGCACCCCTGGCCTCTAGCCCTCATGGTCCACCAGCTGAGCCCCAAATGCAGTTTGCAGTTTTGACAGCAGATGTCTCTGCTATTATGATTTATCAAAATGCTTAAGGTAAATAACGCACACATATTTATAGGAAAGGGACAGAACAGGGTAAGGGGGCCCTGGAGCCCAGGGTCTCAGAGCACCCTTCCCTAATAGGTCTCATGTGTTGACCACAGCCTGGCCTTGGGGAAGTGGGCTGGGGTGACACCAAGCCTGCCCAGCGGCTGGCCCAGGCTTGGCTCCCAGGAGGGCAGGGAGCAAGGCTGCCAGCCGCTGGGCCTGTCTTACTGGGCCCCCGCCAGGCTTGGGAGGTGGCCACCTGGGGAAGCAGCTGAGCCAGCCCCACACCTTGGCCATGTTTCCATGGCTTCACTGCGTCCCTGCTCCCAAGGGCTCCGTCTCCTTATCAACAGCAGCGGGCATTGCCCTAGCTCTCACCCTGGCACCACTCCCCCTGACCCCAGCAGCTGCCTGTCAATCCAGTCCCGCTGCTGCAGAGCCCAAACTCTGCCAGCCACCAGGGGTGCCCTCCCCACCCCCCCGGGCAGGCCTCAGAGCTGGGAACTTGGTGGGAAGACCCCAGGGAGGCAGAGGGGCAGGAGCCTTTGTAGATTCAGGTGGGCCCCACAGATATTCAAGCTGTCATTCTGGGGAGGGGACAGTGATCCTAGGCTATGCCCCTATCCCCATCCTCCCTCCACATAGTGCTGTTTGTTTTATTATTTTTTTAAATTATTTTGTGGGAACTAGCAGTTAGCGTAATGGCTATGTCGCTGGACTTCCACGTAGTCGACTACGGTTCGCATCCCGGACCCAGTGGCTTAAAACTCACGCCGGGCGCAAGTGCGTGCGTGCCCAAGATCCTGAGAGGAGAATGGAGGAAAAGGGATTGTGGCGTGACCATCCCCCCTGGGGGGTGATTTCTCGCTTTCTGTCTCTATGTCTCTCTCCGTCTGTCTGGCGAGCGCACGTGCCCTATAGCAAAAACCTCTCTAAAAAAAAAAATTATTTTGTTTAACTTTGTTTATTTATTTTAATTTGACCAGAGAGAGACAGAGTGAGAAAGAGAGAGGGAGAAAGGGAAAGTGAGAAAGAAGGCTGTCATGTCTGGGACATGAACCACGGTTGGCCATGTGGGAGTCCAATGTCCTTAACCATCATACCACCTGCTGCCCTCCTCTCCACACACACACACACACACACACACACACACACACAACACAGTGCTCTTTGTTTTCAGACTTTTCTGGGCTTGAGAAGGTTTGGTTAAAGGACTTCATTGGTATTCTGATTTGAAAAACAATATAATTTGGGACCAGTGGTTAGCGTATTGGCTATGTCACTGAACTCCCATGTAGTCGACTGTGGTTCGAATCCCAGACCTGGTGGCTTAAACTCATGCCGGGCAAGTGTGCATGTGTGCCCAAGATCCCAAGAGGAGAATGGAGGAGAAGGGATTGCAGCATGGCCATCTACCCTGGGGGGTGATTTCTCGCTTTCTATCTCTCTGTCTCTCTGTCTTTCTGGCGAGCGCACACGCCCTATAGCAAAAGCTTCTCCAAAAACATTTTTACTGCCAAAAAAAAAATAAAAAAAGGTAAAAACCCAAAAAGTCAGAAAGTGAAGAGAAGTTTAAGGAAGTGAGTAATGCCCTAATCCCATCTGGGTATGATCACAAGCTGTGTGTGTGTGGAGGGAGATAGGGGGTTCCTTCCAGCCTAAGCCTGAAGCTTGACCAGGTTTTTAAAGGCTAGTTTCTGAAGTAGAGCAATCGGGCTGTGTGACCTTGCCTATGGCTCTCTGCATCTCTAGGCCTCAACTTACTCATCTAGAATGGAAAAGAGATTGGCATGTGGCCAACCCCCACCCCCACCCCAGGGGGAGGAGGGTGATTTCTTACTTTCCCTCTCTGTCTCTCTCCAGTAAGCACATGCACATTTAGCATAAAAAAAAAAAAAAAAAAAAAATCAGGAAAAATTGGGGTCAGCCCCATGGCCTAGGGGTTAAGGGAGCCAGATCCTACATAGCTGACCATGCAGTTCAAATTCCAGTCTTGGCCACTTCAAAAACACACTAGGTATACAGGCATGTGTGCCCCAAATCCTGACAACATAGAGAATAGAGAAGGGATTGTGGCTTGACCACACCCCACTGGAAGGGGCTTTCTCCCTCTCTCTCTCTGTCTCTGGTAAATACATAAGCCCCTGGCAAATTGAAACAAATAAACAGGGAGAGGAGCCAGCAGGTGGCATAGTGATTAAGGCATTAGACTCCTACATGGTTGACTGCAGTTTGAGTCCTGGACCTGGGAGTTTGAAACTCATACTGGGCACGTGTGAGTGTGTGCCCAAAATCCCAAGAGGATAATGGAGGAGAAGGGATTGAGGCGTGGTCATGTCCCTGGGGGAATTTAGTTCTCGTCTTCTGTCTCTCTGGTGAATGCATGAGCCCTATAGCAAGAGTCTCTCAAAAAAAAAAAAAAAAAAAAAAAAGGGCTGGCCCAATGCCTGGCACTATGCAACACTCTATGCCTTGAGAGGCAGGAGGATTGTTAGTCCCTCTAACCAAAAGGTATGGATGTTCTAGGGGCTGGGAAAAGGAGGCTTTTTGTAGTAATTTTCCCTCCCTCCATGGACAACACCCTAGCCAGGGTTGGAAATGCATGCAAGGAAAAAAATGCCCAGAAAGGGGAGATAATGTGTTTATTCCGCCCACAGATGTTTCTTACCCTCTCCATGTGCCAGGTGCCAGCGCCGCCCTTACTGAGCTGCAGACCGCAGCCTCAAACCAGGTGATGTCACCGAGGGATCAGTGCTGTGATGGGGGAGGCACAGGGATGCTTGACCAGGCTTGCAGGGGTCAGGCCCACTCCTAAGGAGCTACTGCCCCAAGGGGGAGGAAGGCACCAGTCAGAAGGTGACCAACAGGAAATGGACCTGCATCTGGTCCAGTACAAGAAGCTGAGGTAGATGAGGCCTGGACCCCCCAGACGAACCCTGCTGGCCCAACCGCTCTGCACCCAGGCCTGGAGTCCTGGAGGACCCTGCTCGGATCACCTCCCCTGGGCCCGCCCCATCTTCACGCCCTGCTGCCTGGAATCTGAGGCAGCCCTTGTTCTCAGGCAGGAGGAGAATTTAATGCCGCTGAGAGATGGCAGGTCGACAGGCGGAGAGAGATGAAAGTGTCCGCTCTGGCAGCCTGGCCGGCAGCCCTCCCGTGCCCCCCCCCCACCTTCCCCAGCCTTTCGTCACTTTATGTGGCAGGAAGAGCCCTCAAGGGAGATGTGGGCCTCTGGGGACAGGACTCCCACAGGGCTGTGTGACCTTGGGGGACACCTGGGCCTCTCTGTGCCCAATTTCCTGCCTACAGCGTGTTTGGGCTAAGGTCTGTATTATTTCCATGCGGATGGCTGCCGGTTTCTCCCCCTGCCCTGGCTGATCTCTTCAGTGCCTGTCTGTGGGTGGGCAGTGGGAAGCCGGGGCAGGCTGTGCAGTGACCTCCAAACATCCGTCTCTGGCACCTGGGAGGGGGCGGGAGCTGGTGCTGCAATCAGGTCAGACCCAAGCAGCCTTAACTATGGCTGAGCCAGGCAGCCATTACCACCTCCTCAGTGGCAGCCGGGCCTGGGCTCAGAATGTGCCCCCTGGGCCACCAGCCTCATGTCCCTGTTGGATACGCCATGGGTCTTGGCACTGTCTGAGAGGTGACCTTGTTGGTCTGCAAAGCATTCTGTCAAGCGTCCCACCCCAGAACCCCTGGCTATGTTGTCCTTTCCCGGGAACACAGAGAAGCAAGGGCAATTAGCCAAGGTCACCTAGCAAGGACACACACAACGTGGCTTTGACACATGGTGACTGAGACGAGGAGGAACCCATGTGTCCAGACTCCCAGGCCCCCCAGCCATTATTCTGGAGGCAGCTGGTCTCTCTCCCAAGGTAGCCAGGAGCCTGAGCTCTGATCAGGACCCTGCCACCATCTTGCTCTTGCTTCTGAGCAAGTCACATATTCTCTCGGGGCTTTAGTTTCTCATCTGAAAAATGGGTAGCAATCCCTGTTCTGATGGCTTCCTGAAGCTAAAGTAGTAAATACACCCAACAAACTGAAACTGTCCCAGATCGAAGACAGAGCTTCCAACTAGCCTTGGGCCAAAGGGGAGTATCCATACAGAGAGCCCAGGTCTTGGCCCACAGTTACCCAGTGCAGCCGCAGGAGCTATCCTGCTTCCTTCTTCCTGCACAGCATGACCACAGCAAGCTCACAGCAGAGGGTCAAAAGCCTAGCCTGGAGTCCTGAGTCAGACTCAGGGCATGGGACAGGGGCCCCAGACCCATTGGGGAGATAAGGGCAGCTAGAGACTAGGTCAGACCAAGTCTGGCTGCTGTGGGGGGGAGGGGGCGCCTGGCAGGCACTGGGCAGGCTGGGGGGGGAGGCCTTTGGCGGCCTCAGAGAACAAAGAGGCTAGGGGTGCCCGGGTATTCTTTGGGGGCGGAGGCGCCGGGGCGG
>NW_006159996.1:762919-768343 GCF_000334495.1 Tupaia belangeri chinensis | reverse complement strand
CACCAGCCTCATGTCCCTGTTGGATACGCCATGGGTCTTGGCACTGTCTGAGAGGTGACCTTGTTGGTCTGCAAAGCATTCTGTCAAGCGTCCCACCCCAGAACCCCTGGCTATGTTGTCCTTTCCCGGGAACACAGAGAAGCAAGGGCAATTAGCCAAGGTCACCTAGCAAGGACACACACAACGTGGCTTTGACACATGGTGACTGAGACGAGGAGGAACCCATGTGTCCAGACTCCCAGGCCCCCCAGCCATTATTCTGGAGGCAGCTGGTCTCTCTCCCAAGGTAGCCAGGAGCCTGAGCTCTGATCAGGACCCTGCCACCATCTTGCTCTTGCTTCTGAGCAAGTCACATATTCTCTCGGGGCTTTAGTTTCTCATCTGAAAAATGGGTAGCAATCCCTGTTCTGATGGCTTCCTGAAGCTAAAGTAGTAAATACACCCAACAAACTGAAACTGTCCCAGATCGAAGACAGAGCTTCCAACTAGCCTTGGGCCAAAGGGGAGTATCCATACAGAGAGCCCAGGTCTTGGCCCACAGTTACCCAGTGCAGCCGCAGGAGCTATCCTGCTTCCTTCTTCCTGCACAGCATGACCACAGCAAGCTCACAGCAGAGGGTCAAAAGCCTAGCCTGGAGTCCTGAGTCAGACTCAGGGCATGGGACAGGGGCCCCAGACCCATTGGGGAGATAAGGGCAGCTAGAGACTAGGTCAGACCAAGTCTGGCTGCTGTGGGGGGGAGGGGGCGCCTGGCAGGCACTGGGCAGGCTGGGGGGGGAGGCCTTTGGCGGCCTCAGAGAACAAAGAGGCTAGGGTTGCCAGGATATTCTGTGGAGCTGAAGCCGCAGTGACGGGGCTGGGAGAGGGGCCACAGCGGCCGTGGGAACTGCGCCTGCTGCCCCCACACCAGCTCCCCCACCCAGACTGGGCCTCAGGGCCAGGCACGGGACAGGCCAGGGGTAAGAGGGCTGCCAGAGCCCCCACTCTCTCCCCAGAGTTGCACAGCTGTCAGGGCAGAGACCCAGGAAATGCTGAAGGCAGACACACATCGCAGTGGTGTCGGGCCCACGGAGAGGCTCACAGGTGCCCGCTGTCTCAAAGTCATGGCCACACACCAGGGCTATCCAGGCAGCATCACAGGGTCACACTGTGGTCACACAGGAACATCTCACACTCAGAATCCCTGATGTCAGTCCCAGGGCCACATCCAGGACGGTCACATAGACACATGTCGCACACCCGCAGGAGTCAATCAGTGCCATACATCGGTGCTGCCTATCCAATGTCACAGTCGAGCAACCTGGCATCACACTGTGACAGGATTGTACAACAGGACCACACAAGCAATGTCACAGAACATCCCCAAGCACGGTCATGACGTCATACACTAACCCAGGGCCACACGAGGTCTCACATAATGATCTTCCATGCACTGTCACAAACACATTTTCATAATGTCACACCTGATGTCACACAGCCACATTGCTGTACAAGGCCTCATGCAGTTGTCAGGCCCTTGAATTCTCTGTCACACACACACACATACACACACACACACACACACACACACACACACAGGAGGGTCCAGGGGTTGCATAGAGGCTAGATCTATCTCCAGTGTGTGCACAGCTTCTTGAACTCCCACCCTGCAAATGCCCCCCGAACTGGCCCTGAATGCTAGGTGACCCAGGTGGGGGTACAGAGTGGTGAAGGTCACCAGGAGGTCAGGCTCCCAACTGTAGCAGAGGGGAGCTGGGGGCACCCTGCAGGAGAGGAGAATTGGGCACGCAACCCCAGCAGGGAGCACATCTCTGTCAGCCTGGAGAGCAGCAGGGGTGAGCCTGCAACAGAAAGACATGGAGGTGCAAGATAGGGGAGACACAGACATGTAGACATGAGACAGAGACCAAGAGAGACATACAGAGGTTCAGACACTGAGGCTTCATCCTCAGAAGGAGGCTAAATCAGGATCCGACAGAGACCATCAAGACAGAGAAGCAGAGACAGCAAGCCAGAGAGAAATGCAGACAGGCTGGTGCAGGGTGGGGTCAGGGCTGGGTCTGGCAAGCGAAGGGCCAGCAGTGGGCCACTCTGTGGAGGTGGGAGGTGGGAGGTGGGGGGCCCAGGCAGAAAGTGGGAGACATGTTGGGAGATTTAGGTGAATAATAATTTTAAAATAGCAACACCAGCTGCCATTGACTGAGTGCTCACTAGAGCCAGTCCCTTCCCCGTGTGATCTCATTTCATCCTCAGGCAACTTCATGGGGGAGAGATAATTACCACCCCGTTTCCCAGATGAGGTAACTGAGTCCTCATGATGTGTTCAGCTTCACAGCTATCCCCACTCTGGCCTCCTCCAGACAGGGCCCGGTCTGCCATTTCAGCAGAGCAGAGCAAAGAAGCAAGAGGCTGAAGCTGGGCGAGCGAGGGGCTTTGAGCTCTGGGCGCAGTGCTGGGCGGGGGTGGGCCCAGAAGACAAGGCTGGGCTGTGGGCTGGCACACTAACAGGTACAGGCCGGCTGAGTCACAGCACCCCCGGGGCTGGCACCAGAGCCGTCCACCCCACACCTGTAGGCGTGCCAGCGGGCCGGCCGGCCGAGGCCATCTGCAGTCAGCGTGCTGCCAGCAGCCAGGCGGGGGCAGGCGGGCCAGGCAGGGGCCTCCTGCCCTGTGCCCCTGCTGGCCAGGCTCCTCCCCCTTCTCCCCTAAGAGGACCCTCCCCACCCCTCGAGGTTGCAGAGGTGCTACAGCTCGCCTTGTGCTCTGGGGTAAGGGTGCCCCCCAGCTGAAATACGCCCCCCTCACTCTCTGCTGGACGCCCCCCTTCGGCAGAGCCGCCTGGAGAGATCACAGGCAGCCACATGAAAGGGAATTTTTCCCAGGCAGAGATGGAGTTGAAAGCTGCCTCCCACCGCCCCCGCCTGCCGCCCCCGCCTGCCCCCGCTGTGCCAGGCCAGGCTGCTGAGCCCCTGGTGCTCGAAGGGAACTTGTGACACCGGGGAAGGGGTTGGGGGTCAGCACCCTCCCCCAACATGGCTGCTTTCTCCTCCTAGGAACAATGGCAGAGACAGCGTGTCTCCCCCCACCTTACCTCCCACTCAGCTTTAGAAGACACCTCTTCCCTATTCTGAAATCCCTCGGGGCCCCAACACTGGCAGGAAGTCCCTCCTCAAGTCTAGCTTCCATCTCAGTCGGGTTCAAAGCAGCTGGGTGGGAAGAATGCTCCCCAGTGGATGGACAGGCTTCATCCTCCAGGCTGGCCTCCGAGATGTGCATGGAGGGCAACTGCCACGCCTCACTCTTCAGGTGGCCGGGCCTGGACCATGCAGTGGCTTCTCAGACATTTGGCTTCTGAGGTTCCAGGCAACGTTGTACTGATAAACCCTCTGGGGTGGAGACAGTCAAAGTCAGGGACATTCGTAGAACTCAGTGTGGTAGAGGCTGGGAGGTGGCATGGTGGTTAAAGGTGCTGAGCTCCCACATGGGTCAACTGTGGTTCGAGTCCCAGACCTGGCAGCTTGTTTTCACACTCTCTCTCTCTCTCTCTCTTTCTGTCCCTCTCTGGTCAAATTAAAAAAATAAGTAAATAATTAAAGTTAAATAAAATAATTCTTTTTATAAAAAAGGAACTCAGTCTGGTAGCTGTCAGAGGATGTCTGAGGATGTCTTTGTGTGTAGTGAGCACAGCTAGGTCGCCCAAACAGCCGCTAAAAACCATTCCCTGGGGAATGACATCAGCAGTCGGGAGCCCGAGCATGTAAGAAAGACCCTGCACCGGCAGCCCCGCGCTCCCCCGTACTCCCCCTGCACCGCTCTTGGTGGTGCTGCACTGATCAGGTGCTGACGAATTTAGGTGACTGGAGAAGTGGCCTCAGATGAGTGATAATCCCCAGAGTCCAGGTTCTGAGGTCTGGGGTCCAGCCAGCTCCATCCTGTCTGCCAGGCTGGCTGCTCCTGCTTCCCCTACTGGATTCAGAAGGCCCCTCTCTCAAGAGATCCCAACCTGGATTTCCCTGGGCCACCCTCCTTCCTCCTCGAGGTGCTCCCAGACAACTCCTGCCCAGTAACAGCTCCCAAGCCAGCCCCACCAAAGTCGGAGAGCAAGACGCTAGCGCTTCGTGACACAAACATGCATTCGTTTTATTCACAAAACAGCCTGGTTTCCTAAAACAATACAAACAGCATGTTCATCAGTTTGGCCACAGGCAGGGGGGCCCAGGCCACATGGGGCCCCCTGGGCACCCACCCCCACCGGCAGGGGACCACGCAAAGAAGCCCTGTCTTCTGTCGCCATCAGCAAGGCCAGGAAAAAAGGACTTATTTTATCTAAGGGAAGTAGCCAGGATCGGAAAGGTCGAGACATGGGCTCCCCGATCTCAATGGATAAACAAACAGAACTTTCATTTTTTTTTTCTTTTTCCAAATTCATCACTGTTGGGGTGGGGGATCCCAGTCTGGAGACTGTGGGTGTAGCGCGGCCAGCCTGGGCCCAGGGGTGGGTGGTGTGCCCTCCCCCTCTTCGAGCACCTCGCCGGCAGCCCTGCACGTGGATGGAGACAGAGGGGCTTCTACACCATCAACATTCTCTTTATAAACGTGAGTGGATTCTCCAGGCAAACTATGCACTATTTCATGGTCGGAAAGAATCAAAGGAAGTTTAAATGAGGGTGGAGTTAAACTGTGCTAAATTACAGTAGTGCTTATTAGTAACTAGATTTCAAAAGGTTACAGAAAATTTACATTCTCTACACAAAAACTGCATCTCCTGCACAGACAACATCGACATCGACACAGGAAGGAAACTGATTGTCCATTCTTTGCCCAGGAAGTCTCGGTACTTTATAGATTCGCCTTTACCTCTTTTTTGTTGTTGTTCTTCCGAAAAAGCAGTTAATTTTTTTTTCCTTTTCTTTTTCTTTTTATACTAGGGACGTGGAGATGTTAAAACGACAACAAAAAATATATATATAAAAACAGGAATGAAATCTGTGAGAATATTTTTGGTTCTAAAGACGGGTGCATCCGTTTGTCTTCGCCCGAATCCCTTGCCGGAGACCACGCGAGCAGTGACATTGCACGGAGAGGGCAGCTTTGGGTTCCCACCGCCGTCACTGAAACCACCGGAAGGCGGCTCCCGTCGGAAGCATCACCTTCTGGCGGGGGCGGGAGACAAAAACAAGGAGAGAGTTCAGTCAGGGTCCGGGTGGGCCTGGCGCACAGACGAAACGTTTCCCTGTGGATGCCTCATGGTGGAGGGACGGGGCTGCAGTAAGAGCAGCCACCCCGCTGAGTTCCTGCCATGCTGGCCAGGCCAGAGGAGCAGCCTGGACTCGTTGGGCTGCTGGGGAGCCCAGAGCACCCTGAGGTTCACTCCTAAGCCTCTGTGTCCAGGAACTCTCCTTCCAGAGAGACAGACCTCTTTCC
>NW_006159996.1:748273-762538 GCF_000334495.1 Tupaia belangeri chinensis | reverse complement strand
AGAGACAGACCTCTGTCCCTGGCCCAAAGGCAACAAGCGCAGTGGCTGTGGTGCGTCTGGGGGCTATTTCCTCAATGAGCATGTCAGCGTGTGCACCAGCTATGTACATGGGAGCGTGCCTCGCGCTGAGCTAGACTACGTCATGTACGGGGCTGAGAAGGGGGAGGATCTCGATGATTTTTCAAGAGGCTGGGTCTACAAGCGCATGTGTATTGGGCATCTGTGTGCGTGCGTCTACAAGGGAATAAGTGGGTGCCTTTATGTGCAAACAGGAGAGCGGGCGTATGAGGCCTAGGGCTGGGGTTGGGGAAGGTGGCCAAGAGGCCGTGGCTGGGATAGCGTTGTTGTTTTCTAACTGTTCTGGGTATCTGCATCAAGTCCACTTGCATGAGGTGGGGACAGGGGGCAGGGACAGCAGGCTGAAGATGCTTCTGTACCTAGGCCTGGCACTCCAGCTAGGTTACCACATCTGGAGTTCAGGGTCAGGCCCCACCACAGAGGTGGAGAGAAAGCAGCACAGGAGTCTCTCTGCCTTCTCCAAGCCGATCCCACAGTGGACCGGCTGTTCCTGTACCCCAGGCTCATGGTCATTCCCTAATCCCAGGCCCCTAAAAATCCATCAACTAAGTGCGCCCAGGCTGAGGGCTCTCCTGGCCTCAAAGCGAGGCAAACAGCATTCTCCAGAGCAGGGTGCTGTTCCACCCTGTGGTGTGGGGGAAAGGCTAGACTTTGGATGGGCAAGGGAGTCCCGGAGTCTTAGGTTGTGGACTGGATGCTTCAGGACATGTCCAAGAGTCAAAACTCAGAAACTGTGTAGGAGTCTCAATATCTGGCCCAGAAGCCCAGGATAGGGACCAGAACCCCAGAGCCTGGCTGGGGGTGTGAGGCTCTCGCCCGGACTTTGATGCTCGCCTTGTAATCTACAGCCTGACGGGATCTCAGGATGTGGCTCTGACTTTCGGGGCAGTGAAGTGGTGTCTCGAAGCCCCAGGGACTGGCTGGGCATACCCCAGACTCTCACCTAGGTAGGACAGGTAGGGTCAGGGGTGGGGGTGGGTTTGGACTGCCAGACAGACACAAGAGCCCACACACCTCCCTCTAAGGCGCCGTTACCTCCAGAGCAGCGGAAGGCTTCTTTTTGAGTTCCTCACATTTTCTGAATTTGCAAATCTGATGGCCAGTCTTTCGGTTCCTACAACTGCTGCACTGCTCGCAGTTGATGCGCCTCCGGCAGGGCGCACACATACCGCAGCGTTTCCGCTTCTTCTTGCCCGAGCTGATGGCGGAGGCCAGCTCTCCCTGCATGGGGTACTCGGCCAGGCCGGCCATATGCAACGCACTTTCCGCCAGGAACACGCCTGCCGGGGTCATGATGAAGAGGCCTGGATTGATGGGGAAGGCGCCCAGGTAGGGGAAGTCGGACTGGCCGTTGAGAGCTTCGGCGCCCGCCACGGCCTCCATGTCAGGCAGGCCAGCACCTGCCTCGCTCATCAGCGGTAGGTGCTCCTGCACCACGCGCTTCAGCATCTCCGTGGACTGCGCAAACTGCTGCAGCGTCAGCTGTCCCTCGGCTGCCAGCTCCGTGGCCCGCTCCGCCTTGCTCAGCAGGCTGGCCACAGCACCACTTTTGTGCTTTGAGGTAGGGTTGCTTTTTGCCCCCCGCCAGGGCGCCCGCCAGGTCATGCCCGTTGGCCAACAGGGAGGCGGCAGCAGCTGCTGCAGCAGCCTTGTCAGCGGACTCCCCGCCCATCATGCTGCCACTGCCACTGCCACCACTGCCACCAAAGGAAGAGTAGTGGGAGAGCGGGCGGGAGCGGCGCAGGCTCTTGTTGAGGGGTTCGCTGATGATACCGCTCTTGTTCCGACGCTCAGGGGGTGGGGCATCATCCGCCACTGAGGCTGGCGTGGCAGAGGCGCCCCCTGCCACTCTTTCTGTTTTTTTTGCCGTCTTGGAGCCGCTACCACCGGTGTTGCTGCTGCTACTGCCGCCGGCATCCTGGGAGCCACCGCTGAGGCTCGACATGATGGGGCCGAGGCCCAGACCCCACTGCCAGGGAGCCTGCCAACTGCCGGGGGGGCCACAGATGAGCACCTGGCCCTGCTGCCCACAACAGAGATGCCTGGGGGGGCCTCGCTGCTCAGGGCAGGCACATGATCAGGTGTCCACGTGGAAGTGTCTTCACTCTGTCAGGGCAAGAGGATACAGGGTCACAGCAGTGGTACACACTTCTTCCTTCAACACGCCACCCCCACCCATAAGCTGACGAGGCACAGCTTAAACGGCAAGCCTATCTTGGGTAGGAATTTTTTATTTCTACTATCTTGCTTAAGACTCACCAGAACCCTATAAAGTGGTGGCTGATAATCTTTTTCTTTTTTATTTAAGAGTTTTTTCGCCTTTTAAAAAATAATTATTTTAATTTAATTTATTCATTTACTTTAATTTGATGAGAGAGACAGAGACAGAGAGAGTGAGAAAGCAAGCCGTCAGGACTCGAACCATGGTCAGCCATGTGGGAGTGTCCAGTGCCTTAACCACCATGCCACCTGCTGCCCTTTTTTTTTTTTTTTTTTTAAAGAATTATTTTAAAGAGTTTATTTCTTTCATGAGAGTGAGAGAGAAAAACAATCACCCCCAAAAGAGCAATAGGGTCTCATGCTGTGATCCTCCCCCCCAGCCCTCCTAGCCAGCCAGGATCAAAGGTGTGCACATCCAGGGTCTTCAGGTTGACAGGGGAAGTGAACCATGAGCCTCCACATGGTTCCAGCTTCACTTGTGCAGTGCATTACTGCGTTACTGCTGTGCCACCAAGCCAGCCCAGTCCGATTTTCTCAGATGAGGTGAGAAGTTTAGGAGGATGAGCACTAGGCCTGGGACACAGGTAGTCTCCACAGTCCCAATCTGCCCTGCCAGGGTCTGGGGACACCCGGTAGAGGCAGGCAGTCCTTTCTGAGCTGGGGGGAAGCTGCAGATGCTTAACTTCAAAGGGGCATAGTCAGCTCACTTCCTACTCTCCCTCCACCTGACCCAGCTAAGGATAGGAACGCCGGAAGACAGTAGACCAAAAAGTCTGAGAAGCCGGCCCTGGATCCCCATGTGGCAAGTTCTTTAAAAAAAAAAAAAAAAAAAAATTAACTTATTTTTTTTACCAGAAAGGTACAGAGTGGGAGAAAGGGAGGGAGACAGAAAGTGAGAAAACAAGCCACCAGGCCCAGGACTCGAAACGTGGTGGGCCATGTGGGAGTTCGGCATCCTTAACCACCACACCACCTGCTGGCCCCTCTCATGTTAAGAGTTCTTAATATATGCCAGTTATTTCAACATTCTGACAATTGCAGTAAAGGAACCAGCTTGTCTTTGTTTAACCTAGAGTTTGCCAGGAGTACAGAACCCTTATTTCTTGTTTCTTAAACTTTATTATTATTATTATTACTTTAAATTTGACAATGAGAGAGAGAGGAAGAGAGGAAAAGTGAGAATGCAAGCTGGCAGGTCCAGGACTCGAATCACAGTTAGCCATGTGGGAGTCAAGAGCTTCTAACCACCATGCCACCTACCAGCCCCCAGAGGCCTTCATCTCTCTCTCTCCTCCCACAAAGGGCCAAGCAGCACTGGGCCAGGGGAACAGCCTTCCCTTGCAAGAGTAGGAGGACATGCTTGTGCACACACCAGCTCACACTTCCTTCTCTGCTCCCAGACCACATTCATTATCATCTCAGACCCCGCTCTTGTCACCACTCAGGCCTTACTGCTGTGCTTTGGCCTAGCTCCCAGACTGGGGAGGGGGCACAGGCCTCTCAAAGCCTGCAGAGAAGGGCTTCCCGGGGAGAGGGCCTAGGGAGGACCTTGAGAGATGTGTGGGCTAGAGGTAGGAGGGGCCTGTGCTAGGGGTAGGTGGGGGTCAGGAGAGTAGGTGTGATCCTCCAGGGAGTGGAGCCGAGCTGGAGCCTGTCCTTTGACTATCTCTCCCTTTCTGAAATGCTCCTTCACAGGATGGGCCTGCTCCTCTCAGACCCCAAACCAGTTACAGTACCTGCGCGGACATCTCCCTGGCTGACAGACACAGTCCAGATGGAGCAAGGTGACAGTTCCTTAGCAGTCTGGCTCTCTAGTGCCCCTTACCTGTCTGCTGCTTGGGCCCAACACCCCCAGGAGAGGGGTGGGAGGTTAAGGCCTAGTTCCTAAGCAGCCAAGTGGAGATGCATTATCTGGACCTCGTCCCCCGGCAACCCCACCATCTCCCAGTCACAGGACTCTGTCTAGGGAGATCATCTAGTTCCACCCTCTGCAGTTAGACGGGGAGGCCCTAAGCAGGCAGGGCCCTCTGTCCCAGGTCTGTTAGGGAATCCCACAAAGAGGGGCAAGTGGAGGAAAGGAAACACCTCTGTCTCAGGGTGAGACAAGTGGCAGGCATCGACAACCAGACACACCCTGGCCATCACTGGGCCATCTTGGGCTCCTTCCTATTGAAGGTGCATCGGTGGTGAGGAAGAGCCAGGCAAGCTGCAGAGTCCAGCAGAACAGACATGGAGGGCCTGGCAGAGATCAGAAGACCAGGGGTATCAGAGGTCAAAGCTGTGAGAAGAGAAAGACCATCCATTCCCAGGATAGCTGGGCTCTGCCCCACCTCCTAACTGTGAAGCCCTGGCTGACTTTTCAGCCCCCTTCCTCAGAGACTGGTGACCCCTCCAGGTATTGGTGACCCCGGTTAGGTGTTGGGGACCTGTGAGTTCTAGGCTGGAAACTACTAAGGCAACCCATCCTGCTCCTGTTCCTGCCCTGGACCCAGCAGCCCGGACAGGGTTAGGGGAGAAGACAGAGGCAGGTGTCTATGGGCTGAAGGGGTGAGAGGGGAGGAGGCTGCGCCCCAGCCCGTGTGCACCCCCGCCTCTGCGGCCTGCTGGCTGGTGGCAGAAATCGATAGCTGCATTAACGCTGCTCTTGCTCTGCTCGTTCCCCCCTCCTCCCAACTCCAGGATCTGGCTCTGCGTGCAGGGCGGGCAGGTCAATTAGAAGTCAGCTCCCTCCAACACAGCCGGCCTGCTCAGTCGGCTCGCTCTGGCTGAGGCTCTCAGCTTTTGTCTCTGTGACTCTCTATTGGTGGGGACCAAACCTCACGTTCTGTTTATGTATGGCCTCGCAGTTCCTTGGATCTTCCCGGTTTGCCTTTCCTCCGGGACCACCCGTCCCCAGGCCCCCTCGTGCTAAGCTTGAGACCAGAGGACGTGATATGTCACCGAACAGGTGCTGCAGGCAGAACACCAGGGTTGGTCTGTCACAGATGTGACACGGGGGAGGTCAGGACAGGGACTGGCCCATAGGGGAACTGTCCTCAACCACAGTAGGCAGGTACCAACATCTGGCCTTCAGGCGTGTTCCAAACCTCCCTCTGTGCCTGGCTCATGTTCTCCCTCAGACCTGGGAAAAACTGATGCTCTGGTCCCAGTGGACCCCTGACCCCAGGCCCTGTTTGCCCTACTTCTAGAAGGGGAGGACAGAGAGGGGACGCGTTCCCGGGCGCAGCTTTCTACTGCAGGGAACACGGCAACCCCCTACCAGGCCAGGAAGGGCCTGGCAGTGCCCAGGCAGCAGGGGAGGAGCTGGGGCTGCGTTGAAGCGGAGCGGGAATGAGCGGGAGGGAAGCTGGCGGGCAGGCGGGCGGCGGCGGGCGCATCCATCATCGGCCCTGCCAGGAACGCATCCAGCCCCCAAAAAGAAATACTGCGCCTGAGGAGGGACAACAAAGGGCTCCGTTTCATCAGCAATGCGGAGCCAGCGCCCCGCCGCCCCGCCAGCCGCGGTCAGCCCACAAAGGACCCCTTTGTCCGTGCAGGAGCCGGGCGGCCGGGAGCTGGGACCAGGGGCTGAGGGGGCGGGGACAGAGCCCAGGGGGTGGAGGGGGGCCGGGGCTCTGTCATCGAGGGCTGGGGGGCAGAGGGGGCTATAGTACAGGAACAGGTGGTGGGGACAGAGAATCCTGAGACCGAGAACTGAAGGGGTGGGTCAGAGAAAAAGGGGACCTGCAGTGGAGGGGGCGAAGGGTCAAGGTGAGAAGACAGAGTGCACTGTGGGCAGAAGGGACCCGGGGACCCAGGGCACCTAGGCCAGGGACTCAGGTCTGAGAGATGTGCAAACAGCCCTGAGGCAGGAGTCCCAGACCCAGGGCTTGGGACCAAGACAGGGCAGTTGGGCATGTCCCCAGGAGAGGGAGGCAGAAGCAGGGGTTGAGGAGGGAGGAGTGGTGGCCACCAGATGGGACCCATGGCTTCAGGCATGGACCTGGACGTGGAGATGGGGAGGAGGGTGGCAGCAGGGCCCATCTCCTATGGGCTCAGGCTCCTAGGGCAGGTTGGCCAGAAGGGCAGAGTCACAGCCTCCTGGCAGTGAGGCCACTCCTGCCTCCCCAGGCTCCTGTTAGCCCGGGAACCAAGGCAGACTCCCGGGCTCCCTTGCCTGCCTAGCACTACCAGCTAGCCTTTACCGAGCACCTACTGTACCCGAGGCCCTGTGCTCTAGTGCATCTGGTGTCCTAGCTCCTGGACGCCGCCCCAAACCCGGACAGATAGGAACTAGTAGTCAATTTCAGACACGAGGAAATGAGCTCATAGAGGCTCAAGCTGTCCACCCGAGGCCAAACAGCTGGGACCCACTAAGGACAGAACTGGAACCCAGGGCCCAAGTGCTAGTCACTCCGTTCTCGATCCCCTTTGTTCTACCTGGGCAACTGACAGAATGGCAGGACAAGGTGACCCAGCCACCCCTGAAGTTCCCCGCCTTCTAGGATTGTTACCGTGCAGTGCCTGTCACCGCGCCATGGCCGGGGGTGAGCTGTCACAGACCCCAGGGGACTGCCCCCACCTGGGGGGCCAGGAGATGCCCAGGCAGGAGTCAGCATGCTGAGTCAGTGACATCATAATGCCAGCTGGCAATGAGGTCATCAGAGGTGGTGGCAGTGCCCTCACTCCACCCTCAGCCCCAGAAGAAAGTGCCTCACTCCACCCCCAGCAGGGCTCTGTCCTAAACCCTTCAGGCCAGACGGCACGGAGGAGGAGGGGACATCTGGGACGGGATGTGCACATGCTGTCTGCACGTAGACACATACGCTGGTGGCCCACGGCAGACATTCTAGATGTTCAGCTGCCCGCGTCCCCCCACCTACCCTGACAGCAGCCATGCTCTGTGCTGCTGGGGATGCGACAGGACACAGATGGGGAGAAGGGCGGCAGCAGGGTTCACGGGGTGAATGGGAGCTGCGCTGGTGGGTATGTGAACCAGCCAGAGAGCTGGAAGGGGGTCTTCCTGGAGGAAAGGACAGCGGGGCTAAGAGTTAAAGGTAAGGAAAGTCTATCAGAGGGGACACAGGCCTGACAGAATTCCCGACATGAAGGAACAGGTAGAAGGTGCAGCTCTGAGATTGCCCAGGTCCCCGCTCAGCAAGGCCTTGAGGCCAGGGGTAGTATTTCAGTTTCATTTATTTCTTCCATGAGACAGACACAGCACCCCCAGGAGGGTCTGGACACCACAACCCACCCCTGCCCCAGCCAGCCCTGGATCATGGGCACACATGTCCTGATACACCCAGAGAGAGCTCCATGTGTAAGTCCTGAACCAACCTTACCATATAAATCAGCCTTGGAGTATTGCTTTTATTTTATTTTATTTATTTATTTTATTTTATTTTTTTCCCGAGAGATTTTTGCTATAGGGCGCGTGCGCTCGCCAGACAGACAGAGAGAAAGACATAGAGACAGAAAGCGAGAAATTATCCCCCAGTGGGGATGGTCACGCCGCAATCCCTTCTCCTCCATTCTCCTCTCGGGATTTTGGGCACGCATGCACGCACACGCGCCCGGCGTGAGTTTTAAGCCACCGGGTCTGGGACGCGAACCGTGGCCGACTACGTGGGAGTCCAGCGACATAGCCATTAAGCTAACTGCTGGTTCCTTGCTTTTATTTTTTTTAAGAATAATTATTTAACTTTATTATTATTATTTTCCAGTTTGATCAGATGGGGGCAGGGTGTGAGAAAGTAAGCCACCAGATTCAGGACTTGAACCATGGTCAACCCTATGGGAGTCCAGCGCCTTTAGCCACCACGCCACCTGTCAGCCTCAAGTATTACATTTTATCGGTGCACCACTGTCCAGCCCCAGGGTTTTTTAAACAGCTTTATTGAGGTCTAGTTTACACATACTATAAAATCCATCTGTTTTATTATTTTTTCTCTTTTTCAGTTTTGCTAGAGGGCATGTGCACTCATTAGAGAGAGACAGAGACAGAGACAGAAAAAAACGTGAGAAAGCACCCTCCATGGGGACAATCTTACTGCAATTCCTTCTCTTCCATCTCTCCCTCCTTAGGGGATTTTGGGTATGCACGTGCCCAGGCCAGGTGTGTTCCTCAAGGCATCAGGCCCAAGCCAGCCGTGTGAGATCCAAGTGCCTGGGGGACCAGCAGTGGGTGTAATGGCTATGTCTCCGGATTCCCATGTAGTTGACCATGGTTTAAACTCACATTGGGCACGTGTGCATGCGCGCCCAAGATCCCATGAGGAGAACGGAGGAGAAGGGATTGCGGCGCGGCCATGCCCCATGGGGGGTGATTTCTCGCTTTCTGTCTCTTTCTGGAGAGCGCACGCGCCCTATAGCAAAAACCTCTCTCAAAAAAAAAAAAAAAAAAAAAAAGGGATCTGGGTGCCTTCAACACCACGACATGGACTGGCCCCAAATTCATCTGTTTGTAAGTGTATAATTCAACGGTTTTTAGTAAACTCACAGAGTTGTGTAACTATCACCACTTCAAGGGCAGGCTTTGACCAAAAGCACTGCCCCTCTTCTATACCTGGCTGACTGGAACAACCCCTCACCCTCCCGTTGGGGAGGCTACATTTCTTAAAACCACCATAGTGAGAGACATGGGTAGATACACACACTCTTCCCAACGATTCCAAGCACTCTTCAGACATCCCCCTCATGGCCTCCCACTCACTGTGAGGGGTAGGTGTCCCCTGGCCTCCAAGGGAGGTGAGCTGGACTGACCGGTGGCTGTTAGACTGGGGGGGTGGGAGCAGACTGCAGGCTACAGTGGGTGAACTGATGCAGGGAGAGAGGGGGGTATTCCATCTCTGATTGCCATGATTCAGCCTGGGGAGTTTCCAGAGCGGAAAATGGCCCGTTCAAGCCCAGGAAGATGCACATGGAGACACTGGTCTTGGAGGCAAGGAGAGATGCAGCCCTGGTCAGAGGGCACAGGGCACAGATGTGCTTGGCATAGCCATGGTGGATACACTACACTGACACGCTGACCACAGTCAGCACTCAGTAGGCAGTGACAGTCCTTGGTATTACTTTGCTCTCCCAGGACCGATGGCCAAGGACAGGGTGGGGAGCTGCTGTCAGACTTCCTTGACTCCATGGTCTTCCTCCCAGGGTGGGTGCCACCCCCTGGCCCGAGCACTGGAGCATGCTGCTGACACAGTGTCTGAGAAAACCCCTGGAGTGCGTAGGCCCCTGTGCTCCCTTACAGAGCTCCCCCACACAGCTGCAGGAGGGGGTCACCCATTCATAGACAGCAACACTAAGATGCCAGGCAGGAAGTATTCCATGACCTGGGGAGACAGATAAAGAGTCCAGGCTACCTCTGATAAAACAGAGCTTTTGGGGCCAGCAGGTGGCATGGTGGTAATGGTGTTGTACTCCCACATGGTGGACAGCAGTTCAAAACCGGACTTGGCAGCTTGAAAATCATGCCAGGCGTATGTGCCCAAAATCCCAAGAGGAAAGTGGAGAAGAAGGGATTGTGGCGTGGCCATCTCCCGGCAGGGTGGGTGGTGGTGGTAGTGTTGGTGTGATTTCTCACTTTCCCCCTTTGTCTCTCTCTAGCAAGTACAAGTGCCTTATGACGACAACCTAAGGAAAAAACAAAACAAAACAAAACAAAAAAAAACAGGGCCTTCCTCAATAGGTACCTCCCTCTTTGGGCCAGGCTCCCTCCCTGGAAGAGCGCACTAATCAGAGGCCCTTCCTCATTTTGCGACCTGGGCAAATGGCCTCCTATTTGTCACATGGGACCATGAGAGCATGGCTACGTGTGTGGGGCCCCCTCCTATGTGTCAGACCTCGTGTAATCATCCCATCCGCCCTCTGAAGGAAGTCCTATTACTGCCCCACTTAGAGCAGACAATTTGCTACGGTTATCATGATGAAGAAAGGAGGCCCTGCCTACTTAGGATCCCCTGGATTTGGATGAAATGTTTCCCAAAGTGGTGATGCTGAGTGACACCTATCTGGAACTGGCGCCTCCGTACCTACTCAGGCCTGCCCTCCTAGGGGGGGCCTCATCACGGCCCAGTCAGGGAACATAGCGAGACCCGGCCCAGGCTATCAGAGAGGACACTCTGTCCTTCTGGAGCTCCTGCATCCACAGGACGAGGTCTGTGGCTCTGCTGACTTTGACCAAACCCCTGTCCCCCTACTAAGCCTGTTTCCATCTGTAAAATGGAGAACGGTTCCTGCTATTCACCTCGAAATACCGAAGTCATGATCCCAGAGCGCCCGTGGGAAGGGAGGTAGATACAGAACAAAAATATTCCAGGCACTGACCCCTCCCACCTCCAAATTCCAAGAGGGCCTGAATGGGCTGGTGACAGGACTGCAGGCAGGGAATGGAGATGTGGAGAGAAGGGTTTTGAGCAGGTCTCAGGGTGGAGACTGAGCCCCTAGGTGATGCAAGAGCACCCAGCCCCTCCCAAGGACGTGCTAATGCGGGTTCCTCAGAATGAACACACTCTCTGCCTGCATCTTCCCAATGGATTCTCTACAGTCCTTTAACTACTATCCCCATTTCACAGATGAGGCAACTAAGGCAGAGTTACCTGCCTAAGGCCACAGGTGAGCAAGTGGCAGAGGCAGGAACTGAACCCGTATGACTCTAGGATCTGGCTCCCCAACACTGGCTCTAGGCTCCTGAGGCACACGGAGGCCTCCCTTCAGCTGGAGGATGGGAGCCAGTTTCGCTCTTGGGCTTTGGGCAAATCACACTGGAGTGCTGCTGCAGAGAAGTCTGCAGTGGTGTCCCAAGGCCCAGGAAAGACGGGTAGGGGCTGCGGGTGGGCCGGACAGGCCAGCCTGGGCCAGAGCTCCGGGCATTCCGGAGGCCTCCGCAGGAAGCAGAACGGGACGGAAACCGGCTCCTGCCTCCTCCCCCAGAATCCTGTGGGCAGCCCAGCCGGCCGCACAGAGGCCCTCTTTGTGCCTGCCCCAACCCGCCACCCGCGGCTTTCCCAGGGTTTTGAGTTTCCTGGGGGGGTGGGAGCCCAGCCATCATGAAGCCTCCATCTACCTCCCCCTCTGGGGGTGGTCACAGCAGTCCACAGCTGGAAGAGGGAGTAGATGGCCAGGGCTACCCCAGAGACGCTGTTGGGGGAGGCCCTGAAGTCAGCCTACATCCCATTCCCCATGTTAACACACTCTTAGGCTGGAGGTGACCAGAGACAGAGCCTGAGAGGTTCCCCCCAGCTTGCCTCTCTGCCAGCAACCACCAAACCTGTCATGACGCACCTGGACCCCTTTCTCCCATCGCACTGTAGCCGGGCACTCTCGGGCCAGGGAGGTCTGCTAATGAGGCTGGCCAGGTGGGCCAGGCAGGCATCTGCTGAGCCAGCATTTCTCACTCTCCTGGGGCCCCCTGGGTATACAGGGCTCAGCAGAGGCCTGGAGCTCACTTGCCAGCACTGTGGGGGACAAAAGCCCCGAGTGGCACAACTACTCCGGGGACACAGGGCACCTGGGAGTGAGCACAGGAGTTGGCAGGTGTCCTTCTGCAATGTCTGTGTCCACAGGACTGGCTGGGGGACCAGTAGCAGCACAATGCACAGGCACGGCTCCGTGTGCCTGCCTGGGAGGTGTCAGAGGGCTGCATGCTGTGTGTACACATGTGCCTGGAGCCTGTTAGGATGTACAGGCGAGTGTGTTGTCACAGATGTCGCTCTCTGGGGACTGGAGCATGATGTACCCAAAGGGCTAGCAGACCAGCCCAGGTGGCCTAACTGTGACCGCCTGGTAAGGTGGAGGCATGTACTATCCATACCTGTGAATGTCCTCACCCACTCACTGTGCATGTGGACAGCAGAGAGATTTACGTGGCGGGTGGATGTTTGTGGGTTCCTGACCTGTGTGTGGACATCTGTGCCTCATGAACACCAGTGTGAGTGTGCACGCGTGCATACACTTTGCACTGTGGCAGGGGTTCTCGGATATATATGAGTCTGGGACCTGGCTGGGATGGAGATGGTGCAGACAGGAACTGGTACCAGGTGCTAGGGCCCCCATGCAAACAGGAAGCTGCCCACAGGTGTGCCCGGGCTGCGGTGGGGGGGCTGGGCTCCACCCACTTGCAGTTTGTCCCCTGAGAAAACAACCCCCAGTTCCACTAGCCAAGAGGCAGGCTCAGCCACAGGGAGGCACCTGTCTTGTCTGCTGTTCAAGGTCCAACAGCTCTGGCCGCGTCTACCCGCCTGCCTGGCCTAAGCGTGGAAAAAACTGGAAAACAAAAGCCCCCAGACCGCAGGCCCTCCCTGCAGAGGCGTGGGGGAGGCAGGCAAGAGGCGGGAGGCTGAGGGGAGGGAGGGAGGTGTCGCCGCAGCCCCGGAACACAAAAATAATGAGGCGAGAGGGGCCATGGGGCCGAGCCGGCTGGTTCCGGAGTCGCTATCTGACCTTGACAGATGCCACAGCTGGGCGCCTGGAGAGGAGCCGCTGCAGCCACAGTGCTGCAGCACCCCCCCACCTCCCCCAGGCCAGGGTCGATGGCGGCTCAGGCAGCAGCCCCACCAGGAGGGAGCAGGGAGACCTCAGAGCACCTCCCAGTCAGGGTGTGTGTGTGTGTGTGTATAGGGTGGGGGGTCTGGAGGTAAGGAAATGGGGGCAGGGCCACTGTGGGGCAAGGGAGGCAGCAACGGGGTCTCCTGAGGGTGCCCCAGCCCTCAGGTGTGGCTACGTGTGTGAGAAACACACAGAGCGTGCCATTGTGCTTGTGTGGCTTTGCTGTGAGGCTATGTGTGGAGAAGGGAAGCAAAGTGTGAGTGTGGGTGTGACAGAGACAAAGACTGTACTTGTGTGCATGTCCTTGGGGGTCACACAATGCTGGAGACAGGCTACACTGGCCCTGAAACGGGTGTGGCCACATCACTGGGGGTGGGCTCTGATCATCCCCTCCACCTTCAACAGCCACAGTGCCCTGGAGGTGGGCACAAGTCATGCTGGGACTGAGGTAGGTGAGTGCCCAAGAAAGTCGCAGGGCCCTTGCCCCCACCCTGTTACTGGCAGATGGAGAAGAGGTTCCCAACAGCCCTACCTGGCCTACGCTCTCTCCCACTGTGGTGGCTGCCCCAGACACTCAGTGATGGGCACAGGGCTGGGCACCATCACTCTGGGGACATCACGGGGGGCTGGGGTGCACGCTGCAGGAGGGGATGCTGGCTGGAGGTGGATTAGCAATTCCGAGCACTGGCTGCATAATTAAAAAATCATTACGGCAGGCGGGCAGGCAGAGCCGAGTGTGAGCTCACGCTCTGAGCGGGCGGGGACACTGCCATGGCGCTCCCCCTCCCACCGCTTCCCCGAGGAAAAATCCCACCTGCTAATATAATTATGGAAAAACACAAGCACGGAAATTCGGTTTCAGCAAACAACGTGCCTGAGTGCCCAGGGCCTGCCTGGCCCTTAGCACAGGGAGCAAGCTGGTCAGGGGCACCTGGGGCTCGGGGCAGTGAGGAGCAGGCCCTGCTGGGCCAGCTCTGACCTCCACCTGGTCAGCAGTCCCCAAGGGGGCGGGGCATACAGAGCCCAACTCTCCACATCTCAGGTCCAGGAGGAAACTGGCCAGTCCTGACAGTCGGTAAATGGGGAAACCGAGGCTAAGACACCTGCATAAGGTCACTGTGGCAAAGTGGGTAGGACTGGATCCCGCTGCACCAATGTTGAGCACCTCAGGGGCTTCAACACCCCCTTCTCCTGCTATGGACCCTCAATCTTCCCGCTTACTCGTCATCACCCCAGCACGTCCACTCTGGCCTGTCCCCCAGCACTGCTCAGAACCTATCCTGTGGTGCAGAGGTGTGGAGCCCCAGCCTCCTGGTTCAGGGACAGGGCGTCCTGGGCTCGTCTGGGTTAAGCCAGGCGAGCAGAGCTGGCTCAGGCCCCAGGAAACGTGGCCAGCTCTGGGGCACAGGCCCCAGAACGGCAGGAACAGCCGCCATCACCTCG
>NW_006159996.1:740582-747716 GCF_000334495.1 Tupaia belangeri chinensis | reverse complement strand
AGAGACCGGCGGGCCAGGCGGCCTGGGAAGGCCTGGACCAAGGAGATTCCGCGCCGGGCGGGCCTGCCTCCCCTCATTCCTCGGTGCCACCAGGCGCAGCAATTAGAGGCTTTCAAAGTTTGTCCTTAATTGGTTTCATTTTTGCCTCATAAATGATTCATGGCCCCCGGAGGTCTAGGAGGCGGAGGGAGTGGCAAGGGAAATTTGGGAAGGCTTTCTCTGGGGGGCTAGGCCCCCTACCTGAGGCAGTGGAGAGGGCTGCAGCTCCGGCCCAGGGGATAAGGGGCTGGGGAGGCCTTGGGCAGGTGGGACCCTGTAGCAGAATCAAAACCCAAGCTCTCTCCCTGAAGCGCTGACCAATTAGGAACTGCAACTTCTTTTCTGCAGACCAGGCCAGGCGCCATGCAGCTGCTGGGGCCCTGGGACACAAATAATATAACAAAATAACCACGTCAGTAGTCATGATAACCACGCTGAGCACCTAAGGGGCTTTTACCAAGTTGCAGGCATGGTGCTAAGAACATATGCATTCTCCCAGGTGCTACAGGGAGACGTACTAGGGTTCCCGTTTTACAGATGAAGAAAGGGGAGGCTGGTGGGAGAGATTAAGTTCTGCCCTCTGACCCTCATTCTGGCTGATGCTGTAACACCCGTTACTCCCCGCCAGGCACTCATCAGCACAGGGCTGAAGGCTAGACAACTCAGGAACACTGCCTATCAGGTGAGTGAGGCACTGCAGCCCAGGGAAGTCTGGGAACAGGACATGGCAGGTCAGAAAGCTTGAGGAAGGCCCCACCCTCACCTAAGCCAGGCTGTGCGACCTTGGCTGAACAATGTCCTCACTGGGCCTTAATTAACCCATCTGGGAAACAGGAACATAGGAATCCTAAAACACTCCTCCCTCTCCCCCAACCCTGGAGCTAATTATGCTGGAGAGAAGATGCCACTGACCCCACCCTCAGGGAGCTCCCAGTCTAGGGACACACAGAGAAGAGAGTGAGCGGAGGACCCTGAGTGCTTGGCCAATGGGTCAATGTACTGGGGAGCAATACCAGGGAGGGCTCCTTGGAGGAGGTGAGGTGGGCAGAGGAAGTTTTTCCCCTCTGACCCCATACTCATACCACCCAAGATGCTCAGTGTATGAGTGTGATCACCTAAACCCAGGGGTTGGGCTCTGAAGACACACAGAACTAGAGACCAATCAGAATGACTGATACAGGATGCAAAGTGCACAGCTGAGCCTGCCCATGACGGTCACTGAGGGAGCTGAGGCCAGCAAAATTAATGCAGGTCCCCCCCTTTGCTCCTGGGGCCAAGGGAGCATACTGAACAAATTGGGAGTGGGTGCCAACTCCCCAGAACGCCTAGGCCTCAGAGCTCTGGGCAGCTTACTGCCCTTGGGTACCTCACAAACCTCTTGTCCACTAGGGTCTTTTAGCTCTTCTGTCTCAACCACATGTACCAGGTTCTGCTCCCAAAGCTAACCGGCCCTCTTAGGCCCCAGCACTAGCACAGTCCCAGCCAGTTCCCATCCACCAGTGAAATAAATTGCCCTGTGCTAGGCCAGACCCTTCCAGTGGCTCTGTCCCAAATAGCCCACCACATTTGTCTGAGCCGCATGTATGATCATTCCCATTTCCTAGATGAGAAAACAAGACTCAGAGAAGCTAAGGGAACTGCCCAAGGCCACACAGCTCAGGAGAGCCCTTGTTCCTCACCTGGCTGGTTTCCTGCAGATCAATATCCCTGACCTGCCCCAGGCATGGCTACATTCTGCCCCAGCCCTGACCCTTCCCTGTCTGGACAGAGTCTGCACCAAAGTTAGCACTGTTTCTCAAGAAATTAGGGCTTGGTCTGGCTGAGGTTTGTGGTCAAGGCCCTACAAGAGCCCAGGAAGGAGTGGGGATCTCCATGTACCCGAGGACCCCTGGAGTGTGGGGTCTCTTGCCTCATCCCAGCCAGATCTTTCAGAAGACCGAATGGGCATGTGCATGCACAGGGCACCACAAATGACTGGAGAGGGGGCCGCCTGGGGGTCTGAACAGCTGGGCTTTCATCCCTGATGAACCAAGTTTTACACACCTCCTACCCCACCCTGCTGGGGGGTACGCGGAACAACCTGAGCAAGTCACATCCTTTCTGTGCCTCAGTTCCTTCAACTGCACGATGGGGCCCAATAATGTCCCTTGAGCCCTTTGGGAAGGCCTTAGGGGTCTGGCAGAACTGGACAAAACTACAACCTATGTTGGCTGAGGCGCTGGAGATGGAGGTCAATATACAGAAGCTCGACAACGGCTTGCCGAACACACAAACAGGTCTCCAGACGCTGAGCTCATCCTCGGTAGGTCTAGTCACCAAGCCCTCCCAGGTGCTCGCTCCGGGCCAGGACACTGGTCTCTGCCCCTTGCTCCTCATTGTCCATTTACCTGTCATCGGGGTCCTTCTCCCAGCCTGCCCAGGAAGCTGCACGTCTCCAGTAGGTCAGCAATGACGTCAGCAAGACCGGCCGGGCGTGGAGCCCGCCACCTCCGGAACCGCCAATTAATTAACTTTTTTCAAATTAATTTCCCAAGCAAAATTCCATAATTACATCTGTCTCCATCAGCCTGAGCTGGGCAAGCAAGAGGACCCCGCAATGAGATGGGATGGCGGGTGAGGGATGACCATACCAGCCCTGGGACCAGGCTATGGGGGTTTGGTTTCACCACAGCAGGGCTTTTTGCCTGGTGTTCTTATGAAAGGGGGCTGAGAAGCCAGAGCCCTGCAACCAACCAGGACATGGGGGCTGAAGGAGACTCATGTCCTTCCCAGCTCATCGTGCTGCTCTCACCCCCATGCCAGTGCCCCCAAACCACTGCGGGTCTTGGCATGGCCCAGTAGCACCTTAGGCGCGAGGCAGAGGAGGCCACGGCTGCGGCGTTCTAATTTCCCAGAGGGGCTGAGATTAATTAGCTCACACACAGGCGCAGAGAGAGAGAGAGGAGTGTGGGAGCAGGGGCGGGCAGCGTCAGGAGAGGCGCTGGCTGGTGCTCCCCCCTGCCTGCCTGCCTGCCTGCCAGCCTGCCTGCCTGCCCGCCCGCCCAGCAGGCAGTCAGGCGGCCTTGACAGCCTGGGTGCTCTGAAGGTCAGTGGCCCAGTCAGCTGAGCCAGCAGACTGGCACCGTCTCCTACCCAGAATCCTCAAGACCAAGGCTTGGGGGGGACAGTGACCAGGACAGCCTGGGGGGGAGGGGCTCCACTGTTACCACTAGCTACAGTGGTGCTGTCTGTTATCTTGTTTTATCCTCACAGCAGCTCAGAGAGGTAGTAGGCACCATGGTCCTCCCATTTCACAGATGAGAACACTAAGGTTCAGAGCTGAGTGGGGCACTCACTGGTCAAATCACTCACTGCTGGACTGGCAGATAGAGTGATGATTATGTCACTGAACTCCCATGTAGTAGACCATGGTTCGAGTCCTGGACAGGTGGCTTAACCTCACACCGGGTGAGTGCATGTGTACGCCCAAAATCCCGAGAGGAGAATGGAGAAGGGATTGTGGCATGGCCATTCTCCCTAGGGGGTGATTTCTCACTTTTTGTCTCTGACTATCTGTGTCTCTGCAGTGAAGCATGCTCAAAAAAACAAAACAAAACCCCAAACCAAACAAGAAACACAAAAGCGAAATCACCCACTGCTACCCCTAGACTCGCATGCCAGCACGCTGTAGGAGCCCTGAGCGTGGGGGCCTTGGACACTGTCCCAGGGCTCCTAAGTCTGTCTGTCAATAAGTCTGTCTGTCAATGGGAATGGAGAAGGTGCAGACAGACTCCCTCATAGCTTAAGAAACTAAGACTAGCAAGGAAGAGCACTCCGAGGCAGGAAGGACCTCCAGCAAAGCCACCCTGAAGAGCATCAGCATGGCTACCGACCTTTAGTGAGCCCTGACCCAGGGCCAAGGAATGCGTAGTGCTCTCCTGGCTAAGCATCACAATGACTGAGACAGAGGGGTCATGGCGGCTGCCCCTGTGTAACAGTTCAAAAGGAAGTACCAGCTCAAGGGTACTTTCTCAGCTACTCCCTGTAGGGTTCCCCAGAGACTGGAAAGGAGCCACCAAGAAGATGGGAATTGGGAGAGGCATGGGACCCTAGGTGGCTCACTCCACCCTAGCAATAGAGTTTCCCAGATCTTGCCAGCAGGGCTGATGAAACTCATCCTCCCCAGGCTGAAGGGGTCAACAGGTCCATGGAGTTTGGGTTCAAACCTGGGAAGTGCCTTGTGCTTGCAGATTGTTATGGGGCTGGTCAAAAGGAGAAGGGGGCTGGCCCAACAAGGACCATTCCCTACCCCATGTGATTATAGAAGGTCAAAGGAGACCCTCCCCCTTTAGAGGCACAGGCTTCTGTCCAGATGGCCTTTGGAGTCAGGGTTTCTCTCCCAGCTCTATAGTCTCTAGCCTAAGTGACCTCAGACAAGTTACTTAACCAGTGACAGATAGACCTGTCAGAGGATGACCCATCAGGGTCCTGGAGAGGACACGTATGAAGCTTGCAGTGCAGGGCTAGCGTATAGCAGGTGCTCAACAAATGAGGGCTGCCTTGTTATTTGTGGTTTCTCACCTGCCAATGTAAGAGGAAGCATCAAGGACAGCCCAGGCCAGGGGTGCTGGTGACCTAGGTCATGGTCCTTCTGCCACTTTGCCTGCAAGCTCTGAATCAACCGCTCACGCCTCAGCTTCCCCCTCCCCTAAATACAGAGCACTCTCCTGCCCTCTAACCTGTAGGACCGCAGGAGGATGTGCACATGGTAGGCGTCCGGAGGTTATAAAGATGGTTGCACCAGCTGGCCAGGCTTGCACCTCTTCTGGCCACAGGAATAGCTCCCCCTCCACTTTTCGCCAGCCTCTTATCACCTCACTGGCCCCAGCCCTCCCAGGCCTGTGTTAGCACTGCTTGGATCTCCCATAGTCCCAGCAGCCCTGTCCTACCGGCATGTGCCAAGCCCCTCACCAGCCTGCACGCAAAGGCCCCATTTGCCACCGGAGGTCCCTGCTCTAGTCCAGCTGTGGCCTTGCTGTGAGTCTTGGGACTATGGATGGCTCTGTTGATACATCCTAAAGGATCTAAGCAATGTCCACTCAAGGACCCAGGCTCCAACCCATCCCTAGCCCTCTCTTTAGCTCTGGCCCCAGCTCAGCCTCTTCACCCCTGCACCTCAGCATTCCCATCTGAGAACAGCCCTAAAGGAGGCTAAATCCAAGACATTCTTGTTGTGGGGTACCACCCCCCCAAAAATGCCAGATTTGGTGGAGATGGGAGGAGGATGCCAGGAGCTGGACTCACCGGAGGATCTTGGTGTGACATGGTAAGAACTGCTGAGAACATACCATACCTAATGCCTATTTCAGGTCCTGCAAGCTTTGAGGCTCAGGCCCACTTTATAGGCAACAACAATAAGCTCAGGGAGGTTGGTAGACAGGCCTGTGATTATACAGCAGGGAGGCTTGTCCCAACTCGAGTCCATTCGGGGGACACCAGTATTCCTGATTAGCCACTGGTGCTTGTTTTCCTCAAGATGCCCGTACCCAACCCCGCCCCACTGTCCATGCTTTTATAGAGAAGGCCTGTGGGGCCAGGAGGTGGGAGCCTGCCTTACAGTCGCCTGCCCTTTGACCCCTGCTGGGCTGTCTATCCTGTATGCCCAGAATGATCTATAATCTAGGTGCTAGGGGGACTGCATCCAAAACCCCAATCATCCCCCTCAGATCCTCTCAACAGAAAAATGACATCTTTTGAAGATCTGGGAAAGAGCTATGGCCCACTTCCTAGCCCAGGGAGGGCAGGTTCCAACCCCTCCCTGAGGGCATCCCTCCAATCTTCCTTGTATCCAAGCCAGGTCTGTGCCCATTTTGCAGGATTGTAGACTAAGAACCAGGGCAATGGGCAAATTAGGGTGCTGGTTGCAGGGTGTGGGGTGGGGGCACTAGAAACAAGGGCCTTGAGAACCAAAGCGGACAGAGAGCAGGTGCCAGGGTGAGCACAGAGGGCAGGCAGGTAGACTCCGGGGGCAGACTGCTTGATCTCGGGGTCTCATTCGGCCTTCAATCTCTGGCACCCACAATCTCCCAAGGATCCTATTCCCTGAGTGGGGGACCAGCTGGCCACTCAGCACTCCCAGGGAAACCCAGTTCTGTGGCTTTTCTTCTTCAGCCTTTCTCTTCCCAGTTCCTCTGCATCCCACCCCATCTACCGTCAACCCACCTGCCTGGCCAGAGCTCCCAGACTGGAAGCAGGTGGGCCCAACCCTTCCAGGTCTCATACCTGCCTCTCTCCAGAGGGCCAAGATGGCCTGCTGATGGGGCAAACGGCCTCCCTCCCACCCCCACCTAAAAGAACTCAGCTGAGAGGGCGGAGGGGCACGTGGGTGAGCAGAGTCCTAAGCCATCAGGGCATCAGGTGTGCAAATGTGTGGTAGGTGTGAGTACCAGGTTCTGTGTGTCAGAGCTCCTGGCCTAACTATGGCATCATCTGGGTGTGAGCTGTGGCCTGAAGGCACCTGCCTGAGCCTCTAACAGGGTGTCTTACCGGAGCAGCATGTGGGGCCCAGAAGGGGAGCATGGACTTCTCCCAGTATGTCCACTCTCCAAGGTACACGCCAGTGAGCGTGCTCTGGAGTGTCCGCGTGAAGCTGTGTGTGCAGCGTATGTGACTGCGTCTATACCATGCGTGTCAGTTGGCTGTGCTGAGCCGTGTGAACTACGTGTGCTGTGAGTGTCTGTCCTGAGTGCGTGCCCCTGGGTGTGCAGCATGTGGGTGCGGGAGTGTGTGTGCTGCCTGCCAGGCCGCAGGCCTCATGGGGCCAATGGGGATGGGGTGACTCACGTCTCCTGAGCTAATCCCGCCGCCTGCCCGCCCAGCTCACCCTGCTCTGCTGGGCTCATGGCCGCCAGCGCAAGAGGTGGGGGGAGAGTTGGGGGGAGTCGCGGGCAGACGCGGCAGGGAGGCTGGCTTGATAAATAACCTGCTGCTTCCCCAGGCCTCGGGAGGAGGGGAGGCTGCATCACGGGGAGAGTAAGGGGGGAGGCAGCCCCGGCCCCCCAGGCTCTGGCCGCCCTGGCCTCCACGGCCCAAGCTGCGGCCTCGGGTCCCGGTCTA
>NW_006159996.1:726891-739461 GCF_000334495.1 Tupaia belangeri chinensis | reverse complement strand
TCCCAGGGGCCTCCTGGCTCTGCAGGACTGACTAAATATAGCCCCCCCATCCCAGCAAATCCCCCGATGTTCACCTCTTCCCATTGCCTCCCCCACGTGAGAGCAGAGGGAAGGCTGAGGAGCCCACTGTGTGACCTTGGGCCAGCGTACCCCCCTCTCTGCACTCTCAGTTATGAAAAATAAAGTTATTACGTAGCACTGGGCCCTGCCCTGCCTTCCAGGCACTGCTGGAGAAGAGACCGTACAGGTGGCTAGGTGGGTTCTAAGCTGAGGGAAATGGGCTGGGACACCCTCCCCATAACTTCCCTAGTACCTTTAGGCTTATAAACACGGCCCCCTCCATCCTGCCTGTTCCTGGCCCAGGCCGGGCAATACCAGGCTCCTCCAATCTGCCCCAGCCGGACCCTGGCCAGGAAACAAGTTGTGCCAGGCTTGGGGAGAGGGGGGCGGGAGCATGACAGCTGCTATTTCCTGGAGGCCACAGTCGGGCATAACCCGGATTCCTGCCTGGCTCCATACTCCAACTGAGAGCTTCTCCTAGGCCCGCAGCCCTCCACAGGACACCCCTTCCTGGTGTCAGCACCACCAGCAGACCCCAGCCATACTAGACCCACCTGGTCACTGCCAGTCCAGGGAGGAGGAAGGCACCTCAGTGCAGCCCACCTCTAGGACTAGGGAGGACACTGGTCTCTGCAGGGTTCAGCGGGCTGGGAGGCAGCTCGGGCTTCCCACCTCCCCCCTGCCTGCCCACCCGGCTGCTTCCCCCAGCCCCACACGCACCAAATTCCCCACATGCCTGTCTGTCTCTGACAGCTCGCAAATACTTGGCTGCGCGGGCACCCGCTGTTCTGAGCCCGTTGCGCGTTGCGCCTCCTCCCCTGTCTTCCTGGGGGCTCTGCAGACGCAGCCAGAGATGGGAGGGGGCCAGCGCCAAGCAGCTCAGTGGGCAGTGTGTATGTTGGGGGGTGAGGACAGGAGGGAACAGCCTTGGTTCAGAAGCACCACCCCCAGCCCCTGGCCTGGAGGCCTGAGGAACCTGGGAGGCCACTGAGAGCCAGCTTGGCTGGGTGGCAGCTGCAAACACCCCCGCTGCCCCCCGGAACCTCCCAGGAGGACCTTCCGGAGGCCTCCCACTCCCCTCTGCCGATGAAACAGCATCTGCCACCCCCGTGGCGGCAGCTCAGGACAGGGCGGAGGGCACCACGAGGCCCCTGGGGAAGGCTTTGAAATCTGGACCATGGCCTGTCCCCACCCCACAGGCCCAGCCTCAACACGGAGGGGGGTGCGTTCCAGCCCTCCCGCAGTATGAGGGGCACACCCTCCCAGCTGCTGGGCAAGGGATGTCTCTTCTCTGCAGGTTGGGGGTCCTTGTTTGCCCCCTACTGCCCTCCTTCCTGCCTGCCTTGTCTCCCTCCCAGGAGACCCGCAGAGGAAACACTTCCTGAGAACAGCTGGGATTTTCCGCTGGACAGGCTGCCTCGTTGGCCTGCTCCTTACCGCCCTCCACCTCATTCCTTCTCCCAGAGTCACCCCTTCCATCAAACCGCACTCCCACCCTGTATCTGCAGCCAAGGATTCACCCCCTCCCCAGGCCAATACGCCACCAGCCTCAGCGTCCCCGGCACCCAGCGTGCACCCAGGCAGAGTGCCGACACTGATGAATGACCTCGGGGAATAACATTTTGCAGATGGGTAGACTGAGGTCAGGAGAGGACCCTGATCAGGCCACCCACGCCATGATCCTTCTGAGAATCTGACTGCAGGCCCCTTTTTTCCCACCACACCTTCTGCCCTGGCTGAAGGGGCGTTAGGGTGACTCCACGCAGACGGTCAGCGCTTGGGGTCCAAACACCCAGCACGTTATTCGGTTATTCTGGACTACTCCCCCAGCTCTCCCGCAGCCTAATGGTGGTCTTGAAAAGAATCCCAACCGTACTGTCTTTTGACACTAGGCTACAGGATAAAGCCGCCTCTCCCCATTGCACAGATGGGGCTGCTGAGGCCCCCAGGGGAGGGGGGAGCTGCAGGCTGCTGTGAGTCAGAGGGGGAGCTGGGAAGCCGCCCGGCCCTGCCGGCTGTCGCTGGAAGCAACAGCCTGCATTTCCTCCTCATGCTGGTGCCTCGGGAAGCGTGGGCAGCGGGCGGGCGGGCATCGCCGAGAGGACCCCTCCTGTGCCTGCAGGCCAGCCACATCTCCTTGCCGCCTGACTGGCCCACAGCCCACTCCCCACACTGGCTAGATTTCCAGAGACAGGCAGATTAGAAGCCGAACTGGCATTTCGTTCCCAGGTACAAGCTCATGTCCCCGAGGGCACAAGGCTCTACAACCTCAGGAGGGCCCACCCCCAGAGCCTCGATGTCCCCTTGCATCGAACAAGGAGACTAATACATAACCATTCACGCTTCCTTCCAGCAGTTAAAACCACGGTTCAGTGATTCTAGAATCCCAACACGAGAATTCTACTAGAGAATCTCTCTAGTCGAAGTATTCTATGATTCTAGACTCTGGTGACTAAAAATTCTAGGCCACCAAGATGACACCACGAAGAAGAAAGGGGCCCACCCCTGCCTGCTGCCATGAGCCCAGTAAACCAATTTCCCATCTAGCTTTGGGGGAGGTGGGTCAACAGGAACTGACAGGAAGCTGTGGGGGACCTACAGGCCTGGGGAGGAGCTAGCCTAGGCTCAGGGGACAGGCCACCTCCTCCTGGCACACACAGCCACTGCCGCGCAGATGTCAGGAAGTCGGCCACACCAGAGCAGGAGTGGGTGGCTGGGGGTTTGTAAGCCTGCATCCCCGCCCTGCAGCTCAGAGGGCGGGCGTCAGGTCAGCGCTGGTGTCTGCTTCTCAGGTTCCAAGCCAAGCTCCACGCTTCATCTTCCTGTCTTCACCACCCACTGCTTCCTCCTTCCCGCCATGGTCCCCTCACCTCCCAGCCTCGCCCAGGCCAGCTGGCAGCCAGCCAGAGCAAGGGTTCCCAAGCCCGTTTGACAGATGGAAAAACTGAGGCCAGGGAGAAGGTATGACCTCCCCACTGGCTCAGCCCAGAATCACACTTACCCTCTGCTCACTTCCCAGAATCTTCTCTAGGGCTAGGGGATCCCCACATACTAGTCTGTGTACCGACACACCCCTCATCCCAGTGTCCCTTGACAGTGCTCATTCCCATGGCCAGGCATTTATTGATTGATTGATTCACTCATCTTATCCATCCAACTAGCCTATCAGCCCATCTTCCCACCACATGAGGCCTGTTGCCAGGGGTTATAGAGGCCTCGAGGGGAAACACAGCAAGGCCTATGTTCATCAAGCATTCAGAATCCCTTTGCTGTGCCAGGCAGTGTAGAGGATCAGGAAACACCACGTACAGACCAACCCTGGCTTTCCCTGTTGTGTTCACAGCCTGTCGAGGGCTTCGTAATCCCTCCCACTTGTCAGCGGCAAGTTACAAACTCTCCAAACCTCAGTTTCCTCATCTGTATTTGGGTTCCTAATAGTACCCAACTCACCAGGCTACTGTGGGATTAAAAGAGGTGAAAGCCACAAAACTGTTAAACAATGCCTGCCTGGACGTTGGCATAATGGCTATGTTGCCAGACTCCTATGTAGTCGACTGAGGTTCGAGTCCCGGACCCGGTGGCTTAAACTCACATCGGGCACGTGTGTGCGTGCATGCCCAAGATCTTGAGAGGAGAATGGAGGAGAAGGGATTGTGGTGTGGCCATCCCCCTGGAGGATGATTTCTTGCTCCCTGTCTCTCTGTCTCTCTCTTTCTGGAGAGCACATGCGTCCTATAGCAAAAACTACTCAAAAACAAAACAACAACAAAAAAACAGTGCCTGCCCCAGTGAAGCTAAGTTTAGGATAGGCTAGTTGTTATCATTGCCACTGTCACATTAATAGTAATGGTAAACTGGGTGTCATGGCATATGCCTGTAATCCCAGCTACTTGAACGGCTGAGATAGAAGGATTGTAAATTCGAGGCCAGCCTGGGCAACACAGAAAGATTCTGCCTCTTAAGAAAAAATAGTAATAATAGTTGGGGCAGCAAATGATTTCAACAGTAGCTAAAACTCTTCAGTTATTTGGTGCCAGGCACGGGGGTATAGGTAGGACACACTGCCACATCGCATTACAAGGACAGCAAGGTGCAGGCTTAAATAGAAAAATCCATAAGGGACTAGCAGGTGGTGAGGTGGTTAAGGACTCCCACATGGCCAACGGTGGTTTGAGTCCTGGACCTTGCAGCTTGCTTTCTCACTTCCCCTCTCTCTCTGGTCAAATGAAGTAATAATAATAATAATTAATGTAATTAAATAAAAGTTTTAAAATAAAGCAATCCCATAAGCACCTGATGAATGAGAGGGTCAATAACAGGAAGCAGGGCTCTGCCTCCAAGGAAGGCACAATCCAGCGTGTGCTCATGGTAAGGGAGTCTTTCTGCATGCTTGTATGTGCAAGCACTTAGGTGTGTACACGTGTGTGCCTGGAGGAACGGGGGATCCAGTGAGGCATGGAGCACAGCTGTTCAAGCCCATTCCGGCCCCCACCTGCAGCCCATCCCTGCCAGACATGGAAGCAGAGCGGAAGGCGCTGTGGCAACAGCAGCGACCAGGCTCGGTGTGAGAGGCCTGGAAGGATGCTCTGCATAGCTCTGACCACCAGATTATGGACCTGGGTTAGGCCCACAGGTAGGGGTGTGGGGGCCGCAGGGGCTGCTAGGTGCTGCCACACACGAGCCAGGTCCCAACACCTGCACTCTACATGGCCCATTCTCTGTCCAGTCCCACACGGCGCACAAGTGTTCCTGTTGGCTGGCTGGGCAAGTCCGAGGAGGTCAGAGTGGGTCACAGGCAAGGGAGGGAGCGGTAGGCCCAGGGGCCATGTGGGGTCTGCCAGACAGGAGAGGGCGGGCACAGGGCTCCCCCGCGGCCACCGGGCAGGCCTGGCTCTGCCCTGTTGGGGCCGGCAGCTGGACAGGAGTAAATATAGCGCGGGCGTCCCAGCCACATTCCGGTCACCCCTGCCACTTTCCTGGGAGGCCAGCGCGCCCGCCTGCCCGCTGCTCTAAGCAGAGCGCAGCAGCCAGGGCCCAGAGCCGCCACTGCCCTCTTCCCAAACAAACAGAAAAATAAATAAAACCAGCTCTCATGGCCGGCAGCGCAGCTGGGGGGAGGGGGCAGGCAAGGGTGTGTGGGGGCCAGGCCAGCAGACCAGTTGCCACGGTTTCTGTTCCACTGGGAAGGAGGAGGCCAACAAAAGAGGAAAATGGAGGAAAGGGTAGCGAGATGGTCAGAGATGTCAGTGAAGAGAACAGAATCCGACTGGGATGGAGTGTCAGGGGTGCGGGGTAGGGGGAGGCAGGGCAGGAGGGACAGGGAAGGTGTCAGGGCGGGCACAGTGGGAGACGCTTGGGGGGAGGCAGAGGCAGCCTCTGGGTGGGGCAGGGGGGTTGTTTGAAGGGCCATGAAATATTAAAGAGCCAAGGCCAGGGAGTGACAGAGGTCACAGAAAGCAGAAGACTAGCTAGGGAGTAGGGGGACCCTGAGGCAGAGAGCTGCTCCTCACCTCAATCACAGCCAGTCTGCCCAGCTCTCCGGCAGAGGCCCCCCTAGTCTTTCCTTTCAGATAGAGAGGACAGACGGAGGGTGGGAGGGGCCGTGGGGATTAGTGAGGGGAGGGAGACCTTTGAGGTCCCCTCTTCCCTCACAGCACAACCGGCCTTCCAGAGCTGCCAGCCACCCTAGCAAGAAAGCCAGGCCTGTCAGCACAGCCGCTGCCACAGGAGCCTCCTGGGGAAGGAGGGGTAGGCATCTAGCTTCCCCTTCTCAGAAAAAAATCAGCCAAGCCACCACTTTCCACAGGGACCAGCAGGGAGGGAGGCTGTGTCTCCCAGCTCAGCTGAGCCAGCAGGTCATTCCCTAGCCCTCCAGCCCCACCCTGGCCCCATTACCAGCCTCATGACCTTGGCCAGTCCCCTTGTTCCTGAGCCTGTGTCTTCACCAGCCCCACCCACTCCAGGCTTGGTGTGAGAAAAGAAAGAAGAGGGCAAGTAGCGCATTGAAAACCTGCTGGGGCCAAGCCTCTGCACGCATTATCCCAGATAATCCTCTGCGCCCTGGAGATCAGTAGACCAGTCCCATTTTACAGATGGGGAAGGCTCTCAGAGAGGCAGTGATGCGCCCAAGGAAACACACCTGGTAATTAACACAAGGAAACGTGAAGCCTGAGCCACATGCTCTTTTCCTCCTAGTGTGGGGGGGATTACTACGGCCTCATGACCATGAAAGCCCATGCTCACTGCCTGCTGGCTAGTTGGGCACCATGCTGGGCCCATGCTGTGTCCATCTGACAATGCTCTATGGGCTAGGCATCCTTGTCCCATTTCAGCGGTAAGGAAGCTGAGGTTTATAGAGATGACTCGGCTTCCCCGAAGGTCACAGATCCAGCTAGACAATAACTCCTTCAGGTGGGATCAATGTAAAGGGTCAGGAAGAAGAAAAGCTCAGTGGTCCGATTGGCTCCTAGAAGACACCATGAAAAGGTCAAAAACAAGGTCATGGGCAAGTAAGTGCCATGGAGGTTTAGGTGGTTGGATCCTCCATGGCTCACTGCGCCATCAGGGTTAGAATCTCAGACCCCATGCTAGAAAATCATGCCCGGCACATGTGTGTGCATGTCCCAAATCCCTAGAGACTGGGGAGAAAGGACTGTGGTGTGGCCATTCTCCCCCTCCACCTGCCCCACCCCCCGTGTCAGGTGTGTGTGGCATCTTATTCCTCCCCTTTGTCTCTCTCTCTCTCAGGTGAGCACTCATGCCCTATAGGAAAACTCTGTGTGTGTGTGTGTGTATGTTATATATATATATTGTATGTGTGTGTATATATATATACTCTAGTATGGCTAGAGTCCTGCATGGCTGACTGCAGTTCTAGTCCCAGACCCAGAGGTTTGAAAAATCGTGCCAGGTGTGTGTGTGTGTGTGCCCAAAATCCCAAGAGAAGAATAGAGGCTAAGGGACTGTGACACGGCCATCCCCCTTGGGGGGGGGTGATTTTTCACTTTCCCTCTCTGTCTCTCTCTGGGGAGTGCACACACCCTATGGCAAAACTCAAAAACCAGGTCACGACTGCTCTGCTAGGGGTGGTCAACAACTGCTCTGGGAGTGGGAGGAAGGCAGAGCCTGTGGGCCTTGGGTTGGAGGTGGGAGGGGCCCAGGTGAGAGTGCAAGCTAGCTAAGTGTCCAGTCTACCTGGAGCCCATGCACCAGAGAATACAATCACCCTACCCCAGTACAGGGATACTGAGGCTGGTCAAGAGGGGCCAGTGGAGGAAGCTCTGTCTTCTTGTTCTCCAGGGTTCTAACCTGTGTTCCAGGGCCAGTGTGCCAGGAACTAATCACCACCCCCAAGAGCCCCTGGTGCTGGTGGAAGGGGGTGGGAGTCCTCCCTCCCTCCCAAGCCCTTGGAGCCCAGAGGGAGGCCAGCATCAGAGGCAGGAAATGAAGAAGAATTTGCGATCTAATTGAGCTGGCGGGGATTAGGCGGCAGAATGCAATTACAGGGGCTGGAGCAGGGCCAGGGGCACTGACACCCCGAGATGTGGCCTGGCCCAGGTGACTGGGCCCAGCCAGTCTCTGGCCAGAGACATCTGACTTGGGGGTTGGGGGTAGAGGACATGTAGGTAAGGATTGGGGCCAGATTGCTCCTTAGCATACAGAGGGCCGCAGGGTTTCAGCTCCACGTGATACCCAGAAGCAAGAAGTTTTCCTTGGGATTCTTCCCCAGGGGAGCCCTATGGACTCTCACGCGGGCAGCAGGCAGGGCCACATGCTCTCACAGGCTCTGCTCATGCATGCTGATGCATGCATTCACACTCCCAGGTAAGCGCCACATATCCATGTTCACCTGCATGGGCAGACTTCCTAACCTAAAGACACAGCTCTGGCCCTTTGCTGCCACTGGCTCCACCAACGAGGGGGAAAACACAAAACCAAAAAGAAAAAAAAAAAAAAAAAGAGAGAGAAAAAAACCACCCATGACCTTAAAATCCTTTTATTCCTGTAATCACAGGCTGCCATCACCGTGGATACGCGCTGTCACCCTGGCCCCAGCCTGGCTCCCTCAGCAGCTTCCAAAACTCCCAGCAGGCAGGCAGACAGGGAGCTACCCGCTGGTGCTGGGGAGAGGGCAGGGAGGACTGGGTGGGAGAGGCTGGATGCTACACACACACACTCAGGGCGGCTTCAAATGACCAGGAGGGAAAGGCTCAGAAAGACAGACTGGAAGACAGGTACAGAAAAAGGAAGAATACACAGCCACCAGCCACCAAAGACAAACACAGACCATTGCCTACTCAGCTCAGATGTGCCCAGTCCCAGGTTCACACACACCTATGCTCAGGCACCCCTAGGCTGATAAGCACATATGGAACACACAGATGTACAGGCATTGCAAACACAAACTTTCCAACATTCCAAACACATACAAGTAAGAATATATACATTCCCAGATTCACAGACATACCCCAATTTCTTTTTAAAAAAGAAGTATTTATTTGTTTCCATGTGTTATTATTATTTTTAATTTGACCAGACAGAGAGAAAGAGAAAGTGAGAAAGCAAGCTGCCAGGTCCAGGACTCAAACTGAGATTGGTCATGTGGGAATCTAGCACCTTTAATCACCACTCCACCTGCCGACCCCCACAACGTTCTTTTTTTTTTTAATTATTTAATTTTATTTATTCATTCATTTTATTTTTTAAATTTGACTAGAAAGACACAGAGAGATTGAGAGAGGGAGAGTGAGAAAGCAAGCCACCAGGTCCAAGACTCGAACTGTGGTCAGCCATGTGGGAGTCCAGTGCCCTTATCCACCACACCACCTGCCGGTCCCGACCCCCCAACTTTCAACCATACAATCTAGTGTACACACACACACACACACACATAGTGCAGACACACACTCTTCTAGATCTATAGACATGCATGCTTGGATTCACAAATCCACACATGTTCAGACTCCAACACCTTAAGATAGGCAGACACACAGACATTTAAAACAAAAATGCACAATACAGACATGCGACTCAGAGACACCCATGTCCTGAGCCATAAGCCCATACACTGGCCAGACCCCACATCCTAGACTAACTGACCAGTGCTGACAGCTGTCACGCCCTCTGGCTTTAGGGGGCAGGTGGTGGGTTGGAGATTCCTGGGTCTTTCCAGGCAGCAGTCCCTGCTCATTGCTCACAGCCTGGGGGAGTGGGCTCGGCATTGGGGGAAAGGCGTGGGGGAAGGCGAGGGGGAAGTAAGAGAAAGCAGAAAAAAACTTTGGTGGGATATTCTTGTTGGGCAGTAGCGCGTGAGTAACGGGGGAGGCTTTTTGTGGTCTGGTGAGTTTCAGCTATGAGCGAGTTTAACTATTAATACACTTCATCAAGGACACTTCACACACACACATGCACACCTACACACACAGGGCTAGGATGGGACAAGGTGGGGGGTTTAAAACAGAGCGCCTCAAGGAAAAAAAAATAGAGGGAAGCCCCAATCAGGGCCCCAGGGGGCAGGAAAAGGGGTGGAGCTTTCATTCTGGGCCTGCCTCCAGAGCAGGGCAGAGTAATTCAAGTCTGCACCCCTAGAAGGGTGGGCTTTGATGCCTGGTGGGTGCTCAATACATACACATCGGGCCAGCAAAGACACGTGATTACAAGCACAGGGTGGGCAATACCCAGTGAGTGGGTAACAGTAACATCGGTAAGTGGGCCCCTGCCCATCCTTGACCAGTTGAGGCATGCTTCTGAGCACCTTGCTCGGGAGGTCAGCCTTGACAGGGCACTCTAGAGAGGAGGCCTCCGTCTAGATTACCTGTAGTCCTCCAACCGCCCACACCATCCTGACCCTGGAAGGTTGGCTGGTGTGAACCCAGCCCATATCCCTCTCTCCCTCCTAGGGAGACTCCCCCCATCTCCATTCTACTTTCCCACGAAATATGAGATGGGGTCCTAAAGACGGGGTATTTAGTTGCCAGGGACTTGGTTCTTTATCCAGATGCAACCCTGCCCCTACACTTTACAGCCTCAGTTTCACATTTACCAAATGGGTAGAAGGCAGGACCAGATGGAAAGAGGCCGCAGAGCCGGTGGGAGTCCACAGAGTAGACCAGTGCTGGCCTGGCTCTGGATGCAGAATACTCCCCTCCCCTTCCCCCACCAGGCCCAACCCAGCCGGGTGGACATTCCAGGCCTCACGTGATAAAGACGAGGCTGCTGGCCCTGGGGTAAGTCAACAGGCTCTGTCGGGGGAGAGATAGGAGGCCCAGGACAGGGTCACCTGCCGAGCCACGAGAGCAGCCGAGCCCAAACACACACATAAATAAGGCACCCACCAACAGCCAGCCCGCCAAGGGTCTGTCTTCTGCTGAGAAACCTCTGCCCCTACCTTGGGAAAGGGAGGTGGCATGAGAGAGGGAGGTGGGAGGCTGGCTAGGGGCTTCCCTGGGACAGCCCCAGATTGGAGGGGAGGGATTCTACCAAGCTGCCCAGGGCTGCCTCAGAGACCAGCCTCCCTCAACTGTTCCCACCCCTTCTCAGGGCAAAAATCACCCCCTCTCCCTCCTCCCCAGGGAGAGAGGACAGTTTCCGTTCTGGGAGGGGGTGACAGCGGCAGAGCGGGCCACCCCCCCCCCCAACACACACAACACACACACCAGCCCCAGCTTGACTCTCATCTAGGGAAACTGCTAAATCAACACTACGCAGTTACGGTATGTAGCGCTGGTCTAAGTCTCCAGCTTGGCTCTCAAAAAAGGGTTTGGCGGGGGCTTTGGATCGCAGTCCCTTGGTTTCCAGTGGCGGTTGGAATCCAGAGTACGGGGGTCTTTCCGGGGGGAAGTTAGGTCAAGCTTAGGCCAATAGGCCCCCAAAAAGTCTAATTTAAATGCTCCCAATAGCAGAGAAGGGCGCCTCCCACCCCCGCGGGCCAGGGCAGCTGAGGTGGCGCCGGGCGTTCAAATCGCGCTCCAAACAAGTCCGCAGCGACAGAAGGGACTCTGTTTGCCAGCGGCCCTGGGGCGGCTCCGGCGGGGGCGAGGGCCGAGCGATCACACACGCCCCCCTCCCCAGCGCTTCCTGAGCAAACGCGGGGAGGGGTTGGGTCACCACAAAACCGAGGACTCGAAACAGTGCCCGCCGCGCAGGGAAAGGCGCGGATCTAGGGGCTGGCCCGCCGCCCCCCGTTAAGTTCCCCGCATCCGAAGACACGACTCTCAGACCACCCAGGGTCCAGAGGACAGAGTAGGGCGCGGCTGCCGAACCTGCAGAGCCCTGTCGCCAGACACTTGGGGAAACGGGTCTTTCCTGATGTGTCACTACAGACGCCCCCCAAATCTAGTGGTGCCTCCTTGAAGCCCCTGGCACCAGCCTAACTCCGTGCACCCCTTCCGATTACAAGGAGAGAGAGAAAAAAAATCTTGATCTCTCATTGGACCACGCTTCTGACAGGTCCCGGAGGTAGTCCCCCATTTAAAAACTGGGGTCACTCACTTTCTGCAGATCCTGCAAATAAACAAAGCCAGGCGCACCCCGCCGGAAAGCAGCCCATTCCGGGCGAGGACAACTTCCCCCAGTCAGAAAATTAACACATTCCTCTATTTTTTTTACCCCCTCCCAGCTCAGGGGAAGCGAAGGGGAGGGGGACTAGGGCCGAACTTCAGGGGTAAATTCGGGGCCAAAGCAGAAAGGCGGGCGCCTGGGACGCCGGGCCCCCACAGCTTTGCAGCTGGAGGAACACCCCCATTCTCCCTCCCTGGTTTTGCACCCTGCTTGGCCCACGCGGAGCTCCAGAGACAACCTAAAAGCCTCCCTAAGCCTGGGGAGAAAAGGAGAGTGAAGCTGCGGGGCTCGGCGATGATGGGGGTGATACTTGGTCTGGGGGGGTCAAACTTGATCAGCCCGCCAGGCACCCCGCGGGCTGCGAGGGCGAGGAGCCGGAGGGGAAATGCAGAAGTGGACACCGCCTCTTGCCAGTGGAGTGGGAAGCTCAGCCAAGCGTGGTCGAGGGCGCTCAGAGCAGTTACAGTCGTCCCCCCAAACATAGGGCTGCGAACCGGTTTGGTGGGGGGCAGTGCACGCCAGAGATTTCCGAGCAGCCGCCCCCGTAAGGGAGGCGCCCGCCCAACACCGAGAAGTGAGGACCCCGGGTGTCCGCTGCCCCAACGCGGGTGAGGTCGAGTAATTGGGGAGGAGGCGTTACCCCGCAGGGAGAGCCTCGGCCCCACTCGACGGCGCCCAACACGCCGTCCCCGACCCTAAAACCCCTCTTTTTGTCTGAACTCAGTGATCTGCGACCGAGCATACTGCGGCTTGGGGAGGCTTGGGTACAGCAGCGGCCACCGAGCGATCACCGGCGCTAGGTCTCCCAGGCTCCAGGGCTCCTTGGCTCGGGCTGCTGGCGCCCCCCGTCTCTCCCAAACACGGACCCCTCCTTCCCCGTCCCTGGCTCTCCGCACCTGAACTTCGGGGGAACCCGCGCCGCCAAACTTTCCGCCGACTTGCAGCGAACTC
>NW_006159996.1:713306-726293 GCF_000334495.1 Tupaia belangeri chinensis | reverse complement strand
CTGCCACCTCGGCTCCCCTCCCTCCTCCCGCCGCCTCCCTCTCAGCGCAGCTCTGGCCACTTGGACGCCGCAGGCTCTGAGGCCGGAGCCGCAGCCGCTGTGCCTCCAGCTCCCTGCGCCCTGACGAGGTCGGCCCCAGCCCAGATCTCGGCGAGCCCCGCTTCACCTTTTCCCCCGCAACTTTACCAAAAAAGAAAAGAAAAAAAAAAAAAAGAGGACCTCCTCCCTTTCGTGAGGGGTACCTCGACTTGAAGATACACCTTCCAGGGAAATACGCCGTCTTTCGGCCCCCTCATCAGCCGGGCGAGAAGCTACAAGGATCGGGAGGGAGGGTTTGGCCGCGCCCTCCAGCTCAGGTGCGCTTCGGATAGGGGGGATTTCTAGTTGCAGGTTCCTGGAGCTAGATGTTCAAAGACCTCGCCCTCCCCAGAGCTCAGTGGCATTACGTCCTTGTGAGAAAAGAGGCGGGGATTCCTGTCCCCATTTCGCAGATGGGGAAACTGATCCCCAAAAAAGACTTATTTATTTATTTAGTCCTACGCAGGCGTCAGCTCAAGGTCTGAGTCCTGGAGCTAAAGTGATTACATTACGGTGTCTTGAGTTTGCCTATGAACTCAAGAGCCTGAAACACCGCCTAGAACAGAACTGCGCTCAATCGATAATTAAAGACAAAACAAAAACTGCCCTGCCAGAGTAGGCGCCCAGTGGGGACAGATTTGGGTCTGCAAATTCTCGCCCTCACTCCATCAGTGCGCCCTCCATCTGCCCAGCGCGATCTAATCCTAAAACTGCAGATGTCTTCTCGCCACTTCAGGGACCCATAGAGTGAGCCAAGGCCCATGTAATCCCCAAGTGGGAGTTTTCTCCAAATCTCTGGAATTCGTGAGGGCTAATTTGTGCAGCAAGGCAGACCTTCCTCCCCTAGGCAGAGAAAATGCAGCCCCCAGACCCGAGCGGGGGAGGGGCAGGGGCAGGGCAGTTGGGGAAGTCTGTCGAAGGTTAAACGTTACAGCCTGGAATCGATTGGGGCCCCAGATAACAGGGAGTTAACTGTGGCGACCCAGGCGCCTCCAGCCACAGACGCGGTCTAGGAGGGAGAAGCGAAACTGTCTCCTACCTCGCTGCTTCCTCTCCTCCTCTGTCAGCCTGGCGGTCTCTGAGGCTGGCAAGAGGGCGAGAGGGCCGTGGGGCCTGTGAATTGAGAGCAGTGGCTGGCACCCACCCTCCAAGTTTTCTATTTGAGGCCTTGACCCAGCCAAGGAGTGAGGGCCGAGATGTCAAAGGGCAGAGCTCATGCGGAGTGTGTTGCTTCTCTCCCACACTTCATGTCCCAAGCCACAGCGAGCAACTCCTCCCCAGACATCGTGGGCACCCCCTCCTAGCTAGTTCTTCCCTTATATAAATGCTGAGAAAAGTCCTCCCTCACCTACTGTGCTGAGGAATAGCTCCCTTGGAGGAGCATTGAGCCTCTTGTCTCCAGAAGCCTTCTTCAAAGACATCCAAAGCAGATTTACCATGGTAGTAAAAGCAAGGTGCTCACTAAAGAACACATTTTTGTTTAAAGTTTTACTATAGGGTGTGTGCAGTCTTGTCAGAGAGAGAGGTGAGAAATCACTTCCCAAGAGGGCTGGCCACACCGCAATCCCTTCTCCCCTCAGGATTTTGGGCATGCATGCACATGCGCCTGGAGTGATTTTTAAGACGCTGGGTCCAGTTCTCAAACTGCGCAATCAGCCATGTGGGATCCAGTGCCCTAACCTCCATGCCATTTGCTGGCTAGAAACAGTTCTAACACAGTGAGCACGCCCACACGATCGCCCCTGAACTGTTTAAAGATAAGGCCTCCTGAGTGTCACTCAGTCTAGATGCTCCAAGTTCTCCAAGCATTTAACTCACCTTCCGTCTGCTTTCCTGAAAGTGAGGCACAGACCGAAGGGGCTGTGTCATGGGGGTCAGCAGCTGGCCCCTGTGTCTCCTTGAACTGCACTGAGACCTATGCCCTCACTGACTCAACCCAAGTGAGGACTGGAGAAGAGACAGGCAGAATTGTCCATGTGGGAAAAGCATCACCAACAGGAAATGTCATGTGTGCATTGTCTACATATAGAAGTCTCCACCACTGGGGCAGGCAGGTGACGTGGTGGTTACAGACACTGGACTCCTGCATGGCTGACCACGGTTCAAGTCCCAGACCTGGTGGCTTGCTTTCTCACTTTCCCCCTGTTTCTCTGTCTGTCTCTGGTCAAACTGGAAAATAATAATAAAGTTAAATAGAATAATTCTTTTTTAAAAGTATCTACCATAGATGACAAGTGAGTCAGGTGGGGTACCATCATGGAAAGATGGAGTAGGATGTCTCTGCCTTTGGGGAACACCATCCTTGCCCAGCCTTTTAAGAAGAAGGAACACCAGGGCCAGCAGGTGACATGGTGGTTAGGGCACTGGATTCCCACATGGGCGACCATGGCTCAAGTCCCAGACTAGTGGCTTGCTTTCTCACTTTCCCCCTCTCTGTCTCTCTCTGGTGATTACACATGCCCCATAGCAAATTTAAAATAATAATAATAATAAATAAAATTTAAAAAGAAGTGACACCACTCCACTTCATTAGTCTCTCTCTACTCCGAAAAGGAATTTTCTTTATTTTTTTAGTTTTGATATAGGGCATGTGTACTTGGCAGGGAGAGACAGAGAAAGAGAGAGGGAAAGTGGGACCAGTAGTTGGCATAATGGCTATGTCGCTGAACTCCCATATAGTTGACAGCGGTTCGAATCCCAGACCTGGTGGCTTAAACTCACGCTGGGTGCATGTGCGTGCGTGCCCGAGATCCCAAGAGGAGCATGGAGGAGAAAGTGATTGTGGTGTGGCCGTCCCCCCTGGGGGGATGATTTCTTGCTTTCTCTCTCTCTGTCTCTCTCTTTCTGGTGAGTGCACTTGCCCTATAGTAAAAAAAAAAAAAAAAAAAACTCTCCCAAAAAAAAAAAAAAAAAAAAGAAAGAGGGAAAGTGAAAAATCACCCCTGGAGGGATGACCACAACACAATCCCTTCTCCTCCATATTTCTCTTGAGATTTGGGCACACCTGCACATGTGCCTGGTGTATTTTTCAGGTCGTTGGGTCTGGCGCAGTTGGCCATGTGAGAGCCAGCACATTAACCACCATGCCACCTGGCTGGCCCAGAAAGGAATATTTAAGCCTCACATTGTTAGTGAACTTTCTGCTGAGTTTTTTCAACCAACCAATCAATTGGCTTTCAAGTCAAGAAGCAAGTTTCTTAAGTCTCCCATACCTTTAGGGAAGAGAAGGCTCCTGACTCCAGCTTCCCTGTCTTCTAGAGAGGAGTGCATCAGTCCAGGACCCTGGTTTGAGCTATGCTGGATCTTGGTGATAATGTCCATGGCTGGCATTTATGAAGCCCTTACTCTGAACAGGGCATTGTGCTAAAATGTCCTTACTAGGGCACTTTATCTCATTGACTCCTATGTCCTCTTCATTTTTCAGATGAGGAAACTGAAGTGGGATCGGCACCAAAGTGGTTTTCCAAGGCCTGAGGTAGTTTGCCGTTCTGGTGAGGCTCCTCACATATGGACAGGCCCCATCTGTTTCTCTCAGGACTCAGCCCAAGTCCCTCACTCCACTCAGTCTGGCTTCCCTAAATGCCCCCATTCCTCCCTATAATCCGCTGAACAACATCACCTAACACTGGCAGTTCCCTCGGACACCCCAAGACTTCCACTGGGGTTTCCAGGGCTCTGCACAGGGGCCTTGATCAAACTCTCCTCATAGACTTGCTGATGACCAAGAGCGCATATTAGCTCCACTGGGAACCTTTTCTGACTGCTACTCCCAGCTCAAGGTGAGCCATACCTACAGGGCCACCAATGGCCTTTGTGCAAACTAGGATAAGGTATCCCTTGGTGGCTATAGGAGCCTGCTCAGGTGGTCATGGACTGGCTTTCAGCCTTCCTAGCTCCCTTTTCTGGGTGTATGACTGTACACTATACTCTCTGGCCTGCCCTTGGGCCCCTCATCTGTCCCCTTCTATGGCCACAGTGACCACACTGTACAGAAATAGCTTTTACTTGCTCATTTGTCTCCCCATGTCCTCACCACCGTCACCCATGAAGACCATGTGAGGGTAAGGGAGGCTCTCCGACCTCCCCTAGGCCTTGCAGCTTGGTGCTAAGTAGGGACGGTAGTGACCACTGCAGCCAGCATCTTTCTGAACGCTATGTGCCAGGCACCGCCCTCAGTGCGTCTGTGCATGTGCTGTCTAGTCCCCAGGCTCAGACACTTGCCCAGGGTTACAGCAAGCAAAACCACGATTTATTTTATTATTATTTTTTTAACTTTCTTTATTTTCATTTGAGCAGAGAGGGAGAGAATGAGAGAGAGAGAGGGAAAGTGAGAAAGCAAGCCACCCTCCCCATGTCCTCACCACCGTCACCCATGAAGACCATGTGAGGGTAAGGGAGGCTCTCCGACCTCCCCTAGGCCTTGCAGCTTGGTGCTAAGTAGGGACGGTAGTGACCACTGCAGCCAGCATCTTTCTGAACGCTATGTGCCAGGCACCGCCCTCAGTGCGTCTGTGCATGTGCTGTCTAGTCCCAGGCTCAGACACTTGCCCAGGGTTACAGCAAGCAAAACCACGATTTATTTTATTATTATTTTTTTAACTTTCTTTATTTTCATTTGAGCAGAGAGGGAGAGAATGAGAGAGAGAGAGGGAAAGTGAGAAAGCAAGCCACCAGGTCCAGGATTGGAACAACTGTGGTCGGCCATGTGGGAGTCCAGCGCCCTTGACCACGTGCCACCTGCTGACCCTGCAAAACCAGGACTTAAATCCACGCCTGTCTGAGGCATCTTTGACTACCGTTTATCAGATAATGTCCGTCGCTGATTAAACATCCAGTGACTGGAAATGGCTCTGTGGAGAGGAGTGTCGGAGTCAGGGTCTCCAAGAAAAATGGACCCCGATCTGGAGCCTGGCCTGCTGTCTACCTTTTTCTCAGCCCTGGCCCCTCACCTGTATCACGAAGGCTGGGAGCAACGCTACTTGGAAGTCTGCCTGCTGGAACACGATCCAGCGGTCTTCAATAGGTCACACTAGATTTACCTCCGCCAAATCCCAGGACAGGCCTGGGGGTGCGAGCATGGGGAGAGGCAGGGAAGAGTGTGACTGCACCAGATGTGGACCCTCCCCTTCGGGGTCTCTGTCTTCATACACGAACCACTGGACCTTAAGTCTCCTCTACCCACCACGACCTCTGATGGGGCAAGAGATCCAGGTCTGTCTCTGTAGTGGCCCTGACTCACCCATTCCTGGCCTTGACCTGTGTAAACAGGGGTGAAGGGAGAAGGGCAGAGGGGGGGACTCCAGCCCAAACAGAATGACTCTGGAGATAGAGGCTGGGGAAAAAGCAGAAACTAAGCCCTGCCCCCACACCCACATTCTCCTGCCCAGACACATGCCACAGACAACCACGGATACAACCCCACTCTCTACCAGGCACTGGAAATAGCTTGTATGTAGAATGGGCAGGAGCCTGGGCAGTTTGGGGGTGTCGTGCCCCTTACAACCACCCTTGGCTTCTCTAGGCACAGTTGTGGTTCACCTATCTGTCCTGTGGGAGTGGGACTGTGTGCTCCCAGGGGCCAGAACTGTGGGTCCAAGGCCTCCAGGTCAAGAAAGAGGGGTGCAGGGCTGGCAGGTGGCGTGGTGGTTAAGGGTACAACCATGGTTTGAGTCATGGACCTGATGGCTTCCTTTCTCATCTTCCCTTTCTCTCTCTGGTCAAATTGGAAAATAATAATAAATAGTTAAAATTAAAAAATCATTAAAAAAAAGGAGATAGGGCTGGCAGGTGGTGTGTTGGATAGGAGTGCTGGATTCACACGTGGGAAACCACGGTTCAAGTCCTGGACCTGGCAGCTTATTATTTTTTTTTTTTGCTTTCCCTTTCTTTCTCTCTGTCTGGTCAAATTAAAAAATAATAACAAATGTGAGTAAATAAATAATTAAAAAAAGGAGGAGTGAGTCAGCAGGTGGTATGGTGGTTCAGGTGCTGGAATTCCCACATGGCTGGCCATGGTTTGAGCCCTGGATCTGGCGGCTTGCTTTCTCACCCTCCCTCTCTCTTTCTCTGGCAAAACTCATGTGAAAAATAATATTAACAATAGTAATAATAAAAAATAAATAATTCTTAAAAAAAAAAGGGAGTGAACATGGATGAGAGGAGGTCGCTGTATCGGGTTTGGAGGGGAGGGGGGACAGCACCCCAAATCTAGAGACCCTATGACCAGGGGATGGGTGCCCTGGGCATTAAGAACTCTGCCTGTGGGGCCAGCAGGTGGTGTACCTGGACTCCCACATAGCCGACTGTGGTTCAAATCCTGGACCCAGCAGCTTAAAAATCACACTGGGTGTGTGTAAGTACGTGCCCAAAATCCTGAGAGAAGAATGGAGAGAAGATTGAAGTGTGGCCATCCCCCCCGGGGGGGGATTTCTCACCTTCCCTTTCTCTGTCTCTCTCATTGCCTAGTGCATGCTCCCGATGGCAAAAGAATCTTAAAAAAATGAAGGGAACCAGCAGATGGCATGGTGGTTAAGGGCTTTGGACTCTTACCTGGTGGTTTGCTTTTTCACTTTCTCTCTCTTTCACTCTGTCCCTCTCTGGTCAAATTAAAATAAAAAAATAAAGAAGTAGAAGTTAAAAAAAAAATTCTTAAAAAAAAAAAAAAAAGTCAGCTTGGCCTGCAAAAACCCTACCCAAGGCCTGCAGACAAGGCGGGGCACAGAGGGAGGCCAGCTGGAGGCTGGAGGTGGCCGGGTGGGGCTCAGCCTCCCTCACAAAGCAGACTTGAGGGCAGGGAAGGCTGGCAAATGCCCCCACTGGGACTTCTGAAAATGGCCCAGCCTCTCTTCACTCCATTCACCAACCCCTCCCTGGCCTCCCCTCAGACTCCGGAAAGCAAAGCGAAGCGGGGTGCTTAGCAGTGCCCAGGGGTGGGCCGATATGAACTGCTCTTTGAACTGGCGGGACTGGTTCTGTGTCTAGCCGCCTGGGCAGTCACGGGTTGCTGGGCCTGGAAGGAGGGAGGCCTCAGGAAGGGGCCCCTCGTAAATCGTTAACTCCCCAAGCCTCTGCTGGCTTCTCTGGCCCCACCCCCAGGCCACAAGTCAAAGGTTAGAGGTCAGAGCCAGAGGTCCCAGCACCTGGGCGAATCCTTTCCAGGTTAACCAGGAGGTGAGGGAAGGGGGTTTCTATTGGGGACAGCCCTCCCCTCTCTATTCTGAGAGCTCTCCCCTTAGTCTGCCTTCCTGCCGAGGTGAGGTGCTGCAGCCCTGACCTTTGCCTCGGGAGAGTCTGGCACTCTGCTGTCTGGGTGGGCCCCCGGGCAACCCCTGGACAAGTCCCAACCCTACCAGTCCCTTACTCTCTCAGGGAGATAATTATGCAGTCCCACCCACTCCACCTCAAGGGGTGTCACCAAGACTAGATAATGAATAGGGTGAGGGAAAGGACTAGATACTGTTTAGTAATGAGCTAGGACCTTGCTTCCTGGTGCTGGGGGTCCCCCAAAGGACACAGTACAGGCTGCCTCTGTGGGGACACGGTGTTAAGTAATCCCTCTGCCAGCTTGGCGGGTAATCTATCTGGCAACTGCAGTTCCGTTTTGCAAATAAGGAAACTGAGGCTCTGAGAGGGAAGGTGACATATCTGGGCCATGGCTGCTGTACAGGAATAGGGCCAGGCTTTGGGCTAGTTTGGTGCTCACACGCTGGTCTGAAGGGGCTCAGCCCACCTCCTCCATAAATCCCTAAGCTACAGGTGAGGAGACACCCTCGGGCAGTATGGGCTGGATGACGCCCCCATTGTAACCCTGCTGGGGATCTTGGCTATTAGGGCAGGCAGGAGGAGGGAACACAAGCAGGAGACTGTCCCTGCTCCTCCATCTCTGTGAGACCTTCCTTCAGGGCAGCTCTCCCCCCACAGGTCATGTGACACCCCCCACAATGTAATCCTGTTGGGAATCTTGGATATTAGGGCAGGCAGGAGGAGGGAACACAAGCAGGAGACTGTCCGAGCTCCCCCATCTCAGTGAGACCTTCCTTCAGGGCCGCTCTCCCCCCAACAGGCCATGCCACACCCACCCCCCAGAAAAATTCTGCAGACAGGCTAATGAGGGAAGATTGATGGTGCTACCACCCTTTTCACTAGGGAGGCATCTCAGAAGCTGAGGAGACGAGAAAAAACAACATCAACTTTTAATCGAGATTGCAGATTCAGAAAAGATTCATAAGTGAAATGATTCCCCAAGGAAATATAAAAAGTTACTTACGGCATGGCTAAATTGGGCATGCTTCAATCAGGGGCTGTTGAGAAGTCATTACGATATACAAGACGATTTTTAGATATCTGTGGGATCTGCCAGGAGGGCTGCCCGTGGCTCCAGCTAGAGGGAGGGGATCTGTTCCTGAGCAGGCTTGGCCTCCAGTGGCACCCACCTGCCCTGCCCATGCCAGAGTGGGGAAGGAAGGGAAAAGTGGGGAGATTCTACCTGTCAGGTACTGCCCCCTCGGGAGAGAGTGGCGCAGGGGAGGCTGATTCTCCTTATTTCTGCTAAGAAACATGGCATGTGTGTTTGCCAGGGGGGAAGGGAGAGAGAGAGGAGAGGAGAGGAGAAAAGGTGAGAAATCATCCACTGGAGGGACAGCTACACCACAATCCTTCTTCCAGTCTTCTCTTGGGATACATGCACATGTGCCCTGGTATGATTTTCAAGCCGCCAGGTCCGGGTGTCAAACCACACAGTCAGCCATGTGGGATGCAGGGCCTTAACCATCACACCACCTGTTGGCCCTAGATAGAACTTTTTACTGTTGGAAGCAACTTTACCCCTTTCCAACAGCATAATGGGGAGTGGTAGGGTTATACCTCCTTCCCGCCTTCCCTTGAAAAACGAAAGAGCATTGAGGCCAGCAGTTAGCATAATGGCTATGTCGCTGGACTCCCATGTATTAGATTGCAATTTGAATCCCGGACTCGGTGGCTTAAACTCACGCCAGGCGTGTGTACGTGCGTGCCCAAGATCCCGAGAGAAGGGACTGCGGCATGGCCATCCCTCTGGGGTGTGTGTGTGTGACTTCTCACTTTCTGTCTCTCTCTGTCTTTCTGGCCAGTGCACATGCCTTATAGCAAAAAACCTCTCCAAAAAAACAAAAACAAAAACAAAACTAAAGAGGAGACCACCTCCCCCTTCATATCTTCTAACCCCTTTCCTATTCCTTGGGTCAGCCTGGGGAAGTGGGCACCCTTCCTGGACACAGGTGTACTTCAGACCTGTACCTTGAGGTCTTTACCTGGATGTGTGTGCATGCATGTGTGCGTGCTGCATGTACACACACGCCCTGGGTCATTCTGTTTGGCCGCCCCCTCCGAGGAGCACTGGGTGAATGAACTATCCCAGGGACGGTTCTAGACATCACTAGTTTTGGAGGACACCCTCCCCTCCCCATAGCAGCCACCTCTACTTTCTTGAGTCTTACCTGAGTCTAACCCTTTTCTGTCACCGCAGCCAGTGGGGCATTTTTGCCTCTTGCCCTCCTCATGCCTGAGACATCAGTGAAACCCAGGACAGTGTCACTGCTGCGTACTGATCACCCCCTCCTCTAAGGAGCCTTAGGGGCTAGGGCTCCTGGGGCGCAGGGCAGGACTAAGGCCTTACACATTTTCATGTTCAGTCCAGGGCCTGGTCCCAGTTAGTGCTAAATAAATACTGAAGCGGAGGAGGGAGGGCATCAAGATGTGACTGGGGCTAGTCTTCTCCTGCGGGGAGGGGCCGTGGGAAGCAGAGAGACAGGCTAGGGCCTAGTGTGGGCACTGTGGTGGTGGTGCCTGGACTGCTCTCCTTAGGCCCATCTGCCTGGGTAGCCCCCTCCTCCACTGCCAAATCATTGGGGAAAGCAAGAAACCCGAGCCGGACGGTGGTGGCCACACTGCCTTGTGGGTGACCCGAACCCGATCCTGGCCAGGCCGAGGCGCTATTTTAAACCCAGCCCCAAGCTGCCGCCTTAGCCCGCCAAGCCCGTCTCTGATTACAGTCATTGCCCACCTCCAGCCACTCCCTCCTCCTTACCCTGGGACCCTCCAGGGCTGGTGCTGGCTCAGTGTGTCTTGGGGTGATCTGTTAAGTGGCACCCACCTTTGCTCCATCCCTCCACCCACACAGGGACCCTATATTCTGAGATATCCCCCATGGGTGAGAGTTCTAGTCCCCAGGAAAGAGGACACACCCTGGTCAGGGAGCCTAAAATGTTGCCCCTTGTTTCTTCCTGGGCACAGAAGTGATGATACAAGAAGGAGAGGTGGCTAGTCCGAGGTAGGCCTCCCAGCAGGGCGACTGCACACTAGAGGGCTCTGCCAGCCTGCTGGGCGGGAAGAGGAAAAGGACTCCAGAGGGAGCCCCTCCCTAATCCTCTGGTTCAAGGACAGGGTTGGGGACCAGGCAGTCAACTCAGTGTCTGCCTCCCTCCCACCTTCCTGCAGGGGGCAGTAGTCAGCTGAGTTCAGGTGGCCAGCAGTCAGCTGGCTGGGCCTGCAGGACCAGTGTCCACAATCCTACTCTGCAGTAGCCCACACTGGCTCTGAAGCCTGCCAGCTCCACCAGCTGCCAATCATCTGAGGGGGACATTGCAGAGGAACCAAGGGAAGGGAGGAAGATGATCATCCAGGCTGGGGACCCCCAGCTCAGTTTGGCTGGACAGAAGGTTGCCTAGGCAGCCCAAGTGCCCCCATGTCATCTGCTCCCTCGCCCCCATGACTTGTAGACTCAGCAGTGAGGTGTTGGCACCAAGCCTGGCGCAGCTGAGCAGTGACGCCAGCAGCCCTGCCATCTCGGGCAAGCATGATTTGTTCCAACCTGGCATTTGGGGCCATGGGATGGGGTGAGGAAGATATCTCCCACCCTTCTGAGTCTGAGACAGCTGGGGATGGCTATTTTGGAAGGCCCTCCTCCCCTTGTATCGCAGATCTTTGGCATCACCATGGGGTCCTCCAGGGGGTTGATCCTGAGGTTAGACCAGTGGTTCTGAACTAGAGGACATCCCAGGGAACATTTGGCAACGTCTGGGGACATTTTTGGTTGTCACAACTGCTACTGGCACCTAGTGGGTAGAGACCAGGGATGTTGCTAAATATGCTACGATGTACAAGACAAAGAATTAAATGGCCCACAATGTCGACAGGGTGGAGGGCGAGTAACTCCGAGAAGGGCTTCCTGACTAACCTGGGAGCCAGGAAGCAGTTGTCACCACCACCCACCACCCATCTAGGTACCAAAGCTCCTCATAGGCAGAGAAGGCCCTTCTGCCATTCTGGCTGCAAGGCTGTTTGTGGCCTTAGAAATGGGGTAAGCGACCTGCCTGCCCGCTATCCGCACACCAGCCTCTGGATGTGTTAGTGTCTGGGACGGGGGGCCTGGCAGCTCTTTACCTGCAGCTGAGTGGAAGGGGTCTCACATTCCAACTAGGCGAAGTCCCAGTCCTACTGGGCCTATGGAGGAGGGGGGGGTGCCCTGTCTCTTTAGGCACATCCCCAAAGGGCTGGCCCAGCCTGGAAAGCTCTGGCCTCCTCCTCCTCACCTCCACCCCCCTCTCATTTCTATTTAGGAGGCAGCCATGGTGGCTCTGCTCCTGTCTCCGGTTTCCTAGGGAGCTCTGCTGAAGCAGCCCAGCCTCCGTGGGTCCATCTGTCAGGGAGACTGTTCCGCCCCATCGATTGCTGTTCCCAGGGGGTTGTGCTGCTTGAGGGACCCAATGTGGCCGCCAGATAGGCGGGAATCACACGGATGCAAGGCGCGGGGAGGGGGGCAGCTTGGCAGCAGGCAGAGCCAAGAGGGGCTGACACTGCAGCGAGAAGGCACAAAGCTAGACAGGCATGAGAAATGCAGAGGGCTGGGGCGGTGAGGCAGGAGGAGGGCCGGAATGACCTCTGAAGCCAGCTGGCACCCTCGGTGGGTTTTGCCTCTGGACACACCAAGTTCTCACTTGCAAAGACAACAACAATGATAATGGCTGACGTTTATTGAGCAGGAACAGTGTGCCCAGTACCGGGCCAGGGGTGTGCACACCTTGCTTTCACTGAGAATCACACCGACTCAAAGCAGGTGCTGTTACTCTCCTCTAACAGGAGACGAGGCTCAGAGAGGTTGCGGCGGCGCTTGTCAGTCGCCACACAGAGTTGGAGCTGGAGCTATACCAGGAGGCCGTCAACCTGGTTGGAGGCGGTGGCGGTGCCTCAGCCCCAGGACAGAGCCAGGCCCGAGGGGGAGGAGGCAGTCTCGCCGGCCAGAGGCCCTGCCCGTCCTCCCCGCGGAGCCGCCTCCTCCCCTGGGCTGCGTGACATCTGCCCCGCTTCCCGGCCCCAGACAGCTGCCCAGAGCCACGTCAGCACTTCCACCGGGGAGTCTGGAAACTGGCTCTGGCCCCTGAACGAGGGGGGCTGCGGGTCCCCGACAGGATGGGTCTCAGAGAGTGACCCACTAGGCTGAGCAGAGGATGGGTCCGCATGACCTTGGGCGGGGCTTCTGTGAACCCCCGTTTTCCCGCTGGGGAGGGGGTAGCAGGGGATTTAGGAGGTTCTCAGAAGTCGGTAGCATCCTGGGTGGACAAGGAGCAAATATTCCCACACGGCCACGGTTCTTGAGGTAGCCAGGAACAGGCCACGACCCCCAGGGCCAAGTGGTCATTCTGTGGGGCTCACGGGGACAGGGGGGAGGGCAAGAAGGTGTCCAGCCCAGCTCCGCACCGGCTGGGACCAGAGATAACCGGCGCCTCCCGGAAAATCATTAGCATCTGTTTGGGCCGCAGCAAAGTTGGCCCGCCGGCGCCTCCGCCCGCCGGAAACGGCCCCACGCCCCCACCCGGCGCGCTAGAGCACCCGGCGGGGCGCCCCCACCCGCCGCCGGCCCAGCTCCAACTCCGC
>NW_006159996.1:706847-712214 GCF_000334495.1 Tupaia belangeri chinensis | reverse complement strand
GGGCCGGCAGGGTGGGGGCACCAGCGGCCGAGGTCAAACAACACACAGACCCGCAAAGGGGCACAGCCGCCCGCGGGGTCGTGTGGACACACAACCCTGACTGGGAGACCCGACACCACAAAGGAGGCACACTCATGGCATGCAGTTCCACATCACAGTCTGACACCAGTCACAACACAACAGGGTCAGACATCAGGTCTGCATGGACATACAGTAGGGTCAGAGGTGCCTAACAAGGACACAAGGATATAGTCATTATCACACAACTAGTTAACACAACAGGGGCTTGCACCACCACCAGATGACCCTACAGTAGACACCACACCACCACGACACAAAACGAGTCAGACATCCCACTTGCTGGTTTCAAACCACACAACACTCAGGGGTGACATACTCTTTGCTGTACAAGTTACACTACCAAGCAAAAAAGTCACGTGGCCACCTCATACATTATCACCACCTCAAAAAGCACTTCAACTGGGTCTCACACTATGCTACACAGCAATGGTGCCCCAGAATGGCAACAATGAAGCCCAAGTATAGTATACGACAGGGGCACACATTGCCACAAGTGGCACCCCAGCACCTAAGATAGGGACAGAGTAGTTTCACGACTGCGCCCCACCCAACATGGTACAACAGACGCTGGGCACACGCAAGCCAGCATTCAGGTTCTACAAGGAGGTACAGGGGTCATTACTGATCTACCCTAGTAACCCTTATCTATGTAGTAACCGTAACCAGTTAGCATCACTTTCTTCAGTTAGCCCATTCTGCTCCAGGAACCTATTCAGCCAGCACAAAACTAGTTCTGCTATCACACAAGTCTGGGAAATACAACTCAAGTGTCACACACACATTGCCACAAACTCATTGCTGCACTCACCCGGTATCATTCTCACTTCCTCCAGTACACAGCCACAGCAGAATCCCCCACCCCTGGCAGCAGGGTGTGCTCATGGCACTGAATGCTCTGGGCCCTTGGTGGGGTGGGGACCCCTAATACCTTCCCAGGTACAACTTACCTAGTGCACGGCTACTGGCCCCAACCCTGCAACTGTCACAAAGTTGAACACAAAGCACCTCTTTCCCAACTGTCATCCACCCAGTTATACAAAGGGCCCCAGAGACTCCCAAATAAATTCCTTAAAAACTGTTCCAAGTCAGTTGCTCTCTCCGTTCTTCCATTTTCCCCTAGAGAACTGAGACATTATTCTAGGGTCCTCAGAAAGACTGTCCACGTTCCATTTCAAAGCCAGAAACAAGGTTAGCCCCAGAGGCCTGCCATCTCCTTCACCTCCATGCCTAGTGGTGCCCGTCCAAGGAAAGTTCTGCACACTCTCACAGACCACTCGTGTGGCCCCAGTGCAGGGCCAGCTGGGCTGTAGTCCTCACTTCCCCACTTTAGGCCTGTCCCATTCCCCCCACCACCACCACCCCGCCCCGGGACTTCTAGGAGTCTTTTGCAGCCAGGGAGCTCCCCCTAAAGGTGCTGCCTAGAATGACTCTCAACATTGTCGCTAGGTTTGGCTGTGTGACCTTGGTTACCTCTCCAACTTCTCAGTCTGAATTCCAAGTTCTGCCCACAGATCAAAGATGGAACCCGCCCCCCTCCCTGTTACCCCAGGCCCTCCTTGAGAAAATGTGTGCCTGTCACTTAGGATGAGGAGAGCAGGGATGCTGACTACAGGGATGCTACAATCACAGTCACTTCTCCCTCAGGACAGAAGCAGGGCTGGGACTGGCATCCTTCCTAGCCTTTCTCCCCACATGCATGGCGGCACATCCTTCCACTGCCCTTCTCCAGGCTTTTACCCACCAGGAGGGGCAGCTGGACTCCACTTTCATCACCCCCCTACATAAGCAGAGAGACAGACAGGCTCCGGGCAGGAGGCTGGTGCCTATCTATCCATCCTTCTGTCCATCCATTCATCCCCACCTTGTTTGAGTACTAGCAGCCCTTGCCAAGTGGATATGAGAGTCATGAGCCCCAAAATGACCCAGACAGTCTGCCCCAGGTCCCTGGGAGTCACAAGAACTGGTCCTCTCAAAGAGGGGCCAAACCTCTGGCTTACAGAGGAATCCAGAAAGATGTCCTACTGTCCATACCTACCTCCCTGAACCCAAAACCACCCGTTTTCTCGAGGAGAAAATCAAAGCCAAAGACAGATAAATTTAGTTGCCCAGGATTATACTGAAAAGCCACGGACCTATGGTTCAAACCCTTATCTAATCCCTGTTCTTTAAAGGCTATAGCTACATACACAGCCTGAGACTCACACCCATATGCATAAACACTAAGGAATGTTCACGCTCACAATTCTTTCACATGCTCTTGCTCTTGAACACATGCATGCACACAGGCTGGCCTATGCTCTCCCACGCCTAGGGTCTGTCAGCCACATTCTCCACGGCTCCCTCCCTCCAGCAGGGCCAGGGCAGAAGGGAATCTACATTCCCAGGTTTCCACCCCGACCCTGACACCCCTCCCTTCCTTGCAGAACACACATTCCTCATGCAGCAGCCAGATAACCAGCCCCAGAGGGAGGACTGGGGGACAGCGAGGCATTCTGGGGGCTAGGTTGCTGGCCCTGCTCTGGGCTGCCTACGCCTTGGCTCTTTTGCCTGGGTCTGGTATAGTAGGAGTCAGGAACTTTCTCTGTAAGTAGCTCCCATCCCTCCAGCCAGGCTAGACCCAAGGCTTCCTTCCTTATTCCAGGAACTTTCATGGCTCAAGGGCTTCCTTAGAACACAAAATCCCTCACAAAGTTAGGAACTACAGCAGGACCTGGGAAGCCCCTAAGGACTCCCCTCCCCCCCAAACAAAACAAAGTAAACCACTCTAGGTTCCAGGCACCAACAGCACCTATACGGCTTTCCCCATCTGGGGGTAGTAGTGGTTAATTCTCACAGCTCTGCCTGGGGTGAAGTCACTTGGTGGGCTCAGCAAATCTGGGGATATTTGCATACCCAGATGGCCAAGCCTAGAATTTCAAAGAATTCCCCATGAAGAGGCAGCTGGCTTCCGGGTGGTGGCCCTGGAGGCTCACAGCTGTTGGTCTGGAAGACTAGGGAGCCTGGGGCCCAAAACCAGAAAATAGATTGAAACAGACAAGAGAACACTTCCCAGGCCCTATCCCAGCCCTTGGCTATGTCCTCTGGTCACCAGGCCTCTCTCCAACCTCAAGATTTAGAGTTTGTCCTGGTTGCTCTGAGCAGGCAAGAGAGACTGGACCAGTTGGGTGGGGACATGGGGACTACCTGCTTCTGGGAAAAGGCAACAGTGGGCAACAGAGAGCTGCCAGAAATGTGGAATCTCCATTTCATGAAACAATGAACAGGTCTTTGCCCTCCTGTAACCTGTAGCCACGAGAAAAGGACCTGGCCTGGGTTCTATTTGGCATGTTTGCACACAGAAATATGGTTACAAAAGCAAGAGGGAGCTGCCACCTTGACACTTCTGGTAGGCATTAGGCTGGTACACAAGTTATGAACTTGTTCTTTCACCCTGAGTAAGGCTCTCTGAAAACCAGGCTGAATTAGGCATTGGCCCATCTGGTTCTGGATACACTATGAACAAAGCAAGTCACAAAGAGACCTCTCCACCCCAACAAAAGCCCTCTCGGGTTGTGTCCGTGCAGATTCACTGACCATATATGCCTTATGGTTGTTACAGCTGTGGGTTACCACTGCCCTCTGCTGGCCACACAGGCACTAGCATCCACTCAGACACCCAGAGCCATCATCTCACTCTCCACTCAGGCAAAAGTACTTCTGTCATTTCCTCCAATCCTGGGCACTGGAACATAACCCAAACTAGCTACTTCATAAGTGAGGGGGCTGAAGGGATAGGATGAGCAGGGACCAACATGGCAGAGGAAAAAAACAAAAACAAGACAAAACAAACCCATGAAGTAGTTTTACTCCTCCCCCAATATAAACCTAAAATTTTAAAAGGAAATGTCCTTTCTATAGGCTTTCTTTTGAACCTCCCCTCATGGAAATAGTACCTGCCTCTAACTCATTACAACATGCCAGAATGGCCTTAGCCCTCTCTCTTATGCCCTAGCTTTGTTTCCTCCAGAGAAGAACTGAACTACAATGACCTGGAGCCATCCTTCCAAAAAGCTCAACTTCACTGGCAGGTCCAGAAATGCCCTGGTTCTCCTGTTCCTTCTGTCACTCTGCAGGGGGTGACTAGAAGCCCTGGGTGCCTTCTGACACAAAGCCAGGTCCTTTTGACTTTGTGCAACACTCTGCTGATAGTCTCACACTTTCAAGACAGCAGTGGTGCTAGCAGGAGGGGCCCAGGAGGACCAAAATACTGCCCCTCAATTAACCGAGGAGAGCTCCAGACACCCCTGCTAAGGTAGGTACCCTGGCTTTTGCCAGCTACCTCAAGCATGACACACTTGCTTACCCCTGAGATGTTGCTGGCTCTGGAGCCCAAATGTCAGACTGTATTAATGGGCTGTTTCTAAAAACTTCCATCTTGGAGATTGAGGGGGAAGAGGCCCAGGAAGGAGCTTTGAAGCTTATTTTCTGTGGAGAATTTCAAACTTGAGAAAGTAGTAGTCTTGAGTACAAAACTAAGCCCTCCCAATTCACTTTCATTTCTAGAGGTCCTACAATTTAGGGCTGGGTAAAACCTTAAGATTCAAGACTTCAGAGTACTTAGGAAGTTCAAGTAGGAGAATCTTGAGAACAAGTGGTGTCCTAACCCTGGAAAAGTCTATTCTACCAGTAACAACTTACGGATGGGGGCACCCACACTCAATTGAAGACTCTTAAGCTATTACCTTGGTGCTAAGGATGAATACAGTTTGACACCTAAAAGACACATCATGCCTCTGATGCAATAAAGCTCCACAGATAAGCCAAAGATGAACTGATCACCTGTTGCAAAATGTCCAACTAGCCTAGGGGCATTCTCTGAGAAAAAAAAACAAAGCTGGTTGGTGACTGATGTATTATACATTCAGCTGCCCAGGCCAAATGCCTTAAAAGGCTTTAGTTAGTCCTAACATAGCTTGAAGTTTTCCCACTTATATTGATTAAAGTAAAAACAGGGTAACAAGGAATGAATGGTTTCATGAATATTAACATGACAATGTGACCCCTGGCTAGTTTTCCTATTTCTAACCCCAGCTCAGGAAGTGGTCTGCAAACATTCAGAGGAGCCTGAATACCAGTCACTTACACCAGCCATAGCTAAGTAAAGTTACAATGTTGGGAAAGGTTTTTAAATAAGGCTTTTGGGGAGAACAGAAAACTTAGAGAAAGTCCATTTTCATCTAAGTGTATGTACAACATAAGGGAAAATTAAATAGGGACCAGGTTCAAGGAATGCCCCCAAGGAAGTCT
>NW_006159996.1:696637-705847 GCF_000334495.1 Tupaia belangeri chinensis | reverse complement strand
GCCCCCAAGGAAGTCTATGTTTCCTTCTTAGCTGTACATGGATACACAGACCAAGAGTTGCGACCTTCAGGTAATTGCATGTGAAAAACCTGTTTTCTCCTGCATAACATCACATCCTCCAAAATAACCCACCACTTCAAATGAGTGTTTCACAATGGGTAAAAGATGACTCAAAAGGAGATGGATTCAGAACACGGGGGAGAATTTGTCGTAGGGATATAAAGATGCTTATTCCTAATTTGAAAGTAAGGAAAGATATGGTCACAATTCAGAACACACAGGAAGGGAAGAAAGTTCTATTAAAACCTCACCACTGAGTGTATTAAGGGGTGCCATGCAGAGCACACTGAGACTAAGCAAGAATTTCATCTTAATTGCCGACAAGGGATAGTTTTATAGGCATTCCAACAGTAATTTAGAAATAATCCACTTTCCTGACAGCCTACCTAGGGCTCTGAATAACTTGCTGAGGCCAAAAGGAGTGAGAGAGAATGAAGACTGGAACAGATAGAAATGGAAAATGGAATAGCTGTACTGTCAGATCAGTGCTGACAAGAAGTTCCTCTCTCTTTCTGATCACATTCTCCTGCTCTCTGCAGACCTTCCTGGCCCCTTGTCACCCCTGCAGCCCTCCTCCCAAGTCTTCCTACTAACCCACGTGTAGAAACTGACAGTATAATACTCTCTATGAACATTGGCCAGTAGCTGGATGCAAGCATCTGAAATGATTTAGAGAGTGCTACAACTATAACTTGACAAAGTATTCTTATTAAGAAGTAAACAAAAAGAAATCCACAGACTGCATAAGTCTCTTTCAACCACACCCTTGCCAAGACAGTCAAGGTTGTTGCAGACTTGTGACAAAGTCAGAGACTCTTGTAAAAGAGCAATGTGATCTCAGGTGAGAACCGCCCTTAGTGGCACATATTTTGTGAGTGGAGAAAGGTAGACTCTCTCACTGTGCCTTTGTTCTGGGCAAGGCACATGGACACATGCTGGACTGAACATGCTTCCTACTCAAATGGGCAAGACCAAACTGCACCTAAGGACTTAATGTTGCCTGAGACTATCCAAAACCTTTCATCTGGCACCTGTGCACCAGGGTAATGGCTTTTATTTAGCACTTAAAAATACTTAAGAACATACTTATGAAAATATTCCCATCATGACCTAAGAATGGTAATAAGCTGGCTGCTAAGATGAGAGTCAAATAAAGAATAGGCTTTCAGTCAATAATATAGTTAAAGCCAGCCCAAAACCGATAAATTCCCACCTGCTCATGATACTGAGAACTTAGGGTAATTTTACTCAGAGCATCAATTCTAACCCCTTTCCCCACAATTGTTAACAGTCAAACCTTTTCTGCAAGCATCCTTGAAACGCATATAAGTAGCCAGCAGCTAAAATGCAGAACTTTAAGTAGTTTTAGGTTATATCACAGGAAGTTCCCAGATGGAAAAGCAGTGACACTGAGAGATGAGACAAGGTAAGTTTAAAACCAGAAGCGCTGGACATTTATTCCTCAATTGTTGTGCAAGACTGTAAAGATGCATTTGAAAGAACCTGATGACTGGAGAGGAGCAGCCATGGCCTAGTTTACAATTAGAGTATGAAAAGAGGAGAAAAAAAGGCAACTTGCCTGGTTTACAGGAATGATGTTTCTGGCAAACACAGTTGTTTACAAGTTTCAAACTACATTTTACTAGAGTCAAGGGAAGACTTCAAAAAGACACATACAGTACAATTTAAAATTGGATGAACATCCTGCAAATGTTAGTGCAAGGTAATTATGTGGACTCTCCCATACAAGACTGTGCTCATGTTTCCCAGGTTTGGTCAACCTTGCTCTTTTATAATTCCAATCACAGAGGCTTACCAAGTAGCAATGCCTCTGTGTGTGTATGTTTTGTTTTTGGAGAGGTTTTTGCTATAGGGCAGTGTGCACTTACCAGAGAGATGGAAAGCAAGAAATCACGCCCCTAGGGGGCATGGCCACACCGCAATCCCTTCTCCTCCATTCTCCTCTCAGGATCTTGGGCACACACGCGCACGCGCCTGGAGTGAGTTTAAGCCACTGGGTCCTGCTCGAAACGTGGTCAACTACATGGGAGTCCAGCGACATAACCATTAAACCATCTGCTGGTCCCCGCCTCTGTGTTTTATGTCCTGTTTACCAAGGGAATGTCGCAAGGTTTTGGTGAAATGCAGCTGAGTTTCATTAATAAAGGAAATTCTTATTTAGTTAACAGTCATGTTCCTAAAAGCCTGCACATACAAATTTTCTGAAAATGGTTTTAAGCTTATGCTTCCTACCTTCTTCAATAAAATGACTCTCGAGATAACTTTTTTACTATGTAAACTGGAATTGTTTCATGATTTTGAAATGTAACCAATATAAATGAAAAAATTTCAGGGGTGGGGGAAAATCCACCACTAATCTCAGCTAGACGAAGTTCTTAAAATCAAAAAGCCTATTCACACAAAATTATATGTAATGACTGTAGTAATCAGTTTATTACACAGATTAATCATTCTTGAACGTACCAGCTCCAGAGGAGCAATTGGGTCTTTAAATATACACAAGTATTTCCATCAAATGAATTTTCACCCTTACATCCAAATAGACCTAAGCAGTTAAAAACATAAGAAAAATAAGAGCTATTAGCTATGTATTAACTGAGAAACCACATACAAACCAAGGAATATGGAAGAGAGAAAGGGGGCTTGAAAGGACAAAGGTTGATGGGGTGGGGAAATGTAAAAGAGTTGGGAACAAAGCCCATCACACATTATGTACTAATAGCTCCAATCCATTTAAATGTTGACCAGTTAAACTTAGACTTTAAAATACAAGATGTGGGTAGAGTTTAATCTGGTTGATCAGAACTTTCACCTAAGATATAGGTCCTTTGGAATAAAATGAATACAGAAACAGCTTCAGGTTCTTCACTTTGCTTTTCGTAACTGTTAGAATTTAAATGGATTCCACTTAAAAACAATCTCCTACAGGTCAGTGGAGCTTTTCTTCCCCATCCAAGCACACGCCATACCCACCCACCCCTCACACCTTGCCCGTTATTGAACTTTAAATCAATAAGGAAAGCTTTTAGTCTCACACCTAGATTTATGCCTGGAGAACTGGCTTGTCACACACACACTTCTCTGCTAGGAGGCAATGTTGGTACAGAAGTACAGTATTCTAGTTTGTTGTTCCAAGTATGTACAACACGCAGCACTGCTGTATCAGGTAAACATGTGCACAGGGGAAGATGAGGCGTGGGCTCATAGAAAGCAGTCAAATGGAAATCAAAAGGACTTTCTCTTTCAGAGTTCCCCTATCTTTATTTGTAGAGGTTATCCAATAATTTCTTTAATTACATCGCATACTTCTGAGTCCATTCCCGAGCTATTCTGTTGTACCTGTACACACAAAGAGAAGCTTGGCTTAACACAGGTGATAAGTCAATACGTAAACATATTTATACATTGTCTCATCTAGTAACTTGAGGGAAAAAAAACTCATAGGACATTCAAGCAAAGCTACATTTCTGTTCCAAATTTATTTGTTTCCTTTTTTAAAAAGGAATTATTCAATTTTTCTTTGGAGAGGTTCTTGCTATAGGGCATGTGAGCTTGACAGACAAGAGACAGACAGACAGAGAGAAACCACCCCCCGGGGAGATGGTCACGCAGCAATCCCTTCTCCTCTATTCTCCTCTCAGGATCTTGGGCATGCATGCACATGCGCCTGGTGTGAGTTTAAGCTACCAGGTGCGGGACTCGAACTGCAGTTGACTGCATGGGAGTCCAGTGACAGAGTGATTACGTCAACTGCAGGTCCCAAGAATTATTCAATTTTACTTATTTATTTATTATTATTATTCAATTTGACCAGAGAATGAGAGAGAGAGAGAGAGAGAGAGAGAGAGAGAAGGAGAATGAGAAAGCAACCCGCCAGGTCCAGGACACGAAACATGGTTGGCCATGTGGGAGTCCAGCACTTGAACCACCATGGCACTTGCCGACTCCCATTTATTTTCTTTTTTAAAAACACTTTGCCAGGTGGGTATGTGTGCTCAGAGACAGAGAGAAAGCCAAAAAGCATGTCGATGGGGAATGGTCATGCCACAATCCCCTCCCCTTTTCCCTCCATCTCTCCTTCCTTGTAGGTATTTTGGGCATACATATACCCATACCCAGTGTGTTTCTCAGGCCACTGGGTCCAGGACTCAAACCATGCCACTGGCCACATGGAATCCAGCAACCTTAACCACTACACCACAGGTTGGCATTTAATTCAATGATGGTGAGAAAGAATTATAAAATGAGAAGCAATTTCCTGTAAATGCTACTTAGAGGATTTTGATTAAATTTTAGCATCTGATAGTCTATGCACTTGCTCGACTGATTTCTACAAGACTGTCAATTTTTTTTTTTTAAGAGAGATTTTTGCTATAGGGCATATGTGCTTGCAGGAGAGACAGAGACACAGAAAGTAAGAAATCATACTCCAGCGGGGATGGCCACAAGGCAATCCCTTCTCCTGTGTTCTCTTCTCAGGATTTTGGGCATACACAAATACATGCACACATGCATGAACACACATGCGCCCAGCATGAGTTTCAGGCCTCCAAGTCCAGGAATCGAACCACAGTCAGTCATGTAGGAGTCCAGAGATAAAACCATTATGTCATCTGCTGGTCCTAGACTTTCAAATCTTGATGCATTTATTTGAGGTTCTTAAGATTATATAATTCTACATCAGATGGTTGTTGAAATCATAAGCTTAATATTTTCCTATATATCAATAAAAAAACTGGTTCTGACAGAACTTATTGCAACAACTTGGCTGGCAAAATAAACAGGTTTATTGCTCCAGAAAATATTCCAGTAGTAAAATAAGCAAGAGTAAAATATTCTGTAATTCTTCTAGATGGAGGGTCAGCCCCAGGGCTCAGTAATTAAGAACTATGCAGAGGATGGGACCAGCAGTTAGCGTAATGGCTATGTCGCTGGACTCCCATGTAGTCGACGGCGGTTCATGTCCTGGACCCGGTGGCTTAAAACTCACGCCGGACGCGTGTGCGTGCGTGCCCAAGATCCCAAGAGAATGGAGGAGAAGGGACTGCGGCATGGCCATCCCCCCTGGGAGGGTTTCTGTCTCTCTGCTCTCTCTGTCTGTCTGGTGAGCGCATGCGTCCTATAGCAAAAAAATCTAATTAAAAAAAAAAAAAAAAAAAAAAAAAAAGAGAAGAACTATGCGGAGGAAACTGAGATCCTACAAGGCTCAAGAGATTTTGAGTCCTGGCCCTGATGGCCTGAAAAGGACGCTAAGCATACACAACACACTTGCCTAGAATCTTGACAAAAAGTGGAGAAAAAATACTGTAGTATACAATCAGGCCCTGCTGTGGGGCGCTTTGTCTTTCTCTCTTACACACGTACCCTCTGGCATAATAAATAAATATAAATGGATAAATAAATAAATAAATAAATAGGGGGGACCAGCAAATGTCATAATGGTTATGTTGCTGGACTCCCACGTAGTCCACCGCTGTTTAAGTCCTGGATCCGGCAACTTAAAACTCACATCGGACATGTGTGCATGTGTGCCCGAAAGTTCAGGACTGGAGAAGGAGTTGCAGTGAGGTCATCCCCCACCCTGGAAGGTCATTTCTCACTTTCTGTCTCCCTGGCAAGTGCATGCACCCTATAGCAAAAATCGCTCAAAATAAATAAATAAATAAATAAATAAATAGGAGATGCAGAGAAGTTCTGCTAAACATTATCACAGTAAGTTAGAAAATGTCTACTGGTAGGGGACCAGCAGGTGGCATGGTGGTTAAGGTGCTGGACACTCCCACATGGCTGACCATGGTTCAAGTCCTGGGCCTGGTAGCTTGCTTTCTCACTTTCCCCCTCTCTCTTTCTCTGTGTCTCTCTCTCTCTCTGATCAAATTAGAATAAATAAAATAAATAAAGTTAAATAATTCAAAAAATAAAGAAAGAAAATGTCACTGGTAAACATAGTTAACATTCATGACTATAATTCTAGATACTGAACAAAATAATTCTTCAATTAAAAAAAATTATTTGTGAGACTGGCAAGTGGTGTGGTGTTTGAGGGTGCTGGACTCCTGCATGGCCGACTGTGGTTTGAGTCCCGGACCTAGAGGTTTTCTCTCTCTCCCTGCCCCCATCTCTGGTCAAAATGAAATAAATAAATACATAAAGACTTTATTCTCAATGTTAATAAATATATAGCCATAGACACTGGTAAGACTTAAACACGGATAAAACTAAACTAAGACTCAACTGCTGTACTACTTCTAGGCCAGCTAGCATGGTAGTAAAGGCAGCTGGATCCCACATATTTGATTGAGTGGTTTGAGTGCTGGACCGAAAGTCTTGAAAGACACACAGGGAATGTATATACGTGCCCAAAATTTGGAAAGGAGGAAGAAATGGAGAAGGAATTATGGTATGACCACTCTCTATGGGGGTGCTTTCTCACTCCCCCTTCTCTGGTGAGTCTACTCGTCTTCTAGCAAAAAAAAAAAAAAAAAAAAAAAAATCAAGTTTTATTTATTTAGTTATTATTTAAAAATTTGTTATAGGACAAATGTGCAAGAGAGAGAGAGAAAGAGAGAAAGGAAATGAGAAAGCAAGGTGACAGGTCTGGAATTCTAGCACCTCAACCATCATGCCTCCTGCTGGTCTTACAAATTAAAAAAAAAATTATTGTTTATTTAATTTTATTTATTCATGCATTTATTTTAATTTGATCAGAGAGAGACAACAGAGAGAGAGAGCGCACGTGTGCAAAAGGGAGAAAGGAAGCTGCCAGGTCTGGGACTCGAACTGTGGTTGGCTATATGGGAGTGTCCTGCACCTTAACTACCATGCCACTGGAGGCCAGTGGGTGGCATGGTGGTGAAGGCGCTGGATTCCCACATAATTATTTGATGACCAGACAGTGATGTGATTATGGCAGCTGGATCTCACATGGCTGACTGTGCTGTTCTAGTCCAGACTACTCTTTAATAATTCAAAGAACAAGGGCTACCAGATGGTGTAACGGTTATGTCACTGGACACCTACATGGCTGACTGTGGTTCGAGCTCCGGACTCAATGGCTTGAAAATCACACCAGGTACATGTGTATGTATGCCCAAGACCCCAAGAGGAGAATGTAGAAGGGATTTGGTGCAGCTGTCCCTCAAGGGGGCTGATTTCTCACTTTCCCTCTCACTGTGTCTGTCTGTCTGTCTGTCTCTCTCTCCAGAGAATGCATATGCCCTAAGGCAAAAACTTCTTAAAATAATTCATAATACAATGCTAAAGTATCTGAAGTATACATAAAGTTTTGCTTTTAAAGGAAACTTGGGGAGGCCAGCAGATGGCATGGTGGTTAAGGGTGCTGGACTCCCACATGGCCAACCATGGTTCGAGTCCCGGACCTGGTGGCTTGCTTTCTCACTTTTCTTCTCTCTCTCTCACTCTGTCCCTCTCTGGTCAAATTAAAATAAATAAATAAAGTTAAATAAAATAATTCTTAAAAAAAAAAAAGGAAAAAGAAACTTGGGGATTTCCTGTATGATGGCACTTATTCACTCTCTTCTTTTAGATTATGCCAAATGGCAGAAAATCAATTCTCTTTTCCCACTAATTTATAAATACCTATATAAGTCAAATGGAAGGGGAGGGGGAGGCAGGTAGTGTTCTCGTTAAGGGTGCTGGACTCCCACATGGCTGACAGTGGTTCGAGTCCTAGACCTGGAAGCTTGCTTTCTCACTTTCTCTCTCTCTCTCTTTCTTTCTCTCTCTCCCTCCCTCCCTCTCTGGTCAAATTAAAATGAAGTAAGTAAATAAATAAAGAAGTAAATAAAACTAAAAACAAAACAAAAAACCCCAATAACATATATGTATTTTTTAAAAAAAGACAAATGGTACCTTTATGCAAAATACTTTATATGTCAAAAGCCAGGCATAGGGACCAGCAGTTAACATAATGGCTATGTTGCTGGACTCCCATGTAGTCGACTGTGGTTCAAGTCCTAGACCTGGTGGCTGAAGCTCACACTGGGCACATGTGCGTGTGTGCCCAAGATCCTGAGAGGAGAATGGAGAAGGGATTGTGGCGTGGCCATCCCCCCTGGGGGGGTGATTTCTCGCTTTCTGTCTCTCTTTCTTTTTCTGGAGAGTGTATGCGCCCTATAGCAAAAACCTCTCAAAAAAGAAAAAAAAAGCGAAGCATAAGTTAGAAATCTGTTGGAAAATATACTGTAAGAAAGATTTTCTAGAGACCAGCAGATGGTGTAAAGGTTGTCGCTGGACTCCACATGGCTGACTATGTTTCAAGTGGCTTAAAAATCACACTAGAAGCATGTATGTGCATGCCCAATAACCCCAGAAGAATTAAGAAAAAGGGATTTCGGTATGGTCATTCCCCCCTGGGGGGTGTTTCTCACTTTCCCTCTCACTGTTTCTCTCTCCCTGGAGAGTATCTGTGCCCTAAAGCAAAAACCTCTAAAAAAATGTTTTTCTAGATAAAATTCATATAAATTATATCATCCACTTCTAGTACTCCTTTTTTCAGAGTATATTAGGCCTTCATTTTAAATATCTAAACCACATTCACCTCTTAGATAAGAAAAATCTGAAACAGACATCTTCATTTCACTAGATACCTTTACGTCTAGAAACCATACTTACTTTTCTCTATCTGTTTTGTAGATCCGAGCAATCTCAGGCACTAAGGGATCATCTGGATTGGGATCACACAACAGAGAACAGATGGATAAAAGTACTAGAATGGAAAAAACACATAAATTAGTAGAGGTTAAAAGTAAAGGATTAAGAAAACCATGAGATGGATGTCAACATATGAGAAAATACTAAGCATCAATTTATATTGTATTGCCTAGCAGTACTGTAAGCTCTATTTAAATTTATATTTTTAGAATTATTTATTACTTTTATTTTATTCATATTCATTATTTCTTTTTTTTTTCTTTTTTTTGGGAGAGGTTTTTGCTATAGGGCACGTGCGCTCACCAGAGAGAGAGAGACAGAAAGCGAGAAATCACCCCCCAGGGGGGATGGCCACACTGCAATCCCTTCTCCTCCATTCTCCTCTTGGGATCTTGGGCACGCACGCACACGCACCCGGCGTGAGTTTAAGCCACCGGGTCCGGGACTCGAATTGCG
>NW_006159996.1:656344-696417 GCF_000334495.1 Tupaia belangeri chinensis | reverse complement strand
AGACAGCTATAGACAGAGAGAAAGCGAAACAGAGAAAGCAAGCTACCAGATGCAGGGCTTGAACCAGTTTCCTGAGCAGGAGCCCAGCATTTTAGCCATCATATCACCTACTGGCCCCTTAAATTTTTATTAACGGTTATCAGCAAAACAACTGAAGAACCTTAAATGGATTTCAGATTCTGGGACCATCAGATGGCCTGATTACATCATTGGATTGCCATGTGGCTGACTGTGGTTTGAGTCCCAGACCCAGTGGTTTGAAAATCACGCCAAGTGCATGTGAAGTGTGTGCCCAAAATCTCAGAAGAACGGAGCAGAAAGAATTGCAGCGTGGCCATGTCCCTGGGGGGGGTGACTTCTCACTTTCCCTCTCACTGTCTCTCTCCCCTCCAAACAAGCACAAGCACAACCATCTAAGGCAAAAACCTTAAAATACTTTCGGTAGTTTTAAAATTAAAACAAAACAGAACAAAACACAGCAGAAAAATTAATGTAGATGGCATCTTGGTCTCCCAATTAAGGATATAAGTGCCTTTGTTAAAATTTTTATAGAAATCCAGCAATGTAAGAAAAGCATATTGATATAATTGTTCTATGCCTGAACTCCCAAGGAAGTTGATCCAGAGATAGGTGAAGTGACTTGTCCAATGCTCCTGGCTAACAATTAAAATTAAATTACTCAAAAATCCTAGGTCAAGATCTCTTTTCAGGGGAGCCCCAAAGCCCAGCAGTTAAGGGAGCTGGATCCTACATGCCCTCCATGGTTCAAATCTAGTTCCAGAGGCTTGAAAAACATCTGAGTGCACCTGTGCCTATGTGCCCAATATTCCCAGGATAGAGAAATGGAGAAGGAACTACAGTATAATCACAACCCACTAGAAGGTGCTGCCCATTTTGCACTACCACCCACATCAGAGCACATACCCTCTGGCAGCTAAAAATAAAAACAAAAAATAGCACCAGTAGGTGGTATGGAGGTTAAGGCGCTGGATCTCACATGGTCAACTCTGTAGTTTGAGCACCACAGCCAGTGGTTTGAAAATCATGCTGGCGGGAACCAGCAGTTAGCGTAATGTAATGGCTATGTCGCTGGACTCCCACATAGTCGACCGCAGTTCACGTCCCGGACCCGGTGGCTTAAAACTCACGCCAGGCGCATGTGCGTGTGCGTGCGTGCGTGCCCAAGATCCCGAGAGGAGAATGGAGGAGAAGGGATTGCGGAGTGACCATCCCCCCTGGGGGGTGATTTCTTGCTTTCTGTCTCTCTGGCGAGTGCACGCGCCCTGTAGCAAAAATCTCTCTTTAAAAAAAAAAAAAAAAAAAAGAAAAGAAAATCATGCTGGCTCAGTGATACGAAAACCATGGTAGAAGCATGTGTGTCTGCGCCTAAAATCCTGAGAAGAGAATGAAAGAGAAGGGATTGATTGTGGCCTTGCCATCTCCCCCTGGGGGTGATTTCTCACTTTCTCTCTCTCTTGTGTGCAAATGTATCTTAAAAGAAAAAAACCAAACAAATAAAAATAAAAAAACAGAAAAACTAAAACAAAAAGAAAACAAAACAATTCTTCATAACTCAGAAAGCTCTATTTTTATTCATTTTTCAAACGATATTATTTGGTAGAAAGGCAAGTGCGCTTGCGGGAGAGACAGAGATAGAAAGCCAGAAATCACTCCCCATAGGGGATGGCTACTCCATAATCCCTTCTCTATTTCTTCTTGGAATTTTGAGCATGCATGGACACATGCCTGACAGTAGTTTCAAGTCTCTGGGTTCTGGACCTGAACTGGGATTGATTACATGGGAGTCCAGCGATGTAACCATTACATCATATGCTGGTCCCAAAGCTCAGTTTTCAGAAGACAATTTTTTAAAAATTATTTATTTATTTAAATTTAAATTTAATCAGAGAGGGAATCAGAGAGGGACAGAGTGAGAGAGAGAAAGAAAGCAAGCCGCCAGGTCTAGGACTCAAACTGTGGTCTCCCATGTCGGAGTCCAGCGCCCTTAACCACCACCCCACCTGTTGGCCCCTAGAAGCCCATTTTTAGGGATAAAGAACTTTCACAAGGGGTCTGCAAGTGGCATGGTGGTTAAGGGCTCTGGACTCCCACACTGCCGACTGTGGTTAGAGTCCCGAATATGGTGGCTAGTTTTCTAACTCCCGTCCCCTCACTCTGTCTCTCTTTGGTCATTTTATACACACACACACACACACACACATAATCTAAATAATTCCTTATCAAAAAAGAAAAACAAAACCTTTCACAATCCCAAAGACACACTACATGATACTTGGGCATAAAGGACAACTATAAAATCCAACAGTCACTGTTACCTCAATGGCAGGTACCACATTCAAATACAATGGATTTGTTCTTTGTTCTTTTTTTTTTTTTTTTTTAAAGGTTTTTGCCACAGGGCACATGCACTTCCCAGGAAAAGAGAGACAGTGAGAGGCAGTGAGAAATCACTCCACCAAGAGGAGGAGGGGAGGAGGGTGCAGAAAGATAGCTACAACACAATCCCTTCTCCTCCTGGGATCGTGGGAATGCACGTACACATGCCTGGTATGATTTTCAATCCACCAGGTCCATAACTTGAACCCTCGTTTTAGTTAAAAACAATTCAAAGGGACCAGTAGCTGGCATAATGGCTATGCCGCTGCACTCCCATGTAGTTCAAGTCCCAAACCCAGTGCTTAAACTCAAGCAGGGTACATATGTGTGTGTGCCTAAGATCTCGAAAGGAGAATGGAGAAGGGACTGCGGTGTGGCCATCTCCCCTGGGGGTGATTTCTCGCTTTCTGTCTCTCTGTCTTTCTGGCGAGTGCACACAACCTATAGCAAAAACTTCTCAAAAAAAAATTTTTTTTTTTCAAAATAAAAAACATCAAGTCCCCTAGTTGTCTCCAAGTGGACATGACCACATATTTATTAGAGAGGATATAACATATTTCTACCAAGGTTTCAAATTCTTTTCAGTGAAAATCTAGAATCTTATCTAAGCCATTTCCTCAGTTACAACTTGGGACTGCACCAATATAATTTGCTCTATTCAATTCTGTCCTTAACTTAAATATCCCTTATTGAATGCAAAGAGGGGAGCCAAGGTCACTGATTACATTACATTAAGCAGTCTCTGACATAATGAAATAAATTCAAATCCTTCTATTCTAATGCTAACAGAACTCAACTATCATTTTTCTCTAATGTTCTATACTAAGAGGCAACTACCCTAAATCTACCTTCTGCCCAGAAGATCACATTTAGCAGAAAAATGACTTACTCATTTTTCTATCAAATCTCTTCTATAGAGATCAAGAGCTTCTGAGAGGTGAAGAAAAAGTTGGCATGCATATTACTATTCAGTTTGATAACAAAAAAGATATTCCTGGGCCAGCCCATGGGGTGGAGGTTAAAGGGGCTGGTGAAACGTGTTACATACATGTGCACCCAAAATCTCAATAGGAGGAAGAATGAAGAAGGTACAGTAGCATGATAATTCTCTATTTCCTGTACACCCCACCCCCCAATCATCTCTCTCCAGAGAGTGCATACAACTGCTGACAAAAACAAAAACAAAAACAAAACATAATTTGCCTTAAGAGTATAGGGAAGGGGCCAGAAGGTGGCACGGTGGTTAAGGCACTGGACTCCCACATGGCTGCCCATGGTTCAAGTCCTGGACCTGGCAGCTTGTATTCTCATTCTCTCTTTCTCTGGTAAGCATATGGACCTTGTCACAAACCAAACAATAATAATAATGATAAATAAAATTAAATAGTTACTTAAAAAAAAAAAGAGTATAGGGAAAATAGGGGCCAACAACTCTTGGTGTGGCAGTAATGCACTACCCAAGGGAAAACGGATCCCACACGGCACTTGCAGTTCAAATTCTTGGCCAGGTCCACTGAAACATGCTAGTACAGGCATGGGTGCCCCCAGATGCAATGGACTGGAGACTTGAAAAAGGGAATCACAGTATAAATAAACTCTGGAGGGTATTCCAATTCACTCTCACATGTTAGTACACAAATTCTTTCTTTTCTTTTTTTTTTTTGAGAGCTTTTTGCTATAGGGCACATGCACTCGCCAGAGAGACAGAGAGACAGAAAGCGAGAAATCACCCCCCAGGGGGGATGGTCACGCTGCAATCCCTTCTCCTCCATTATCCTCCCGGGATCTTGGGCATGCACGCACATGCGCCTGGTGTGAGTTTTAAGCCACCAGGTCTGGGACACGAACTGCGGTCGACTATGTGGGAGCCAAGCGACATAGCCATTATGCTAACTGCTAGTCCCAGAAACAAATATTTTTAAGGTTTTTGTCACAGGGCACATGTATCTGCTAGAGAGAGACAGTAGAAATCACCCCCAGGGGGATGGCTATGCTACAATCCCTTCTCCTCCATTCTTTTTCTGGGATTTTGGGCATGCATACACCGCCTGATACGATTTTCAAACCACTGCATCTGGTACTCAAACCATGGTCGACCATGTAGGAGTCCAGCACCATAACTACTATGGCAACCTGTTAGCCCTTAGAAAGAAGAAATTTATCTGGCCTAGCAAATTGGCAACAGTACAACTGATTCTTTGCCTAAAATTAGACATATTACCAACTTACTATTACAAATTTCCTTCTCTTATCCTTCTAATTAATTTAGAATCTCTTTTAAATTGCCAGAAGGCACAAGTGAAAATGTGAGAGAAAGCACCCCACAATGTTTTTTTTTCCTTTGTTCTTCTGTCCTGTCACAGGATTCAGGGCACTCACACATAAGCCAGAAGTGTTTTTCAAGCCACTACGCTGGAATTAATTCATGGTTGGCCATGTGGGATCCAGCTCCCTTAACCACTTTACCATAGGGCTGGCCCATCTTCAAATTCATTTAAAAGGATAAAATATAAAGAAATAGCTTTTATTTTAAAAAAATTATTTGATTCATTCATTTATTTATTTTAAGTTGATCAGATAGATAGAGGGGGGGTGGGAAGTGAGCAAGCAAGCTACCAAGTCCAGGACTCGAACTTTGTTCGGCCATGTGGGAGTGTCCAGTGCCTTGACCACCATGCCACTTATTTAGAACTAGCTTTTCTAAAAAAAAAAAAAAGAAAATGTAAAAATAGGTTGGGGCCAACAGGTAGCATGGAGGTTAAGGCACTGTATTCCACATGGCTGACTCCACAGCTTGAGTCCCAGATCCAGAGGCTTAAAAACCACACAGGGCACATATGCATGTATGCCCCAAAAAATCCCAAAAGAGGGACCAGCAGATGTTGTAATAGTCATGTTGCTGAACTCCCATGTAGTTGACTATAATCTGAGTCCCAGACCCAGTGGCTTGAAACTCATGCCAGGCACGTGTGCGAGCATGCCCAAGAGAATGGAAGGGAATGCAGGATGGCCATACACACAGGGAGTGATTTCTTGTTTTCTGTCTGTCACTCCAGCAAGCACATGTGCCCTATAGCAAAAACCTCCGCCCCCACCACCCCCAAAATATGTATGTATATACTTACAAACACACACACACACACATATACACACAAAGAATGGTTGTGGCTACCCCCTCATAGAGTTGATTTCTCACTTTCCTTCTCTCTGTCTTTCTGGTGAGTACTCTATTGCAAAAAATAAATAAAATTAAATTAAAATAATAAAAAAAGATTGTTACAGGGTACATTTATTCACTAGAGAGAAATGGGGTGGAGGATGAAAAAGCATCCCCAGGGGGCATGGCCACAACACAATCCCTTCTCCTTTCTCTGTTTGGGATTTTTGGGTGAGCATACACACAACACACATATGGTGTGTATTATTATTTTTTGGGGGAGAGGTTTTTGCTATAGGGCGCATGCGCTTGCCAGAAAGACAGAGAGACTGAGACAGAAAGCAAGAAATCAGCCCCCACAGGAGGGATGGTCACACAACAATCCCTTTTCCTCTCAGGATCTTGGGCATGCACACACATGCACCTGGTGTGAGTTTAAGCCACCAGTTCCATGACTCAAATCATGGTTGACTACATGGGAGTCCAGTGATGTAGCCATTACACCATCTGCTGGTCCCAACAGCGTGTATTCTAAGCTTCAGGATCTAGGAGGCCTTGAACCACGCAGCAGTCACGTAGGATTGAAATCATGATGCCTCAACCACCATGCTGCTGGCTGGCTGAAGAAATAGCTTTAAAACATTCTTTCTAAAAACCTGATAAATGGATTCCTGGTATACTATTTATATTCTTTAATTAAAAAATAATAATTTTGGCTTATAATATACTATTCCTTCTTCCTCTGTAAATGACTTAAAATTTCTACAGTCTACACTGAAGAGACTAAATTTTCACCTATGTATGTTCTTCATTGGTAGTAAGTATATACTCATTTTCTTTAGGGTCAACCCAGTCACTTTCAGTTCTAAAAACATATAACAAAGTGGTTTTGTTGCAAATTTTACTGCTTCTGTTGAAGCTTTCTGAAGTGAGGCAGCACTGGAGCAGTAATGCAAACAAACCTACACAGAAAGGTTCTAGGTTCACACCCAGGACCTCCCTCTATATGCTGGAAGCACCCATGATCCAGGCTGGCTGAGACTAGTTGGCTGAGACTAGGGTTGGATCATGGTATGGAGACTTTGTTGTGGCTGCTTCTCTCTTTCTCTCTCCTGAGGAAGAAATAAATAGATTAAAAATAAAAGATTTCTATATATTTAGGTCCCTGCTATGTATCTTCAAAGTAGAAGGAATGTAGGGTCAAAATTACTGCTTTTGAAAATAAAAATACATGGCCAACAGGTGGTATGGTAGTTAAGGCACTGGACCCCACATGGTCGATCGTGGTTCAAATGCCGGGCCTGGTGGCTTGAAAATCATGCTGGGCTCATGCGCGTATGTGCCCAAAATACTGACAGAATAATGGAGAAGGGATTCCAGCATGGCCATCAACTGGGGAGTGATGACTCACTTTCTATCTTTTCGGCGAGCACACGCACCCTTGTAGCAAAAATCTCTCAAAAACAAACAAAAATAGGGTACATGTTCAAAGGATAATTAATATCACACAGGATTAAGGCCTTTCACAGAAGTACTTGCCCAAACATTCAAATGGACATTATAAAATGGACTAATTTAAAACATTAACCCTAGGTTAGTTGACAAAATCAAATTCAACAAAATGATAATGTAAGAATATAGCTAGCCAAATAAAGGGAACATAATCAAACTTAAGTCAAACTTTTTTTAAAATATTTATTTAACTTTACATATTCATCCATTCATTTTTAATTTGATCAGAGAATCACACACAGAAAGAGAGAGAGAGAGAAGGTGAGAAAGCAAGACACCAGGTCCAGGAATTAAACCGTGGTCAGCCACATGGGAGCATCCAGCACCTTAACCACCACACCACCTGCTGGCCCCTTAAGTCAAACTTTTAACAGCCTTTACGTCTTACAATAGCTGGGGGGTGAGGAGGGACACTTGGCATGAGAAGGAAAAAAAAAAAAAAAATAAATGGTAACAACTGGGGCTGGCAGGTGAATGGTTCCCAGACAGCTGACTGTGGTTTGAGTCTCGGACCTGGCAGCTTGGTTTCTCACTTTCCTTCTCTCTCTTTCTTTGGCCAATTTCAAAAAAATAAAATAAAATAGTGACAATGAATGAAATTAAGGGAAAAAAAAGATATGGTGGGACCAGCAGTTGCGTATGGCTATGTTGTGGCAGCTTGATTCAGTCTAGTCGGCTATGGTTTGAGTCCTGGACCCGGTGGCTTAAACTCACACAGGGCGTGTGTGCGTGCATGCCCAAGATGCCGAGAGGAGAATGGAGGAGGAGGGGTTGCAGCATGGCCATCCCCTCTGGTGGGTGATTTCTCACTTTCTGTCTCTCTCTGGCAAGTGCATGCACCCTATAGCAAAAATCTCTCAAAAAAAAAAAAATAAATAAATAAAATAAAATAGTGACAATGAATGAAATTAAGGGAAAAAAAAGATATGGTAACAATTTTAAGGCCAGTTCTGTGGGACTGGTAATATGTTGTTCAAGGGAAGGAGGATCCCACACGGCAAACACAGTTCAAACCCCAGGCCAGTTAGTATGAAACCTACTTGGGCACACAGGTGCGTGCCCAAGATCTGACAGGCTGGACGACTAGAGGATCACAGTGTGACCAGACCCTGTGGAGTATACTCTCTTTCTCTAACATGTATGGGCCCTATCATGTTTAAAGGGGAAAAAAACTATTTTAACCATCTAGTCAAATGCATTGCCAACTCATACAGAAACACCACAAAATTATATAATTCTGCCTCTCAGTTTCATTACTAGATTTATATCTCTATTGCTATTTGGTGAAGAAAAAGTAGCCAAGAGGATCTTCCCTAGGCCAAGTAATGACCAAAAAAACAGGTAAATGAACACTTTCTCAAGAATTTTAAGAGGACTAGGACAAACATATGACACAATGGTTACATCACTATACTCCCACAAAGTTGACTGCATTGAGTCCCAGGCCAGCCAGCTTAAAACTCACACCAGGCATGTGTACATGCATGCCCAAGATCCCGAGAGGAGACTGAAGAAGGGATTGTGCTCTGGCCATCCCCACTTGGGGATGATTTCTCACTTTCTGTCTGTCTCTGGCAAACACACATGCTCTATAGCAAAAGTCTCTCTCTCTCAAAAGAAATAATTAAAAAAAAAAATTGGGGGGCCAGCAGGTGGCATGGTGTCTAAGGGTGCTGCACTCCCACATGGCTGACTACAGTTAAGAGTCCCAGACCTGGTGGCTTGGTTTCTCACTTTCTCTTTCTCTCTCTGGTTAAATTTAAACTAACAAATAAATAAATAACATTAAATTTAAAAAGAAGCCTTTTAAGAGGGCCTAAAGAAAGAGTCTACTACTTGTCTAGAAAATAATTTCACTTACAACTCTGGAGAACATGGTTCTCTGGTTTATTTTTATTTATGCATAGGATTCAAAACAATTTTTTCATTTAGTGCCCCAGAGTTTTTATTTCTTTAAAAAAATTAATTTGTAAGAGCATACAGGTCTTCGGGCCCATAGGTGGCGTGGTGGTTAAGGGTGTGCTGGCCTCCCACTTGGCCAAACACGATTTGAGTCCCAGACCTGGTGGCTTGCTTTCTCATTTTCTCTGTCTCTCTCTCTCTCTCATTCACGCTGTCCCTCTCTAATCAAATTAAAAATAAATAAAGTTAAATAAAATAATTCTTAAAAAAAAAAAAAAAGATTATACAGATGTTAGGCCAAAAATATGGTGTGGTGATTAAGGTAGTAAGTTCTCATTTGGTTTGAGTTCTGGACAAGTGGCTTTAAATACACGCCAGCACGTGCCTGTGCATCCAAAATCCAGAGAGAAGAGTATAAGGGATTAAGGCTTGGCAATTTTCCCTGAGGAGTGCTTTATCAATTTCTGTCTGTCTCTTGCAAGCACATAGGCCCTAATATCTTTTTTAAAAAGATAAGTAAACTGTATACAATTCCTCCTCTATTTTTAATGTATCTTTTCTCCCCCAGAAACGGGAGAAAAGGCTGGCCTGAAACCTGCAGTCCTCCTACCTCAGTCTTTTATTAAGTAGTTGCAATTGTGGCACCTGGCAATATTTAGCTTTTATGTCGTTTTTAATTACCAGAAGGTACATAAACTCTTGAAAGAGAGAAACCAGCAATGGAGCATTGTCATGACACAATCCTTTTCCTGCCATGCCTTTCTGTCAGGATTTTAATTATTTTTTTAACTTTATTTATTTTAATTTGACCAGAGAATGACAAAGTGAGAGAAATAAACTGAGAAAGCAAGCCACCAAGTCCAGGACTCAAACCATGGTAAGCCATGTGGAAGTTTAAATGCCTTTAACCACTACGTCACCTGCTAGCCCCTTACTGTCAGGATTTTGACCACGTATGCACATATGCCTGCTAAGCTTATCAAGCTGCCAGGACAAGGTTTCTATTTTTTTTTTTTAAAGAGATTTTTGCTATAGGATATGTGTGCTGCCAGAAACACAGAAAGAAACAAAGAGACAGAAAGCAAGAAATCACCCTCTGGGGGGATGGCCATGTCACAATCCCTTCTCCATTCTCTCCAGATCATGGGCACGGATGCACATGGGCTTGGTGTGAGTTTTAAGCCACCAGGTCTGAGACTCAAACTGCAGTCGACTATGTCAGAGTCCAGTGCTGTAACCACTACACCACTTGCTGGTCCCAGACAAGGATTGCTATGTGGGATCTAGCTCCCTTATGGACCACAGTCTTTTATTTAATAAAAATATAAACAAGTAAGACCCAGTTGGCCCTAGTGAGGGTGGATCTGGGCGAGCTGGGTTGTACTGCAGGAGGTAGCTTCCCCCGCCTTGCTACAGCTGGAGGCACTGGCAGGAACTCAGAATCAGCGCAGGCCAGGCCCCAGGGAGGGGAAGCAGCCACAGCACAACAGCACATAGCATGTCAGTTCTTCCCAAAATGGCTGGGCCAGGGGCACCCCCCACAGGGTTCCTCTCCAGCTTCTTCACCAACAAGAGAAGTACTGGGCACAAGTCTGTATGTCAAACTCCTGCTTGATGCTATGAAGCACTCTAGCTGTGCTGTTAACAAGCACTTTTCTTTTCTTTTCTTCTTCTTTTTTTTTTTTTGAGATTTTGGCTATACATGTGTGTGCTCACCACAAAGAGTGACAGAGACAGAAAGCGAGAAATCATCCCCAGGGGGGAATGACCACACTGCAATCCCTTCTCCTCCATTCTCCTCTCGGGATCTGGGGCATGCACGCACACACACCCAGTGTAAGTTTAAGTTACCAGGTACAGAACTCAAACCGTGGTCAACTACATGGAAGTCCAGGAACAAAGCCATTATGCCAACTGCTGGTCCCGACACTTTTCTTATGACGAGTGTAATGGAATTATCAGTGGAGGTTTTGATGTTTCAACATCTCAGATTGTTTTGTGTCAGAACAATATTCGTAACCCGGCCCAAATGAACAGAATGGTCACCCACGAGCTCATTCATGCCTTTGATCATTGTCACAGTCACCAATGTCAAACACTTGGCCTGCTCAGAGGTTCAAGCTGCTAACCTTAGGAGACTGCTCACTTATAAATGAAATATTCAGGTCACATTTTGGATTAAAACAACACCATCAGACTTGTGTGCTAGAGAGAGCCATTCTCTCGATCTTGGCTGGAATATCAGCAAGGAAGTAACTCAGAAGGCAGTGGATAAAGTTTTTTTGTATCTTGATTCAATGATCATGAACCTTTTGGAAACTTTTGGAAGGATTCTACATAACAAGACTTACACAAGATATGTTTATGTTTATAAAGACTTTCAAAATTGTGGTTGGTATTACTTAAATATATGAAAACAATGACATGTTATATTACAGAACTTCACTGATCAGGAAGATCAATGGTTTTTGAGAGAACAAAAGTATAAAATGTAAAAGATCAATTAAATACTGATAAAACACATAGGATGCTGCTTTATTTTTATTATTAATATTTTTTAGAGAGGGGTTTTTGCTATAGGGCGCATGCGCTCACTAGAGAGAACGAAAGAGACTGAAACAGAAAGCGAGAAATCACCCCTCAGGGGGGATTGCCATGCTGCAATTCCTTCTCCCCTAGGAGATCTTGGGCACGCATGTACACGTGCCCGGCTTAAGTTTAAGCCACTGGGTCTGGGACTTGAACCACGGTCGACTACATGGGAGTCCAGTGACATAGCCATTACGCCAACTGCTGGTCCCCTCTAGGATGCTGTTTTAGAGAAAGTAACTGTGGGGGAAAAAAACAGCCTTAAACTCTAAGGCAAAAATTGTGTCTTTATGGTTAGCCATTTGGTAAAAAAGATAAATACATTTTTGTATTTTCAAAAATAAATAGTTTATTAACTAAAAAGATGAAAAACGGGAAGTTAAATTAACTTTTTTTAAAGAAAAATGATTTATTTTTCAGTTTTAAAGTCAACTATTACATGCCAGGACCAGCTTACACCTAAGAATAACAGAATTTACTTTTTTTTTGCCCTTTTTTTTAAATTTTACTTTGATATTTTTTCTTTTTTTTATTATTATGGGTTTTTTTTACTCTAGTATTTTTTTTTAATTTTATCTTATTTTATAGGATTTTTATTTTACTCAGTAATATTTGGCAGGCTGCAAGGAGTGTCCACTAGCTTGACTTTTTTCCCCCCCGTACTCAGGCTCCATGTTGGGCACCACTTTGTCAGGACCAGCTTGGCAGAAATATGCTTTTTTGAGCGGGGAAGGCTGTGGATTAGAAATAGATGCAGTAACAAACACACAAAGACATACAAGTATAGAAAAGCAAGGATTGGGTGGGCACTGCTTCTCTGATGGAGAAGCTGCAACTAGAACCAGTCTCAGCTTTATTTTTTTAAAGGGCAGAAAATGGGGGAAGGGGAAAATGGGATACAAAGGGAATGGGGAAGAAGGAAGTGGAATGCAAAGAGAGTAGGGGAGGAGAAATTGGAATAGAAAGCCAGTTGTTTTGGGATGAAGATCATCTGAAGATGTGTAAATGACTGCGCCATATAATTTCTCTGATCCTTTTTTGGGAGACAATCTGATAAATGCATGTGATTTCTTTCAGCCCAGTGGGGTATTGGGTATCAACAAACACTAGAAAAATAACCATGGACAACAAGCAAATACTGCTTTCATATGTAAATGCTTCTCAATAGCCCTGCTAAAGTAGCTTACAAAAGTTAAGTTTCTGCATGTGTCTACAGGCCACATGTTTTAATCACATATTTTAAGACTGGCTGCTCTCCATAATTATATAACTTACATATAATAAGATACATAACAAGTAACAGTTTGGGGCTGGCAGGTGGCATGGTGGTTAAGGGCGCTGGACTCCCATATGACCAACCTAGCAGTTTGCCTTCTCACTTTCAATCTCTCTTTCTCTCTCACTGTCCCTCTTTGGTCAAATAAAAATAAATGAATAAATAAAGTTCAATAAAATAATTCTTTTTTTAAAAAATTTATTTATCATTATTTTTTTAATTTGACCAGAGAGAAAAAGGAGGGGGGAGGGAGAAAGGGAGAGAGAGAGAGACAGAGAGAGAGAGAAAGAAAGTGAGAAAGCAAGCCTCCAGGTCCAGGACCTGAACCATGGTTGGCCATGTGGGAGTCTAGTCATTTAACTACCACGCCACCTGCCAGCCCCCAATAAAATAATTCTTAAAGAAAAAAAAAGTAACAGTCCAATGAATTTTGACTAATACATATATCAATCAGGAGAATACAGAACAAATGAACTATCCCAGGAAATTCTCTAAGATTTCTTCGTTTATTTTCAACTTCATGCTCTCCTTCAAACAACCACTGATTTGACATATTTCTTCTTTTTTTAATTATTTATTTTATTTTATTTATTTATTTTAGTTTGAGCAGAGAGAGATAGAGGGTGAGAACAAGAGAGAGGGAACCAGCAGTTAGCGTAATGGCTATGTCGCTGGACTCCCATGTAGTCGACCGCGGTTCGCGTCCCAGACCTGGTGGCTTAAAACTCACACTTGGGTGTGTGTGTGTGCGTGCCCAAGATCCCGAGAGGAGAATGGAGGAGAAGGGATTGCGGCGTGACCATCCCCCCTGGGGGGTGATTTCTTGCTTTCTGTCTCTATATCTCTGTCTGTCTGTCTGGTGAGTGCATGCACCCTGTAGCGAAAACCTCTCAAAAAAAAAAAAAAAGAATGAGAGAGAGAGGAAGTGAGGAAGCAAGCCACCAGATTCAGGACTTGAACCCTGGTCGGCCATGTGGGAGTGTCCAGCACTTTAACCACCATGCTACCTGCTGGTCCTGATCTGACATATTTCTAATCAGTTTTACCTGTTGTAGAACTTTACATCAACTTCACTTAATGTATAGTTTTTTACTTCTTTGGATCAGCTTGTTTTTGAGATTCACTCAAGTTTTTGTATGTTTCAATAGTTCAAACCTATTGTTGCATATCATTCCATTTATGAATATCCCATAAGTGGTTTATCCCCTCACCTACTTAGAGATAGTTCTGTTTTTAAACTACTACAAATAAGGTATCCTGGAGGGCAATTTACAATTCTTCGCAGAGATAAATGTTTCTGCTTATCTTGGGTAACTACCTGGGAGTGGCATCATTAGATCGTATAGTAAGTATATATTCAACTCTATAAGGAAGTGCCAGATTATTTTCCAAGGATGTTATACCATATGATTCCTTTTTGTCCATGCATCTATTGGGATATAGGTTTTATTCTTACTGTTTATTTATATTATTTAGATTTTAAACACGCTAACTCATTATTGTATTTGATTTTTCTTTTTTTTAATAATTATTTTATTTTAACTTTATTTATTATTATTGTTACTTTCCAGTTTGATCATACAGACACAGAAAGAAAGGGAAAGTGAGAAAGCAAGCGACTAGATTCAGGACTTGAACCACGGTCGGCCATGTGAGAGTCCAGCTCGGCCATGTGAGAGTCCAGCACCTTTAACCACCACGCCACCTGCTGGCCCCTGATTTTTCTTCTTAAAGTAACATAAGCAATCTTTTAAAAGTGTATAGCCTTAACAAGTCAAAAAATACAGCTGCTTTGTCTTGATAGTGAATGTCTATCCCATTACCTTTTGAAATAGTTAGTGCTGGAGACCACTGTGATCGTAGAATATCAAGACAAATGCTGCCATTACTGTTAATATTTGGATGATAAATTCTTGTTGTAAATGCAACCTATAGAAAAAAGGAAAGTTTTTTGTAAACCAATTTATTTGTAGAAGAGGAAGCACATAAAAACAGTTGGCACAGCTCAATTACCTTAGGTGGTTTGAAGGGGTAATCTGTTGGGAAATGAATTGTCAAGAAAAAAACTCCACCCTGATAGGGACTGTCATTCTGTTGAAGACAAAAAAGGCAGGATTAAAATGGATAAATTATATAAACTGTCTATCCTGAAATTAATCTGAATACTTACTGGCCCCATTATTGTAGCTTGCCAATGGAACACTGAAAAAGAACAAGAGAAAAATAATCATGCCGCAATATCCACCTTATACCTAACACCATAACTTAGCATTCCCCATTTAATCCTAGTTCATTTATCAACAATATGATAATGGGTATAGTTAAGATGAGGAACCTAGGGAACCAGCAGTTAGTGTAATGGCTATTTCGCTGGACTCCCACGTAGTCGACCGTGGTTCGCGTCCCAGTGGCTTAAAACTCACGCCAGGTTCGTGTGCGTGCGTGCCCAAGATTCCGAGAGCAGAATGGAGGAGAAGGGATTGCGGCGTGACCATCCCCCCTGGTGGGTGATTTCTTGCTTTTTGTCTGTATGTCTCTGTCTGTCTGGCGAGCGCAAGCGCACTACAGCGAAAACCTCTCCAAAAAAAAAAAAGATGAGGAACCTAAATTGCGTATGAGTCTGAGAGAAATTGCTTAAAACACGAATAAGATACTCAATAAAAATGAAAAAAGGATGAGTTAAAACATCTTGAAAATTCATGTCAATCTTGAAAATTCATGTCAATAAGATAAACATTTTGACCAGACCCGAAGTTCTGCTTAATTTTTTTTTAAGAATTATTTTATTGGGACCAGTGGTTGGCATAATGGCTATGTTGCTGGACTCCCACACAGTCGACTGCAGATCGAGTCTCAGAGCCAGTGGCTTAAACTCACGCCAGGCACGTGTACGTGTATACCCAAGATCCCGAGAGGAGAATGGACAAGGGGGTGATTTCTCGCTTTCTGTCTCTCTGTCTTTCTGGAGAGCGCACATGCCCTATAGCAAAAAAGACCTTAAAAAAAAAAAAAGAATTATTTTATTGGGGCTGGAAAGTGGCATGGTTGTTAAGGGCACTGAATTCCTACGTGGCCATGGTTCAAGTCCCAGACCTGGCAGCTTGCTTTCTCACATTCCCTCTCTCTCACTCTGTCCCTCTCTGGTCAAATTTAAGTAAATAAAAAGATAAAGTCAAATAAAATAATTCTAAGACTCACATTCATCAAGTGTTCAAAAGAAAACAAAGCAAATTATTTGAGCAATATATTTGTGACTTCTTTGAGAAAGTATATGTTTTTCTACTTATCAGATCTTTGCAGAAAAATGAAAAGAAAATTTAATGGTACATTAAACTCTAGATATTTTAAAATAACTCACAACTCTCCACTTTATTTTTATACTAAGTATCAATAACATGGTTCTGGAGGATTTGAACACTTAGTATAGTCCAAAAGAAGTTTAAGTTTCAGAGACCAGCAGGTAGTGTGGTAGTTGGGATACTGGACACTCCCACATGGCTGACCATGGTTCAAGTCTCAGACCTGGTGGCTTGCTTTCTCACTTTCCCTCTCTCACCTTCTCTCTCTCTCTGGTCAAATTAAAATGAATGAATAAGTAAAACTAAATAAATAATTCTTTTTAAAAGTTCAAGTTTCATTTAACCCACAGTTAGTTTCTCTCTTCCTCCTAAGATTAAATTCTATCTTCTTACAAACAAAAGATGATGAAAGTGCATTTAGCTATCCAATTACATTCTGTGTATTCTTACATGGCTCATGAGGAAAATCTAACCAAGAGTTTCTTTTGATAGTAAGTCATTCTCAAATAGCCTTTTTTTTTTTTTTTTAAAGAGAGATTTTTACTATAGGGCACGAGAACTCACAGGAGAAACAGAGACAAAGTGAGAAATCACCTCCCAGGGGAATAGCCGCACCACACTCCCTTCTCCTCCAGGGATTTTTGGGAATGCATGTACACAGCATAAGTCCCAGGGCCCAACATTTGAACCACATGAACCAACTTGAACCACGACTATGTGGGAGTCCAACAATGTGATCATTATATCATCTGCTGGTCCTCTAAAATAGTCTTAAAAACTCACTTTTTTTTTGGGAGAGATTTTTGCTATAGGGCGCGTGCGCTCGCCAGACAGAGAGAGACATAGAGACAGAAACCAAGAAATCACCCCCCAGGGGGGATGGTCATGCCTCAATCCCTTCTCCTCCATTCTCCTCTCAGGATCTTGGGCATGCACGCACACGCGTCCGGCGTGAGTTTTAAGCCACCGGGTCCGGTACGCGAACCGCGGTCGACTACGTGGAAATCCAGCGACATAGCCATTACACTAACTGCTGGTTCCCAAAAACTCACTTTTTTTTTAAAAAAAAATTTGCTATCGGGCACGTAAGTTCCCCAAAGATAAATGGGATGGGGGTGGGAGAGTGCAAAAGCACTCCCCAGCATGGGATAGAAGGTTGTAAGAAGGCTATTGCTATCTCTTCTCCCTTTCTCTCAGGATTTTGGGGATGCACGTATGCAATTATCTGACATGTTTTTCAAGCCATAGGGTTCAGGACTCAATCCGCCCATTTGTCCATATGGAACCCAACCACCTTGGCAAAGGGAGGATGAGAAATTACTCCCTGGGGAATAGCTTCACTTCAATCCTTCCTCCATTCTCCTCTTGGACAGGCATGCAAATGTACCCGATGTGATTTTTTTCCTAAGAATTATTTTTTTATTTTTATTTTTTAAGAATTATTTTATTTAACTTTATTTACTATTATTATCATTATTATTTTCCAGTTTGATCAGAGAGAGACAGAGAGAGAGAGAGGAAGTGAGAAAGCAAGCCACCAGGTCCGAGACTCGAACCATGGTTGGCCATGTGGGAATCCAGAGCCCCTATCCACCATGACACCTGCCGGCCCCTCCTAAGAATTATTTTCTTTAACTTTGTTTATTTAAATTTGACCAGAGAGGGACAGAGTGAGAAAGAGCAAGAGAGAGGCAAATTGAGAAAGTAAGTCACCATGTCTGGGAGATGAACCATGGTCAGCCATGTGGGAGTCCAGTGCCCTTATCCACCACGCCACCTGCCAGCCTCCGATGTGTTTATTAAGCCACTGGGGCCAGGACTCAAAACTGTTGTCAGCTTGGGGACCAGCAGTTGAGTATAATGGCTATGTCGCTGGACTCCCATGTAGTCGACCATGGTTCGAGTCCCAGACCCGCGGCTTAAACTCACGCCGGGCATGTGTGCATGCATGCCCAAGAACCTGAGAGGAGAATCAAGAAGGGACTGAGGCGTGGCCATCACCCCTGGGGGATGATTTCTTGCTTTCTATCATTCTGTCTCTCTCTGTCTTTCTGGTGAGCGCATGCACCCTATAGCAAAAACCTCTCCAAAAAGAAAAAACCAAAAAACTGTTGTCGGGCATGTGAGATGTAACTCCCTTAACCAGCAGGCTCCAGGGATAGCTCAGCAGCAAATTCCATTTTGTTTGTTTGTTTGCTTTCTAGAGGTTTTTGACACTAGGGTCTGTGCACTTGCCAGAGAGAGAGAGATAGAGAGAGACAGAGAGAGAAAGTGAGAAATTACCACCTCTCTCGGGGGAGATGGGGGGGTAGTCAAGTCACAATCTGTTCTTCTCCATTCTCCTCCTGGGATCTTGGACATGTACACACACATGACCAGTATAATTTTCAAGCCACCAGGTCCGGGACTCGAACCACGATTGGCCATGTGGGAGTCTAGCAACATAATTACTAAGCCATCTGCTGGCCCTTTCCACAAAGTTTTTGAAGTCCTAGGCATATGATTTACAAATGCTGCTCTTCCATTCTTATACATCATTTTTATCATTTACTTTTCTTAGCAAGCCACTAGGTCTGGGATTTGAACTGCGGTTGGCCATATGGGAATCCAGCACCCTTAACCACCACGCCACTTGCCGGCCCCTTCTTTTCTTTTTTCAAAGAGAGATTTTGCTATAGGGCATGTGTGCTCACTGGAGAAAGACAAAAACCAAGAAATCACCCTCCCCAAAGGGGATGGCCACACCACACAATCTCTCCTCTTACATTCTCCTCTCAGGATTTTGGGCACACACACACACACTCGGTGTGAGTTTTAAGCCTCCAGGTCCAGGACTTGAACTGTAGTCAACTATGTGGGAGTCCAGCGACAACCATTACACCATCTGCTGGTCCCTGTTTTATCACTTACTTGATGGTATCATCTCCAGTACAAGAATTTTTTATTTAAATAAGGGTTGAGGGAGGGGGACTGAGAGAAGGAAGAAGGAAAAGAGACAAAGAGAGAGGTACTTTGAATAAGCTGCCAGAGGGCACATGTTTAAGACAGAGTGAGAGAGGGAAAGGAAGAAAGCACTTCTACTGGAATGTGGTCACATCATTTCTCCATTTTTCTGGGATTTTTTAAAAAAGAATTATTTTATTTAACTTTATTTATTTATTTAAATTTTACCAGAGAGAGACAGAATGAGGAGGGGGGGAGTGAGAAAGCAAGTCACCAGGTCCAGGATTCAAACTGCAGTTAGCCATGTGGGAGTCCAGCGCCCTTAACCACCATGCCACCTACTGGCCCCCCTTTTTGGGACTTTGGGCACACACACCTGACATATGTTTCTCAAGCCACCAAGGCCAGTACTTAAACTGTGTCAGCTATAGGATCCGGCTCTCTAAACCACTAGGCCAAGGGAGATTTATTTATTTATTTATTTAAAAAAATTTTTTTTGGAGAGGTTTTCACTGTAGGGCGCATGCGCTCGCCAGACAGAGAGAGACATAGAGACAGAAAGTGAGAAATCACCCCCCAGAGGGGATGGTCACGACGCAATCACTTCTCCTCCATTCTCCTCTCGGGATCTTGGGCACACAGGCACACTCACCCAGCGTGAGTTTTAAGCCACCGGGTCTGGGACACGAACCGCGGTCGACTACGTGGGAGTCCAGCGACATAGCCATTACGCTAATTGCTGGTTCCCAGGGAGATTTATTTTTAACAGGGTTTCACCAAGTCAAGATATTCCTTCCCCAACCTACTAGTTACTTAAGACCACAGGTGTGTACTACCACACCCGGGCTGTTTAGATTGGGCCAGAAATGAAACTTGGGCCTCCCATGTGACCTCAGTCATCCTGCAGTAGTACCCACCCAACTGCACCACTGTAGGTAGGGTCTCTATATTGTATGTATAACTGTTTGTCCCCTAAGGTTCATGTGTTGAAATTTGGCCCCCAGTGAAATGGAGCTGGGAGGTTGCAAGACCTTAAAAATGAAATGCCTAGTGGGCAGTGTTTGGATCAAGGGGCACTGCTGTCATGATGAATGAATGTTATGTGAGAGTGAGTTCTCATTCTCATGAAAAGGAGTTAAGTCTCTGCAAATGGAGCTGCTCTAACAGATGCTTACCCATAGGTCACATTCTCTCTATCTCTGCAAGTGCCTGCTGACCTGCCTGCTTCTGTTGGCCAACTTATAACAGGACCAAAGGCCTGCCAGATGCCAGCCCCATGCTCTTGGACTTCCCACCTACCAGAAAAAGTGAACCAAATAAACCTATACTCATTATAAATCACCCAGTCTCAGGAATTTCTGTTTAGCAACACAGTATCAGACTGAGACCAAAAAAAAAAAAAAAAAAAAAAAGGCACAGCAAACAGGGTGTGTTGGCGTACAGGAATCTGAAAATGGGGAAGCAACTTGGAACTGGGTTGTATGTATACATTGGAAGAGTTAGGACAGACAGGCCAAAAAAAGCCTAGATTATGGTGGGAGCTAAGAAAAACAACTATTTAGAAATGAGCTGGAACTGGGGCCAGTAGGTGGCATGGTGGTTAAGGCCTAGACTCCCTCATGGTTGATAATGGTTCAAGTCCTAGACCTGGAGGCTTAATTTCTTACTTTCCCTCTCTCTGTCTCTCTCTAGTGAGCACATGTGCTGTATAGCAAATTAAAAAATAATAATGATAATTTAAAAATTAAGAAATGAACTGGAACTTTTAAGAGATTAGAGAGCTATGATCACAATGGTGTTACTGATATGGACAGTAAAAGCGAATTTGAGGAGGTGGGAGATAGAAATGAGGAACTTCTTGGGAGCTAATGAAAAGTCATCCTTATTATGAAGCAGCAAAGAATTTGGCTGCATGCATACATGCTATAAGTTACGTGGAAGATCAAACTATAAATGGTGACCTAAGAAGGCCAGCAGATAGTGATGTGGTTAAGGGCACTGGACTCCCACATGGCTGACCAGTTGAGTCCCAGATCTGGTGGCTTGCTCTCTCATTGTCCCTCTCACTTTCCCTCTCTCTTTTTCTCACTCTGTCTCTCTCCGGTTAAACTAAAATAAATATAGGACCAGCAGCTGGTGTAACGGCTGTCGCTGGACTTCCATGTTGTCGACCACCGTTCACGTCCCAGACACGGTGGCTTAAACTCACGCCAGGCGCGTGTGCGTACATGCCCAAGATCCTGAGAAGAGAATGAAGGAGAAGGGATTGAGGCGTAGCCATTCCCCATAGGGGGCAATTTCTTGTTTTCTGTCTCTTAGTCTTTCTGGTGAGCGCACACACACTATAGCAAAACCTCTTCAAAAACAAATAAATAAATAAATAAATGCAAGTAAAGTTAAATAAAATATTCTTTTTAAAAAATCTTAACCCTTGGGAACCAGCAGTCCCGGACCCGGTGGCTTAAAACTCACGCCAGGCACATGTGCGTGCGTGCCCAGGATCCTGAGAAGAGAATGGAGAAGGGACTGCGGCGTGACCATCCCCCCTGGGGGTGATTTCTCGCTTTCTGTCTCTCTGTCTCTTTCTGTCTGTCTGGCGAGCACACGCGCCCTATAGTGTCTCCATGGTCTCTATTAAAATATTATTATTTACTGGGCTAAGTAGATATATTACCTAATTTTAATACTACATTGTAATTTTGTAACTACACATATTTTGAGAGGTTTTTGCTGTAGGGCACGTGTGTTCACCAGAAAGACAGAGACAGAGAGACAGAAAGCGAGAACTCATCCCCCGGGGGTATGGCCACACCGCAATCCCTTCTTTTCCATTTTCCTCTCAGGATCTTGAGAACGCACACACATGCACCCAGCTTGAGTTTAAGCCACTGGGGCCAGGACTCAAACTGTAGTTGACTACATGGGAGTTCAGTGACATAGCCATTATGCTAACTGCTGGTCCCCCTAATAAAATATTCTTAAAACAAAAAAAAAAGAGAGAGAGAGAAAAGAAAGTAACTCCCACTGAGGAAAATGAGCCAGGTGCTATTAAGCAAGAAGATGGAAAGACCACAAAATCATCTCAAGAGATCTTCAAGGCTGCCCCTTGTATCACAGGCCCAGAAGTCAGAGACCTCAAAATAGTTTCCAGAAAGGGTCCTATGCAGGTTTCCTGCCCCGCATACTAAGGAGCTCCTTCTATTCCAGTGAAGTACTTGGCCACTCAGATTGCACCAGTTTGCACCAGCTGTGTCTCAGAGAGTCCCAGGTCCAGCTCAGCTGCTGTTCCAAAGGGCACAGGCAGTAGGCTGTGGAAAGGGCAATGTCCATGTCCATGTAGGAGAAGGATTTTCAACAGGGTCATGCCATTTCACAATCCTTCTGCCCAGATCTCCCAACTAGCTTCGATTAAAGGTATGTGCAATTTTTTCTTTTTTTTGGAGAGGTTTTTTTGCTATAGGGCGCGTGCGCGCTCGCCAGACAGACAGAGAGAGACAGAGACAGAAAGCGAGAAATCATCCCCCAGGGGGGATGGTCACGCCGCAATCCCTTCTCCTCCATTCTCCTCTCGGGATCTTGGGCATGCACGCACACGTGCCCAGCGTGAGTTTTAAGCCACCGGGTCCGGGACGCGAACAGCGGTCGACTATGTGGGAGTCCAGCGACATAGCCATTACACTAACTGTTGGTTCCCAGGTATGTGCAACTTAAATGTGCCTTAAATATTCAGGCTGGGGGACCAGCAGATGGTTACATCACTGGACTCCCCCATGGTCAACTGCGGTTCGAGTCCTAGATCCAACAGCCTAAAACCAGGGTAAACTGGGCATGTGTGTGCGTGCCCAAAATCCCAAGAGAAAAATGAAGGAGAAGGTACTGCAATGTGGCTATTCTCACTTTCTGTGATTTCTGTTTGTCTCTCCAGTGAGTGCACATGCCCTATAACAAAAATCTCTCCAAGATGGGACCAGCAGTTGGCATCACGGCTAATACGCTCGCCATGTAGCCGACCGTGGTTCAAGTCCTGGACCCAGTGGCTTAAACTCACGCCGGGCGCGCATGTGTGCCCAAGATCCCAAGAGGAGAATGGAGGAGAAGGGATTGTGACGTGGCCATCTCCCCCAGGGGGTGATTTCTCGTTTTCTGTCTCCAAAAACCCCTTAAAAAAAAAAAAAAAGAAGGTATTTCCAAGAAAAGAAAAAAAAAAAGTTCATGTTGGCTTAGAAATGAAATCCAGGCCTCCCACGCAGCCTTCAGCTTCCATAGTAGTGCTACCAATGCAGAGAGAGAAAGGAATTAAGTAGTGCAACCAGTGAGAGTGGGAAAGGAAGAAAGCACCCCCCCAACCCCCCGTGTCCAGGACTCGAACTATGGTTTACTACATCGGAGTCCAGCTATGTAACCATTACGCCATCTGCTGGTCCCGAGTTTTTCATTTGGATGAAATCTAATTTACCTTTATTTTTCTTTTAGAAAAAGTTTAGGGACCAGCAAATGGCATAATGGATACATAATTGGGCTCCCACATGGCTGGCTGTGATTTTGAGTCCTGGACCCAGGCTTTAAATTCAGACTGGGCATGTCTGCATGCATACCCAAGATCCCAGGAGGAGAACGGAGAAGACGGGATTGCAGCATGGCCATCCCTGGGGGATGTGGGGGGGTGATTTATCACTTTTCCTCTCACTGTCTCTGTCTCACTTTCTCCAGTGAGCACACATGCCCTAACGTGAAAATCTTTTGACAAAAAAAGGGGGTTGGGGGCTAGCTAGTAGCATGGTGGTTGAGGTGGCTGGATCCCACATGGTCAACCATGCAGTTAAGAGTCCTGGATCTGGTGGATACACTGGGCACGTGTCTGTGTGTGCCCAAAATCTCTAAGGAAAAGTTGAGAAGGGATTGTGAAGTGACAATTGCCCATGGGAGAGAGTGCTTTCTCACTTTCTCTCTTTCTTTGTTTTTCCTCCAAATGCACATGACATCTACAAATTAAAAAAAAAAAAATAGTTGATTCATTTCTTCCATGAGGGGGGAAGACAGAAGCAGAGGCAGAGAGAAAGAGACACAACACAGACAGGAACCTCCAACGGAGCCTTCACAGAAAGTTCATTCCCCCAGCCTTAGCAAGTTAGATCATGAGTATGCGTTAGAATGAAAATTTGGGAAATAAATCTAGACCTTCACACATAGCCTCAGCATCACAGAACACTGTTACCACTGCATCACCATGACTGGCCCATCTGTTTTTTTTAAAATTGCTTGTGCCTTGTAGTAGTTTTGTTTTTATTTTGTTTTAGGTTTTGGCCACAGGGTAAATGGGCTTGTCAGAGAGGGAAAATGAGAAATCAACGCCCAGGGAGAATGACCATGCCACAATCCCTTCTCCATTCCCTTTTCAGGATTTTGGGAATGCATACATGTGCTTCTGGTGTGATTTTCAGGCCTCCATGTCCAGGCCTCAAACCGGGATCAATCATGTGGGAGCCTAGCACCTTAATTACTACACCACTTACTGACCACTGTGGTAGTTTTCTTTTGCCATAGGGCACGTGCACTTGCCAAAGAGGGGACAGAGACAGAGAGATGAAAAATGAGAAATCAATGCCCAATAGGGGTTGACTACACTGCAATCCCATCTTCCTCCACTCTCCTCTCAGGATTTGGGGCACGCACACACACACACACGTGCTTAGTATTATTTTTCAAGTTACTAGGTCCAGGACTCGAACCATGCTTGGCCACAAGAGAATCCAGCCATCTTAACCACCACACCACCTGCTGGTTTGGTTCTGAGAAACAGAATCTATGTTTTTAATAAAAAGATTTTTGCTATAGGGCACATGTACTCACTGGAGAGACAAAGAGATATAAAGTGAGAAATCATTCCTCTGGGGGGATGGTCACACCACAATCCCTTCTCCTCTTGGGATTTTGGGCACACATGCACATGCACCGAGTGTGAGTTTAAGCCACCGGGTCTGGGACTTGAACTGCGGTTGACTATGTGGCAGTCTAGTGATATAACCATTATGCCATCTGGTCTCGCCCCCTTTTTTTGAGAGATTTTTGCTACAGGGCATATGAACTTGCTGGAGAGACAGAAATTGAGAAAACATCCCCTACGGGTACAGCCACACCACAGTCCCTTTCCCTCCATTCTCCTCTTGGAATTTTGCGCATGCACATACATGCGCCCAGTATGAGTTTTAAGTTGCTAGGTCCGGGACTCAGTCCACTGCAGTGGACTCCATTGGAGTCCAGTGACATAACCATTATGCCATCTGCTGGTCCTGAGAAACAGGATTCTAATTTTTTTTTTTTTTTTCTAGGGCACTTGAGCTTGCCAGACAGACAGAGACAGACATAAGGACAGAACGCGAGAAATCACCCCCCAGGGGGGATGGTCATGCCACAATCCCCCCTCCTCCATTCTCCTCTCGGGATCTTAGGCATGCACACACACGCACCCAGCGTGAGTTTTAAGCCACCGGGTCCAGGATGCGAACCGCGGTCAACTACGTGGGAGTCCAGCGACATAGCCATTACACTAACCACTGGTTTCCAACTTATTTTAATTTTAATTTTACCAGAGAGGGACAAAGACAGAGAGAGAGAGAAAGAAAGTGAGAAAGCAAACCAGCCCTAAAACAGAATTCTTAAGAAAAATTAGGAAAATAAAAGTCTAAACAAAAGGGGCCAGCAGATGATGTGGTGGTTAAGGCGCTGGACTCCTAAATGACTGACCACGGTTTGAGTCCTGGATCCAGTGGCTTGAAAATCATGCTGGCTCTGTGTGTGTGTGTGTGTGTGTGTGGGGGTGTGTGTGTGTGTGTGTGTGTGCGTGTGTGTGTGTATGTGTGTGTATGTGAGTGTGTACAAAATCCCAAAAGGAGAAGGGAAGAAAACGGATTGTGGCATGGCTGTTCCCCTGGAAATGATTTCTCACTTTTCCTGTCTCTCTTTATCTAGTGAGACCAAGCACTTATGGCAAAAACCTAAGGAAAAAAAACTATATTTTAAAACAAAAGCTAGTCTAACTTCATACTCAATTTTGGTCTTAACCAATAGATATTTCTAACAAATTTTTTCAAAATATGCTTGTTCTAAAAAATTTGCTATATTTTAAGATTTTTTGAAAATTAGTTTTATAGCATAAAGCAGTGTCAAGTAGCCACCCTTTATAAAAAAGAGGAAGACATTATGAGGGGAACTATGCTAACACGGTGAAACAAAAGGAAAATTATTATCAGGACCAGCAGTTAGCGTAATGGCTATGTTGCTGGACTCCCACATAGCCGACCGTAGTTCGCGTCCCGGACCCGGTGGCTTAGAACTCACGCCAGGCACGTATGCGTGCGTGCCCAAGATCCCGAGAGAACAGAGGAGACGGGATTGCGGCATGACCATCCCCCCTGGGGAGTGATTTCTCGCTTTCTGTCTCTCTCTGTCTGTCTGGCGAGTGCACGCGCCCTATAGTGAAAAAAACCTCTAAAAAAAAAAAAAAAAAAAAAAGGGAAAATTATTATCTAACTAAAGTAATAAGACCAGTTAATAAAAGTATTTTAGATAGAATTAGGCAAACAAACTGGGCATTAAAAAAACATAAATTGGCTTAACCTGATTGTATAGTTCGTGGCAAATGAAACTGCAGTGCTAGAAGCCACATGGTTGACTGTGGCTTTGATTCTCAACCCAGCTTGAAGATGTGCCAGATATATGAGAAAGTGTTCAGTGGTCTGAGGAGCTACAAGGCTATGGAAAGGGGATCATAGCATCTTGAGACCCTGTTGAGGGTCGTTCTCTCTTGCATATGAATGCACGCACACCCTATTGTGAAAACAAAAATTAAAAATAATTGCAAAAATAAAAACAAATAGGGGCCAGCATTTATGATTAAGGGTCTGGATTCCAATATAGCTGACCCCCGTTCAAGTCCTGGACCAGAGGGCTTGAAAATAACACCAGGTAGGGACCAGCAGTTAGAGTAATGGCTGTGTCGCTGGACTCCCACGTAGTCGACTGCGGTTCAAGTCCTGGATCCGGTGGCTTAAACTCACACTGGCGTAGGTGCGTGCGTGCCCAAGATCCAAGAGGAGAACTGAGTCTAAGAAAAGGTCCTGCCGAGAACTGCTGAGCATTTAATAATAGCCAGAGTACCTTTTCTAGCCCATAAGAACCGAATTCAGAAGTAACTATTAACTTTGGAGAACAACATCATTCTTTCTTTAACTTTGTAGTATGACCATGAGTCTTCATAATTTTAATAGGTGTGAGTAACCATTAGTGACCATGTACGATGGTGGACATGTTACTCTGTTTTGCCATAGCAACCATCTTACTATATATTGGGTCATCGGAACACTCATGACGCATTTTTACATAGACAAACACAGAAAAATATATCATGACTTGGGTTCAGCAGGTGGCATGATGGATAAAGGTGCTGGATTCCCACATGGCCAGCTGCAGTTTGAGTCCCAGCCCTGACAGTTTGCTTTATCATTCCCTACCCCCAGTCAGATTAAAAATTTGTATTTGCTTTCACAAGTGTAAGCCAGTAAGACAGACATAGACATATAATCATCCTTAATATTATTTTATTAAAAGACAGTAATTGTAGGTAAAAGCTCAAATAATAACCCCAGGAAAATACCCAGAACGAATAAGGATAGATAGAAAGAAAAGGACCAGAACAACTATACATGCCTGGCAGAAAAGGTTCAAAATGAACAAAACAGAAATGAGGAGACACACAGAACTACTCCTTCCATAGGCAACTAAAGATAAATACTGGAGTCAGCAGGTGATGTGATGGTTGAGGTGCTGGACTCCCACATGGCCAACCATGGTTCAAATTCACAACCTGGCAACTTGCTTTCTCACTTCCCCTCTGTCCGTCTGTCTCTCTCTTGATAAAATAAAAAGAAAATTAATACATAAATAAAGTTAAATTTAAAAAATTCTAATTTTTTGAGAGGTTTTTGCTATAGGGAGCATATGCTAACCAGAAAGCCAGAGAGAGACAGAGAGACAGAAAGCAAGAAATCACCCCCCAGGAGGGTAGCCACACCGCAATCCCTTCTCTTCAATTCTCCTCTCAGGATCTTGGGCACGCACGTACACATGCCTGGCGTGAGTTTAAGCCATCGAGTCTGTGAGTTGAACCACAGTTGACTACACGAGAGTTCAGCGACATAGCTATTACGCCAACTGCTGGTCCCCCCACAATTCTATTTTTAAAAGAACAGTTTTATTTAACCTTATTTAAATTTATTTAAATTTAACCAGAGAGGGACAGAGTGAGAGTGAGAGAGAAAGAGAAAGAAAGTGAGAAAGCAAGTTGCGAGGTCAGGAACTAGAACCACAATCAGCCATATGGGAGTCCAGTGCCCTTAACCACCATACAACCTGCTGGCCCCCAAAAAATAATTCTTAAAAAAAAGAAAAAAAGGTAAATATTGCCTCTTTCCTATAGTATAATTATCTCTTTTTTTTTTTTTTTTGGAGAGGTTTTTGCTATAGGGTGCTTGTGCTCGCCAGAAAGACAGAGAGAGGTAGAAAGCGAGAAATCACCCCAGGAGGGATGGCCATGCTGCAATCCCCTCTCTTCCATTCTCCTCTCGGGATCTTGGGCACACACGCACACGTGCCCGGCATGAGTTTAAGCCACCGGGTATGGGACTCAAACCGTGGTCGACTACGTGGGAGTCCAGCAACACAGCCATTACACCACCTGCTGGTCCCGCATAATTATCTCTTTATGCAAAACCTTAAGAAATAAAAAAAATTCATTTGACCCAGAGTTCCCCAGAAGCAGATTGTTACGTTGTTTTATTCATTTCTTAGATATGTGTGTGCATACATACAGTTTTCTTTTTTCAGACAATGTCTCATTATATAGTGATCCCCCTGCCTCAGCCTTCCAAGCAGCTGGGACACAGGTGTGCCACATTGCCTGGCTTTTAAGATAGACCAAGGATCAAACTCAAATCTCCCATGTGGCCTCAGCCTTCCAAGGACCACTAATGTGAGTGGGCCCATAATTCCTTTTAAATACTTACTGTCATCTCCAACAGGACCTGCTTGATCGCGTGCCAGGTCATTCAATTCCTTAAGAAAAAAGAAAATGATTTATTCAACATAATGGAACTTTTATCCAATAATATAATTTACACTGTTAAAAATATTGTCCACCCTACTCTTTAGAAATACTCTTTATTTCTTTTTATTAAAGAATTATTTTATTTAACTTTATTTATTCATTCTAAACTGACAGGAACAGAGTAAGAAGAGAGGAAAAGTGAGAAAGTAAGCTGCCAGGTCCGAGACTCCAAACACAGTTGGCCATGTGAGAGTCCAGTGTCCCTTAATTGCCATGATACCTGCCAGCCCTAGAAATACTCTTTCAAAGTCAGAAAGGAGAAGACAGGTGAATGCTTGAAGTATTTGGATTCTTGAATGCAAACACATTTTTAAATATGTGTGTGTGTGTGTGTGTGTGTGTGTGTGTGGTGGGGGGTAATCAGCACATGGTGTAATGGTAACACTGCTGGACACCCACGTAGGAGTTAGGGTCCCAGACCAGTAGCTTAGTGCACGTGCCCAAAACCCCAAGAGGAAAATGGAGAAGGGATTGTGGTGTGGCTATTCCCCCAGGGAGGAGATTTCTTGTTTTCTGTCTCTCTGGCAAGCATACATGCCCTATAGTAAAAAATCTATTTAAAAAAGGGGGGAGGGGGAGGCAGCAGGTGGCATAGTGGTTAAGGTGCTAGATTCCCACATGGTTAAGTGCAGTTTGAGTTCCAGACCCAGCAGCTTGAAACTCACACCAGACACATGTAAGTGCATGCCCAAAATCCCAAAGGGAGAATGGAGAAGGGATTGTGGCATGGCTATGCCCCCTGGAAGGTTATTTTCTCTCTCTCTCCCTGTCTCTGGCGAGTACATGCACCCAACAGCAAAAAAAATCTCTTAAAAATATAAATAAATATGGGGCTAGCAGTTAGCGTAATGGCTATGTCGCTGGACTATCATATGGGTTGACTGCGGTTTGAGTCCCACACCTGGTGGCTTTAACTCACGCCGGGCGCATGTGCGTGTACACCCAAGATCCTGAGAGGAGAATGGAGGAGAAGGGATTGCGGCGTGGCCATCCCTCCTGGGGGGTGATTCCTCGCTTTCTGCCTCTCTGTCTCTCTCTCGTCTTTACAGCGAGCGCACGCACCCTAAGCAAAAACCTCTCGATAAATAAATAAGTAAATAAATGTGGGGGGGGAAGCGGATCATTTTTGCTTTGTTCAAAGTTTAACAGGTTAATATGATAAGGAAGGTAAACAGGTAACATGTGCTTAATAGCCACAAAATCTGGTTTATTGTAAAAACTACTATTTTTTCAAAAAAGATTCAAGGTTAATTTTTGTATCTCAAAACTAAGGTTATGGATCAGCAGATGGCATGGTGGTTAAACAGCTAGACTTCCACATGGCCAAACCCCACTAAAAGTCCTGGACCTGGTGGCTTGCTTTCTCATTTTCCCTTTTTCTCTTTCTCTGTTTCTCTCTGGTCAAATTAAAAATGGTTAAGAGGCAAGATATATATTACAAAGGCTTGGGGAGCCAGCAGATGGCATAGAGGTTACCCTGCTGGATTTCCGCATGGACAAATGCGGTTCAAGTATCAGAACTAGTGGCTTGAAAAATCACCCCAAGTGCATGTATATACGTGCCCAACATCCCAGGAAGGAAACGGAGGAGAAAGGACTGTGGCATAGCCATCCCCACTGGGGGCTGATTTCTCACTTTCCCTCTCACTGTCGTCTCTCTCTAACAAGTACACATGCCCCAAGTCAAAAACCTCTTAAAAAAAAAAAAAAAAGAGGCTGAAGTATAGAAAAAGAAATACTAGATGTTCTCCCACATGTATGGAAATTAAAAAAAAAAAAAAGACTTTGTAAAAGTAGAGATAAAGAATGACTGCTAGAGGCTGGGAAGCATAGGGAAGGACATAGAGGTATGCTGATTAACAAAAACTACAGATAGATAAAAGAGGAACAATTTCTAGTGTTATGTTATAGAGTGGGGAGAATATGGGTGGCAACAATTGTGTAGCTCAATGTATCTAAAGGGAGGATTTGGGATGTTCCCAACATAAGGAATGTCAAATGGTTGAGATGACAGGAATGCTAATTACCCTGATTTAATCATAACACAATGTATTTTTGTACCAAACATCATATTGTACCTCCACAGGTGTGTGAAAATTATTAAATGTTAATTTTTTAAAAATTGGGAGGGAGTTGACAGGTGGTGTGCTGGTTAAGGCTGTGGATTCCTACATGGCCAACAGTGGTTCAAGTTCTAGACCCAGCAGTTTGAGAATCATGCCAGGCATGTGTGTGCACACCCAGAATCCCAAGGGGAGAATGGAGGAGAAAGGCTGCGGCATGCCCATCCCCTATGGAGGTTGACTTCTCATTCCCTCTCTCTCTCTCTGGCAAGCACATGCACCCTATGGAAAACAAAACAAAACACAGAAAACAAAAATTTTCAGGGCCAGGCCATATCATGGTAATTAAAACCACTAGATCCGACATGGGTGACTGTATGGGTTGAGTTCTGGACCTAGAACTTTAAGAAACACACAGGGTTAATGTGCACGTGTCCAAAATCTGAAATGGAGGAGGGATTGCTGCATGAGCATTCTCCTGGGAGTTACTTTCAATTTCTTTTTTCTTTCTCTCTGGTAAGCACAAATGCCCTCTGTCAAGAACAAATACACACAAAGTTTTAAGAATCATTTTAGGGCCCTGAGCAGCCCCACCACCCTTGGCACCCCTGTGAATATGGTGCAGCGTGCAGTTTGGAGCATGCGGGCCAAAGCCTGCAGCCTGCACATGGCATCAGTGCCTGCCATGCCCTGCTCTCCATGGCCCTGGTGGCTGGGGGCAGGTGCCAACCAGACACTGCACACGGGACTAGCTCTGCTGTCAATGTTTAAATTCATAGAGAAATAGAAATGGGTAACAACAGAAAATGGTATTGGAACAGTGGGAATCAGCGATTTTGCACACAAAGCTTTGGGAAATGTTTATTGTTGTCTGCCTTAAGTTGGAACAAAACTGAACAAACAAAATGAGTTTGGGGCTTTGAAAAATGTGAAAGCTGCTAGTGAATGCTATTCTCCTCTCAGAAGTAACTGAAATTAATGAAGCTTTTGCAGAAAATCCAGGACTCATCAACGAATCTTGTTATAAAGATGGTTGGCTGATCAAGACGACACTGAGTAACTCTTTAGAACTAGATAAACTAATGAGTGAAGAAGCATATGAGAAATACAAAGTCTATTGAAGAGTCAAATTAGAACCTTTAAATATAGTGTAAAACAACTTTAAACATTATTTTATTTTATTTATCGTTATTATTATTTTAATTTGACCAGAGAAGCAGGAGGGAGGAGGGGAATGGCAGTAAAAAGTGGCAAAAATCAACCAGAGCAAGGTAGGGAGCCTTCTGCAGCTAGGCTTGTGTTTCATTTACTACCACACCCCACGTCAATCTCCTTGGGCACCCAAAGAAAAGGGATTTTCTATTTGTTGGGGTATGTCATTTTCCATCTGGCCAGCCAGAGCAAGATAGGAAGCAGTATGAAGGGAGCCGCAGGTCACTCAATACACAACACAAAGCATGTGTTATATATGTCATATTTTGCTTCTCAGCTCAGTCCACAGCCACATCAGGGTCAGACAGTTTGGGAAAGGAACCAACTGCCTAAAGATACTACAGCACTGAAGGAATTCTCCCCCTACTCCCCACCTCCTGCAGGGCAAAAAAAGGAAAAACCTATATGCAATTTCAAACTCCAAAACTCCCACCATGAAATCCAGCACTCCCACCCACAGAATAGGGAAACTGATTCAGAGCTAACACATATAAAAGGAAAGTGCACAAGTATACTGCTGCAGAAACCTATCCAGAAAATTAGGAAGATGTGAGTACTTCACCTGATACCTAAAACCCAAAGCAGAACCCCCAGAAATTTGAGAAAACCAGGTAGCATTTCTAGGTAAAAGGAACACAGTCACTCCCTACCAACCATAGAAAGAACATAATAAATAACAGAAATGTCAGAAAAAGAACTCAGAATATTCATTGTAACAAAACACAATGAGTTGTGAGAAAAGAAGTAGACAGCTCCTGGAGATGAGAAAATCATTCCATGGGACCAGCAATTAGTGTAATGGCTATGTCACTGAACTCCCATGTAGTCGACTGTGGCTCGAGTCCCGGACCCGGTGGCTTAAACTCACGCGGGGGGCGTGTGTGTGTGTGCCCAAGATCCTGAGAGGAAAATGGAGGAGAAGGGATCGTGGTATGGCCATCCCCCCTGGGGGTGATTTCTCGCTTTCTCTCTGTCTCTCTCTGTCTTTCTGGAGAGCGTACGCGCCCTATAGCAAAAAAATCTCTCCAAAAATAAATAAATAAATAAAAATAAAGAGGTAACATAAAATTAAAAAGAAAGAAAGAAAATCACTCCATGACTTGAAGGAGAAATTCCACTGAGACAGACATCTCAAAAAAGAATTATGGGGTGGGGTGTGGAGGCGCGCAGATGGCATAGCAGTTACATAGCTGGACTCTCACATAGCTCACTGCAGTTCGAGTCTCTGACCTGGTAGCTTCAAATTCACACCAAGTGTGTGTGAGTGCATGCCCAAAATCCTGGGAGAGCAGAGGAGAAAGGATGGTGGTGTGGACATTCCCCGGCCCCTGGGAGAGTTGATTTCTCACTTTCTGTCTTCCCCTGTATGGTGAGTACATGCACCCAATAGCAAAAATTTTTCCACCCAAAAAAGAAACATGGGCCAGCAAGTGGTGTAGTGGTTAAAGTGCTGGGCCACTATATGACTCCCATGTGACTGATTGCAGTTCGAGTCTCGGACCCAGTGGCTTGAAAATCATTCTGGGCACATGTGCATGCATGTCAAAAATCCCAAGAGGAGAGGGAGGAGAAGGGACTGTGGCATGGCAATCACCCTGGGGGTGTGCGTGTGTGGGTGTGTGTGTATGTGTGATTTCTCACTTTCCCTCTCTTTAAATCTGTCTCCTTTCTGGCGAGTGCACATGCCCTATAACAAAAGTCTAAAAGAAAAAAACACAACTTTTGGAGATGAAGAAGACAAAATAAGAAAGAAAGTTCCTTGGGCCAGCGGATGATGTAGTGGTTGAGGTGCTAGACCCACAGGGTCGAACACGGTTTGCATCCCAGGCCTGGTTGCATGCTTTCTCACTTACCCTCCTCTCTCTCTCTGGTCAAATTGAAAAATAGTATTAATACATGAAATAAAATAAAGTAAAACCTTCCCTATTAACAGCAGATTAGACCAGCTAGAAGAATCTCCAACCTTGAAGACAAAATTTCCAAATTAGTCCAAGTAACCAAAACGAATGGAAAACCAACCAGTAAAAATGAGGACAAGGGGCTGGCAGGTGGCGTTATGGTTAAGGCACAGGACTCCCAAATGGCTGGTTCAAGTCCCAGACCTGGTGGTTTGCTTTCCTCCTTTCCTTTTCTCTCTTTCTCTGGTCAAATTTAAAAATAAAAATAATAACAACAAAATTATTTAATTCTTTTTTAAAAAATGAGGACAATATATTGGAAATTCTAGACACCACTCAGACTAGCTACATAATGGGTAGTTGAAAGGCAACATAATGGGTATTCCAGAAGGTGAAGGAACAGGGAAATGCACAGAAATTCTCATGAAATATTATCTGAAAACTTCCCAGATCTAGAGCAGCATACAGACATCCAGATACAAGAAATACAAAGAACATCAAACAGATTCAACATTAGATGATCCTCTCCCTGGCACATCATAGCCAAATTAGTAAAAATCAAAGACAAAGACAATATTTTAAAATGGCAAGAGAGAAATACCAAGTTATTTACAAATGTTACTCCATTAGACTAATATCAGACCCTTCAACTGAAATAATGCAGACAATGAAAGAATAGGAAAATATACTTAAAACCTTGAAAGAAATACAATTTCAGCCAAGAATACTATACCCAGCGAGATTATCCTTCAAATAAAAGGAAAAATAAAATAATTTCAAATGGGAAGGAGAAAAATCATTTCCAGATAAAAAAAAAAAACTGAAAGAATTCACCAACACTAGTCCAGCTCTTCAAGAAATACTCAAGGGAATACTGTAACAAGAAATGAAAGGAAAATAAATAGAAATAAGAGACCACAAAACTAAAAAAAATGACTAACAAAATGATGGGGATAAATCCAAACATCTATAATGCTGAATGTTGATGGTTTAAATTCCCCAATTAAAATACACTAATTGGGGGCCAGCAGCAGGTGATGTGGTGGTTAAGGTGCTGGAATTCCACAAGCCAACTATAGTTTGAGTCCTGGACCTAGATGCTTACTTTCAGATGTTCCCCTTCTCTCATTCTCTGATGAGTGTATGTGCCCTATGGTAAATTAAAGAATAATAAATAAAATTATTCTTTTTTTTAAAAAAGCATTTGATTAAATATGATACCCATTCATGATTAAGATTCACAGCAAAATAAGTACAGAAGGGACATTTCTCAACACTGTAACAACCACAGATGGGGGCTGGCAGGTGGCATGGTGGCTAACGATGCTGGATTCCCACATGACCAACTGCAGTTCGAGTCCTGGGGCTGGCAGCATGCTTCCTCACTTTCCCTTTCTCTCTCTCTGGTCAAATTAAAAAATAATAAGTGGAATTACAAAATAAATAATTTTTAAAAATCCCACAAATGACAAGCCAACCGCTAATATCATACTGAATGGGGTAAGCTGAAAGCTTTCCCACTGAAAAGTGGAATAAGACAAGGCTGCCCAGTTTCTCTACTCCTTTAAAAAAAAAAAAAAAAGAAAAAAAGAAAAAGAATTATTTAACTTTAACTTTATTTATTTATTTTAATTTGACCAGAGAGGAACAGAGTAAGAGGGAAAGTGAGAAAACAAGCTGCCAGATCCGGGACTTGAACCGCCTTGGCCATGAGGGCGTCTAGAACCCCTCAAACACCATGCCACCTGCCAGCCCCATCTCCATTCCTTTTTGACATAGTGCGAGAAGCCCTTGCCAATGCAAACAGATGAGAGTAAAATAAAAGGCATTCAAATGGGAAAAGAAGCTAAACTAAACTGTCCCTATTCACCAATGATATGATTATATATTGGCACAATACATCATGACTTTTCCAACAACCCAATGTGTAAAAAAACCATAAGAATCCACATGTACAAAAAAATCCTAAAAGTGGTAAATGAATTCAGTAAAGTAGCAGGATACAAATTCAATATACAAAAATCTATAGTTTTTTTTTTTGTTTGTTTGTTTGTTTTTGCTATAGGGCGTGTGCGCTCGCCAGAAAGAGAGAAAGAGAGACAGAGAGACAGAAAGTAAGAAATCACCCTCCAGGGCGATGGTCACATGGCAATCCCTTCTCCTCCTTTCTCCTCTCGGGATCTTGGGCACACATGCACATGTGCCTGGCGTGAATTTAAGCCACCTTAATTTTAATTTTCTTCTCAATTCTTTAATATTCCATACAACAAATTATTTGCTATTTATTAAACTGTTTCAATTGTTTTTATTAATTTTGAAAACTTTGCCACAGGGCACACATATCAGAGAGAGACAGAAGAAAAATGAGAAAGCAGCTTCCACAGGGAATGGCCACACAGAAATCCCTTTACTTCTATTTCTTCTTCAAGATCTTAGGCACATGTACCCAGTCAGTAGGTCCAGGGAAAGCAACCCACATGGGAACTGTCACACCTCAGTCCCCTCTCCATTTCTTCATCTTGTCATAATTCTGGGTATGCACATTCCTAGTGTGCTTCTCACGCCAGTGGGCCCAGGACCTCAACTATGGGGTCAATCATGTGGGACCCAGCCAACCCAATCACGAGGCCACTGAGCCAGCCCAAACATCTCTTTTAAAAAACAGAAATTAGGGAACCAGCAGTTAGCGTAATGGCTATGTCGTTAGACTCCCACATAATTGACCGTGGTCTGCGTCCTGGACCCGGTGGCTTAAAACTCACGCCGGGCGCGTGTGCGTGCGTGCCCAAGATCCCGAGAGGAGAATGGAGGAGAAGGGATTGCGGCGTGAACATCCCCCCTGGGGGGTGATTTCTCGTTTTCTGTCTGTCTGGCGAGCGCACGTGCCCTATAGCGAAAAAAAACAAAAAAAAAAACTCTCCAAAAAAAAAAGGAAAAAAAACCCAGAAATTATATGCTATATAAACATATTAGCAAAATATGTCATTTACATAATTTAACCTGTTGGTCTACAAACATTTCATAACACAATCTAGAAAGTAAAACTAAGCAAGGCATGTTATTGTGTTTATTGTTTATAAAGTAAAAACCTAAACTGTGTAACAAGAGATCCTGATGGCACTCCAACAGAACAAGAAATCAGAGAACTACAGGTATTTTAAAGAAAATTCTTTCTTTATATTCTTCAATGACCCCAAGAACATAATACTTTAAAGGGGAGGGGAGACACGCTGGCTCTGTAGCCTACTGGTCAAGGGAGGCAGATCCACATGGCTGACAGCAATTAGAATCTAGGCCCCAGTGGCTTGATAACCACATGTAAGCCCCAAATCTCAACAGAATTGAACAATGGAGAAGGGACTGTGGTATTACCAGGCTTCCTTTATCCTTCCCTCTCCTCTCTGGTGAGTGAGTGTGCATACCCTCTGACAAAAAATTTAAAAAGGTGGGAAGAAGGGATTGGAGTTAGGAAGTCAAAGGATAATGAGTTCTAGCAAGTAGAAAAGTCAGCTATGGGAAAAACGGTTTTAAAAAGTGAGTTCAGACTTTTCTTTTTTAAAATATATTATTTATTTTTATTTATCATTATTATGTCTTAATTTGACCAGATACAGAGAGAGACAGAAAGCAAGCCTCCAGATCCAGGAACTGAACAGTGATGAGCCATGTAGGAGTACAACACCTTAACCACCACACTACCTGTTGGCCCCAAAGAGAATGTATCTTCTTTTTTTTGGAGAGGTTTTCGCTATAGGGCGCGTGTGCTCACCAGACAGAGAGAGAGAGCAAGCGAGAAAACACCCCCCCAGGGGGGATGGCCACGCCACAATCCCTTCTCCTCCATTCTCCTCTCGGGATCTTGGGCATGCACGCACACGCGCCCGGCGTGAGTTTAAGCCACCAGGTCCGGGACTCGAACCGCAGTCGACTACGTGGGAGTCCAGCGACATAGCCATTACACATAGCCATTACACTAACTGCTGGTCTCGAGTTCAGACTTTTCTATCAAGCAAATTGCAGTTCTTGTAAGATATTCAAATATGCTTATAACATTTAAAGTTGCACAAAGCAGAAACCAATATGAAACTGTGACAATAAAATTAACCCAATTTGAACTTGAGATTAAAAAAAAAAACTTTTATAAAGATTTATTTAGATTGATTCATTTATTTTTAATTTGACCAGAGAGACACACACACAGTGAGAGAGAGAGAGAAAGTGAGAAAGCAAACCACCAGGGTCCAAGATAGGAACTGTGGTTGGTCCATAAGGGAGTGTCCAGCACCTTAACTACCATACGACCTGCTGGCCCCTAAAAATACTTTCAAAATCTAGATCATTTTTATCTAACTTTACAGTAGCACAGTTAGAGTTTTAAAAGACATGAACACCAAACATTCCGAACTAAAATGGTTAGTGGGGGATCAGTCTGTGGTACAGTGGTTAAGGTGGCTGGATCTCACACAACTAACTGCATGGTTTCAGCTCTAGACCTAGTGGTTTGAAAAACATGCCAGGCATGTATTCTTGTGTGCCCATTTTGGGAGGAGAATGAAAGAGAAGAGATTATTGTATGGTCTCCCTCCTTCCTTCTCCTCCAATCTCTAGTGAGCATGTGCCCTATTAAAATAAATAAATAAATAAATAAATAAATAAATAAATAAATAACTTTTTTTTTAAAAAAAAGGAGTTAGCAGGGCCAGTCCATGGCTTGGCTATTGGGGCAGCTGGATCCCATATGGCTGAATGCATGGTTCCAATCCCAGACCTGGCAGCTTGAGCAACACAAAGGATATGTGTGCCTGAAATCCCAAAGAGAGGGAGAGATGAAGGGATTGTGGCATGACCACTCTCCATTGGAGGTAACATATTCCTTCTCTCTCTCTTTCTCCTGGAAATTTTTAAAAAATAAAATTAAAAAATGAAAGATTAGGTTTCACATACTTTTTAAAAAAAAAAAAAGAATTATTTTATTTAACTTTATTTATTATGTATTTGACCAGAAAGAAACAGAGTGAGAGATGGGGGTGAGGGTGAGAAAGCAAGCCTCCAGGTCTGGGACTCAAACAGAGTTCGACCATGTGGGAGTCCAGAGCCTTTAACCAGGACACCAACTGCTGGCCCTCATATACTACTTCTCTTTTAGAGGTATTGATAAATCTCAGACTTTCTTTTTTTTCTAAGCAGCTATTACAGTGCTATACAAATCTAGTTTCATATATATCCTGTTTACTATATAGTTATAATTCTTATTCAATTTTTTTTTTATCAACAACTATTGAAAGCTAACTTCTGTATACCCTAATCTATACCCTGGAATGTTTAACTATAAACTCCTTCATTAAGAGACAGTTATAGGGGCTGGCAGGTAGCATGGTTGTTAAGGGCGCTAGACTCCCTCACAGCCAACCATGGTTCGAGTCCTGGACCTGGCAGGCTTGCTTGCTAACTCCCCCTCTCTTTCTCTCTCTTGCTCTGTTCCTCTCTGGTAAAATTAAAAATAAATGGCTATGTCGCTGGACTCCCACATAGTCGATCGCGGTTCGCGTCCTGGACCCGGTGGCTTAAACTCACACCGGGCGCGTGTGCATGCGTGCCCAAGATCCAGAGAGGAGAATGGATAAGAAGGGATTGTGGCGTGGCCATCCCCCCTGGGGGGGGGG
>NW_006159996.1:650246-656281 GCF_000334495.1 Tupaia belangeri chinensis | reverse complement strand
TAAAAAAAAAAAAAAAAAAAAAAAAAAAAAAAGAAAAAAATTAGAAATAAATAAACACATAAGGTTAAATAAAAAGAGTTATATTTTATTCTTAACTGAATCCCCCAGACTGAAACATAAGAGGCACTAAAATGTCAGTGGACGAATGCCTAGCACAGTACCAAAGAGAATTGATGCTTTAACACCTACAAATAAGATAAGCAAAAGTACGTAAATAAATTTTATGAGGAAGTCCAGTCCATTCCACCAAGTAACATACAGTGATTACAGAAAGCCTACAGTGACATACAGAAGGGTTGTCAGGAAAGTCACGACACATTTTTTTTTTTTTAATATTTTTTATTTAACTTTGACCAGAGAGGGACACAATAAGAAAGTGAGAAAGCAAGCTGCCAGGTCTAGGACTCAAACCATGGTAGGCCACGTGGGAGTTCAGTGTCCCTAGCCACCAAGACACCTGCTGGCCCCACATGAAACATTTTTTTGAAGAATTATGACTGACAGGTGGCATGGTAATTGGGGTGCTGGACTCCCACATTCTTCCTCTCTCACTGTCTCTCTGGTCAAACTGAAGAATAATAAATAAAATTAAAATAATTCTTAAAAAAAAAGAATTATTTATTTAATTGAGGCACTAAAATGTCAGTGGACGAATGCCTAGCACAGTACCAAAGAGAATTGATGCTTTAACACCTACAAATAAGATAAGCAAAAGTACGTAAATAAATTTTATGAGGAAGTCCAGTCCATTCCACCAAGTAACATACAGTGATTACAGAAAGCCTACAGTGACATACAGAAGGGTTGTCAGGAAAGTCACGACACATTTTTTTTTTTTTAATATTTTTTATTTAACTTTGACCAGAGAGGGACACAATAAGAAAGTGAGAAAGCAAGCTGCCAGGTCTAGGACTCAAACCATGGTAGGCCACGTGGGAGTTCAGTGTCCCTAGCCACCAAGACACCTGCTGGCCCCACATGAAACATTTTTTTGAAGAATTATGACTGACAGGTGGCATGGTAATTGGGGTGCTGGACTCCCACATTCTTCCTCTCTCACTGTCTCTCTGGTCAAACTGAAGAATAATAAATAAAATTAAAATAATTCTTAAAAAAAAAGAATTATTTATTTAATTTCATTTGTTATTATTTTTTAAAATATGACCAGAGAGAGACAGAAAGAGAAAGAAAAGGAAAGTAAGAAAGCAAGTCGCCAGGTCAGGGACTCAACTGTGACTCAACTGTGATCGGCCATATGGGAGTCCAGCGCTTCAATCACCATGCCACTTGCCAGCCCCAGCCATGACACATTTTTGCATAGAATAGTATGTCATCACTTTCCTGATGACCTAATATTAAAATTCTAGAATCTGAATAGAAAAGGTATTTAGAGTAACACTAGATAACACCAGATAACAAGATTCTTTTTTTGAGCAGTTCTATACTTAGATGGAGATGTTCTGCTATAACTAAAACAAATATTCTCTGTTCATTATTGATAACTGAAAACGTTTCTTAGACTTTTTTTCCTTCCTTAAGCCAGAGGATGCATGCCAGAGAAAAAGAAAGACTTTGAAAGTACCCCCAGTGGGGCCTGGTCAGGCTGGAATTCCCTTTCCTCCATTCTTCCTTACTAATAGAAGCTCCAAAGAAAACATTAAAATGCTAGAAAAAGAACGTCTTCCTGACATGTTGGTGACCAGGATCATCTCCGCCCTCCACAGATTAAATCTCACCTTGGGCAACAGTCATGTAACAAACTAGAAAACTAAAGAACTTATTTGTTGGGGGGCCAGCAGGTGGTGTGGTGGTTAAGGTACTGGACTCCCATGTCTGTCCATGGTTTAAGTCCTGGACCTGGTAGCTTGCTTTCTCTCTCTGGTGAGCGCATGTGTCTACAGCGAGTTTTAAAATAATGATAATAATAATATTAATAGCTCTTAACAAAAGAAAGAACTTATTTGTCAAGGATTACTGCCATTCTCTTCCCCTTTTTTCAAGAGAGGTTTTTTTTTTTTGCTATAGGGTGAGTGTGCTCACTGGAGAGACAGAGACAGAAAGGGAGGATTCAACCCCCGGGGGGGTGGCTACCCTGCAATTCCTTCTACTCCACTCTCCTCTCAAGATTTTGGGTACACACGCACCCAGCATGAGTTTTAAGCTGCCAGGGCCAGGACTCGAACTATGGTCAACTACATGGAGTCCAACGACATAACTATTACACCACCTGCCAGTCCCAATAATCATTATCTTGATGTGCTTCTGTGCTACTTAAAATGTCAGAATAGAAACCTCAAAATAGGTAAAAATGGGGTCTTAGTTCCCATTATATATACCCCAATAAACTACATAACTCAGAAGACGACATAAACTATTTTCAATAAGTACCATGTAGATAAGTATGCTGATATTTGGAAATATAGAAAAACTATTCCTTAGTACAGTAAATCTTAAAACTTAAAAAGTACTACTTTTTTGGTTGTTTATTTATGTAATTATTTTTTGCTATAGAGTACATGCACTCACCAGAGACAGACAGAGACAGAGGGACAGAGATAGGGAAAATGAGATATCACCCTGGGGGAGGGGGCTGTTGGCCATGCCTTAATCCCTTCTCAGGATCTTGGACACATACACATACACTACCTTTAAAAAAGTACTCAGAGTACTTTTTAAAAAATTATTTAATTTTATTCATTATCATTTTTCAACTTGACCAGAGAGACACACAGAGAGAGGAAGAAAGAGAGAGAGAGAGAGAGAGGGAAAGTGAGGAAGCAGGCCACCAAGTCTGGGACTCAAGCCATGGTCAATCATATGGGAGCCCAGCACTTTAACCACCACACCACCCACCAGCCCTCACTCTGAGTTATTTCTAAGCTGCTAGGTCTGGGACTAGAACCATGTAGTTGGCCATGTGGGATCCAGCACCTTAACCTCCATGGCCCATTATGTTTGTTGTTGTGAGATTTTTGCTTAAGTTGCATGTACCTGCTGGAGAGACAGAAAGTGAAAAACCACCCCCCCAGGGGGGATGGTCATGCCACAATCCCTTCCTTCCAGTATCCACTCAGGATTTCAGGCATGCGAGCACAAGAGCCTGGCTTAAGTTTCAAGCTATTGGGTCTGGGACTCGAACCACAGTTGACCACCTGGGAATCCAGTGCCATAACCATTACTCCACCTGCTGGCCCCTGGTTGGTGTTTTTTTAATAGACAAAAAAGGTCCATGTGGCTCATAATTCTGGTGGCTTGAGTCCAAACACATGAGGCTGGCATCTAGATGGCCTCGGGTGCTATAACATGGCCCAGAGAAGCTGAGAAGAAAGCAGCTACATGCAAAGACAGCCAAAAGTAACACTTCTCACAAACTTTACTCTTCATTATTCCAAAGCACAGTTTTTGTCTCACAAATTTCCTAATACTGATCTAGAGTTCAAAATGATGACTCAGAGGGGCCAGGAAATGGTGAAGAGGTAAAAATGCAACACTGCAAGGCTGACCCACTTCTGAAGGTTTTGCTTCACATCCAAGACTTCCCTGACTACACCCAGCACATGTCTGCCCCTGACTTGGAGCTGGCTGAGGCTGGGGGTAGACTGTGGTGTCAAGACCCTGTTGGGGGTGACGTGTATCTCTCTCTCTCTCTCTCACTTAGAGAAGAAATTAAATAAACTTAAAAAAAAAAAAAAAAAAAGAAGGTGTACCTGACCATGGTTACATCAGTCTTACTACAAACTGATAATCCCTGATGCGAACACACAAGTAAGCTGTTAAATTTTACTATGCAGGAAGATTTCCTACATATTTGCAAAGTGCTTCATGAGATGAATTGAAGGGCAGAAAACACTAGTCAAGTTTTTTAGAAAAGAAGCCAGAAGCAAGTTTCAAGCCTATGAGTGTATTTAAAAATATCAAAACACCAACTGACAGAGACTTTTGCATCTTCTTGGAATAGTCCAGACTTCAAAACTAGACACTAGACAGTACTAACAAAAGTGTGAATAGGTATATTGGGAAAAAAGTCCTTTTTTTAAGAATTATTTATTCAATTTTATTTGTTCATTCACTTATTTTTTAATTTGACCAGAGAGTAACAGAGAGACAGAGAGAAAGTGAGAAAGCAAGCTGCCAGGTCTGAGACTTGAAACATGGTCAGCCATGTGGGTGTGTCTAGCACCTTAACCACCAGCCACCTGCTGGTCCCCCAAAAAATGTCTTTTTAAATTGTTTTAGAATTATTTTAATTTCATTTATTCATTCATTTTATTTTTTAATTTGACCAGAGAGTAACAGAGAGACAGAGAGAAAGTGAGAAAGCAAGCTGCCAGGTCTGAGACTTGAAACATGGTCAGCCATGTGGGAGTATCCAGCACCTTAACCACCACATCATCTGCTAGTCCCTTAAATTACATTTTTTAAAGCTTAGAGATAGAAGTCCTCTGTCCACATCAAAAGCACTAGCGATGGCATTTAACATAATAGAAGTATTTACTACTGTCTTGGGAGAAAACACATTATCATGACAATAAGAAACTTTCTGGGACCAGCAATTGGCATAATGGCTATGTCACTGGACTCCCATGTAGTCAACCATGGTTTGAGTCCCGGACCCGGTAGCTTAAACTCACACCGTGCACATGTGCATGCACGTGTGCAGCATGCCCAGGATCCCGAGAGGAGAATGGAGGAAAAGGGACTGGTGCATGGCCATGGGGGAGTGTGAAGTGGGGGGTGAGGTGGGTGGTTGATTTCTCACTTTCTGTTTGTCTGTCTTTCTGGAGAGTGCACACACCCTACAGCAAAAACCTCTGGGGGCGGGGGGGGGGGGATGGTGGAGAAAGGAAAAATTAAAAAAGGAAGTTTCTATTAACCTTTGATAAAATTCACACCTTAAAAGGATTTCCATATTATCTGCAAGCAAGGGTAGAGGAAGATCATAAAGAACACTCAAGCCCACATGGAATGGTCTGGTACCAACAAGTGTTACATGTTTCAAAAACATTTTAAACTTTTAAGAACAAGGTACAGTGTGGCTGTCAGGTGGTGTGGTGGTTAAGGGCGCTGGACTCCCACATGGCCTATGCAGCACGAGTCCTGGACCTGGCAGCTTGCTTTCTCACTTTCTTTCCTTCTCTTATCTCTCACTCTGTTCCGCTCTCGTCAAATTAAAATAAATATATAAACAGTTAAATAATTCTTAAAAAAAAAAAAAAAAGAACAAAGTACAGGGGCCAACAGGTGGTAAGTTGGTTTTTTTGTCTGTTTGTTTTTAGATTTATTTATTATCATTATTTTTCAATTTGACCAAAAAGAGAGAGAGTGAGAGAGAGATAAGTGAGAAAGCAAGCTGCAAGTCCAGGACTTGAACTGTGGTCAGCCATATGAGAGTCCAGAGTCTTTAACTACCCATGCCACCTGCTGGCCCTGGTTGTGTGGTGTTTAAGGCGCTGGATCCCACAAGGCCAACCACAGTGTGAGTTCCAGATCCAGACAGCTTGAAAATCACCCTGTGTACATGTGTGCCCAAAATTCCCAGAGAGGAACAAAGAAGGGATTGTGGCATAGCCATCTTCCCTGGGGGGTGACTTTTCACTTTCCCTCTCTGTGTCTCTCTTTGACACACACACGCACACCCTATGGCCAAAAAAATAAAACACTAAAGGTAAAGAACAAAGTATAACTCTTACAGTAAGCAGTTTTTACTATGGTAGATATAACCAATTAACCTTCAAGAAATGTTTAACTCATGAAGTCATTACAAAGGTGCTAGCTATGGTTTTTTTATTTTTGAAACTAAAACAGAGGAGACAGCAAATCAGTAGTTCTTTGGTACGATAACAGAATTTGAAAACATTATAAATCAAGTCCCACCCATTCAAAAAAAGCACAAAACCTCAACTTTCTTTATACATGTGCACTATCAAGACTATGACTTAGGGAACTAGCGGGTGATGTGGTGGTTAAAGTGACTGGATCCCAGATGGCCAACTACACAGTTCGAGTCCTAAATACACCAGACACATATGCAGGAA
>NW_006159996.1:636591-650004 GCF_000334495.1 Tupaia belangeri chinensis | reverse complement strand
AAATCCCAAGAGAATGAAGGAGAAAGAACTGTAGTGTGTCCCTTTCCCTGGGGCGGCACAAGAAAAGAGGCAAGAAAACAGAATTCAAAGTCCAGAAATAAACTCATTTTATCTATAGTCAATTAGTTTCCAACAAAGGTGCCAAACAATTCATTGAGGGAAAGATAATCTTTTCAACAAGTGATACTAAGACAAATGGATTTTCACATGCAGAGAATTTAGACCCCTATCTCACATTATATACAAAAATTAATTTAAAATAGACCAAAACCCCCATCTGATAATCACTAGATGGCAACTATCAAAAAAAAAAAGAAAAGAAGTATTGGCCCAGCCATGGTAGCATAGGTAGTAGGGGGGCCACTGCATGATGCTGGAGCTGGAAAAGCCTTCCATTAAGTTCCTGGGTTAACACTGGCATGCCTGGATACTGGCTGGCTAGAGGGCCAGGATGAAGATCACAAAGCAGTGCCTTATTGGGGGTACCTGACTGCCTGTCTTATTTGATTAAAAAAATTAATAAACTTAAAAAAAAAGTGCTGGCAAGGATGTGAAGAAAAATGGAAACCTCGTACACTGTTGGTAGGAATGTAAAATGGTACGGTCACTATGAAAACCAGTACGACAGTCTTTCCAAAATTAATTTTGGGCCCAGCCATGGTGGTACATGCCACTAAGATGCTATGCTCTACAGGTTAGGAGCCAAGGGTTTGATTGCCAGTACAACCTAAAAGCCAGAAGCATCGGCATAGGACTGTAATCCTAGCAATTTGAGGAGGCTAAGGCAGAGGAGGATCACAAGCTCAAGGCTGGTCTTGGAAACACAGCAAAACCTTATCTAAAATACTACTGCCCAGGACCAGCAGTTGGCGTAATGGCTATGTCGCTGAACTCCCATGTAGTTCACTGCGGTTTAAGTTCTGGACCTGGTGGCTTAAACTCATGCCAGGCGCATGTGCATGTGTGCCCAAGATCCCGAGAGGAGAATGGAGAAGAAGGGATTGCGGCATGGCCATCCCCCCTGGGGGGTGAGTTTTTGCTGTCTCTTTGTCTCTGTCTTTCTGGTGAGTGCATGCACCATATAGCAAAAACCTCTCTCAAAAAATAAAAATTAAAAAAAAAAAAATACTACTGCTCATTCCTGTAGTCTCCACTAAGATGGTGAGGCAGGAGGATTTCTATATGACCAGACTCTGTGTTTTAAAAATAGGGAAGTAATGGGACCAGCAGTTGGTGTAATGGCTATGTTGCTGGACTCCCACGCAGTTGACCGCAGCTTTAGTCCTGGACCCAGTGGCTTAAACTCATACCAGGCACGTGTGCGTGAGTGCCCAGGATCCTGAGAGGAGAATGGAGGAGAAGGGATTGTGGCGTGGCCTTCCCCTTGAGGGGTTATTTCTCGCTTTCTGTTTCTGTCTGTCTTTGTCTTTCTGGCGAGTGCACACACCTTACAGAAAAAAACCCTCCAATAAAAATAGGTAAGTAATAAATAAAATAAATGTAATTCCAGTACTGAGTATATACCCAAAAGAATTGAAAGCAGGATCTGATCTCAAAGAAATATGTATGTACCCATGTTCATAACACTTGTTTTTCACAATAGCTAAAATATGGAAACAACCTAAGTGCCCATCAATGAATGAATGAGCAAAACATGTTACACACATACTATGGGGTATCACTGAGCCTTTAAAAAGAATAAAATTCAAGGGACCAGCAGATGGCGTGGTAGTTAAGGGTGCCAGACTCCCACATGGCTGACCATAGTTCAACGCCTGGAACTGGCAGCTTGCTTTCTCACTTTCCTTTCTCTTACATTGTCCCTCTCTGGCCAAATTAAATAAATAAAAGCTAAATAAAATAATTTTTTAAAAGAAGTATAAAATTCTAGGGCCAGCAGGTGGTGTAGTGGCTAAGGTGCTGGATTCCACACAGCCAACTGTGATTCAAGTTTCAGACCCAGCAGCTTAAATGTCACAACAGATAAATAAATGGGCTTTTTTTGTTTGTTTGTTTAAAGGGATAAAATTCTTGTATCAATCTGGGCAAACCCTAAGGATACTATATTAAGTCAGTCACAAAAAGACAAATATATGATTCAATTTCTATGAGCTACCTAAAGCAGAAAAAAACCATAGAGACCAGAAAGTAGGATGGTGGATGTCAGGGGCTAAAGGACAGAGGGATGGGGAGATGTTATTTAACAAGTACAGAGCTGCAGTATAAAAAATAAAACTCTAAAGAGTTCTAGATATAGATGGTAGTAATAGTGGCACAACAGGAAAATACTTAATACCACCAAACTATACACTTAAAAATGTTTAATATGGAGCCAGCAGGTGGCGGGGTGGGTAAGACACTGGATCCCACAGGGTTGACTCTGCAAGTCGAGTCCTAGACCTGGCATCTTGAAAAACACACCATGGGTAGGGGATGGCCAAACAAATGGCATGCTGGTTAAGGTGGGGGACCCCCATATGGCCAACTATAGTTCAAGTCGCAGACCCAGCAGCTTGAAAAATCACACCAGGTACGTGTGTGTGTATGCCCCAAATCCCAAGAGGAGGAGAAAGGATTGTGGTGTGGCCATCCCACCTGGGGGTGGGAGGATGATTTCTCATGCTCCCTCTCTTTATATCTCTCCTATCCAGTGAGTGCACACAACCAATGACAAAAATCTTTTAAAAAAATAAAATAAAAAATAAACCACGCCAGGCATTTCTGTGTGCATGCCCAAAATCACAAAAGGAGAATGGAGAAGAGATTGTGGCCTGGCCATCACCCCAGGGAGTGATTTCTCACTTTTCTCTATGTCTCTCTCTGGCGACCTCATGTGTCCTATAGCAAAAAATCCAAAAACAATAAATAAAAATAAAATTAAAATTAAAATAAATAAAAAATCTAAATGTCAGAGTTAAAACAATAAAACTCTCAGAAAGAAACAGGTGTAGTTTTATAAATTAAGCAATGGTTTCTTAGATATAAAACCAAAAACATAAGACAAGAGGAAGATAAATCTGATTTTATCAAAATTAAAAACTTCTGGGTAAGGGTTTATAGTATCCAGAATGTATAAAGAACTCTTACAGTTCAACGATAAAAGGACAACCCAAATTGGATCACTGGTATGGGGAGCTTAGGTCATTCTGGGACCAACCCCTCTTCCTGTTTGTGAAGGGAGTGTCTTCCACAAAACTGGTCCCTGGTGCTGGGAAAAGATACTGTGGGGGACAGCAGGTGGTGTGGTCGTCAAGGCACTGGACTCCCACATGGCTGATTGTGGTTCAAATCCTGGACTTGGCAGCTTGAAAACCATGCCCATGGCAAAAAAAAGAAAAAGGGGCCAGCAGGTGGCATAGTGGTTAAGGCACTGGATCCCCATATGGCTGACCACCATTCAAGTCCTGGATCCAGGAGCCTGAAACTCATGCCAGGTGCATGTGTGAGTGTGCCCAAAATCCTGAGAGGAGAATGCAGAAGGGGCTGCCACGGTGTGCTCACTTTCTGTCTCCCTGTCTCTGTCTTTCTAGAGAGTGCAAGTACCCTACAGCAAAAATCTCTTAAAAAAAGACAACCACCCAAATTAAAAATGGGCCAAGGATTTAAACAGACATTTCTCCAACATTATATAAATGGCCAAAAGGAACATGAAAAGATGCTCAATTTAAAAAAAAATAAAAGATTATTTATTTATTATTATTTTTAATTTGACCAGGGAGAGACAGTGAGAAAGCAAGCCGCCAGGTCTAGGACTTGAACTGTGGTCAGCCATGTGGGAGTCCAGCACCTTAACCACTGTGCCACCAGCTGGCCCAGATGCTCAATTTAGTTAGTTATTACATAAAGGCAAATCACAACCACAATGAGCTATCACTTGATATCCACAAGGAAAGCTATATCAAAATAAAAAAATAACAAGCATTGGTAAGGATGTAGAGAAACTAATTCTCATACACTGCTGGAGGAAAGATAATATAGTCATCTAGTTTAGAAAACAGTCTGCAAGTTTTTTTTCCTTATAAAGTTAAAAAGATGGGCCAAGCAGGTGGCATGGAGGTTAAGGTGCTGGATTCCCACATGGCCAACCACAATTTGAGTCCTAGCTAGATCCATAGGGCTTGAAAGTCATGCAGGGCACATGTGCTGGATGCCCAAAATCTCAAGAAGAAAATGAAGAAGGGATTATGGCATGGCCATAACTCAAAGGTGGTGATTTCTCACTTTTCCTCCAAGTCTCTGTCTCTCTCCAATGAGTACATTGGCCCTGTGACCAAAAAATTAAAGAGGTTAAAAAAAATTAGTGACATGAACCAGCAATTCTGCTATAAAGTATATTTTCAAAATTAAAACATGTTCATACAATATAAATATTCATAGCAGAAACCCCCCCCCCATTCATGATAGTTAACGTACACGAGAAAGACAGAAACATCTTCCACAGGGTCTGATCATGCCATAATCTCCTTCCTCCTGTCCATTGGATCTTGGGAACTCCCGCAGATACCCAGTATATTTCAGGCTGACCATGTCAGGGATTCAAATCACAGTCACCATGTCAAACCTAGCTTCTCTTGAGTAGTGCATTACCACTGTGCCAGGGAGTTGGCCCACAGCATTACTATTTTTTCTTTTTGCCAGAGAGCACGTGTGATCTCCAGGGAGAGAAAGAAGGAAAATAAGAAAGCACTCCTCACGGGGGATGGTCATGTCACAATCTCTTCTCCATTTTCTTTTTGGGATTTTGGGCATGTACAAATATTTACCTGGCACAGTTTTTAAGCCACCAGGTCCAGAATTTGAACCACACGATAGGCCTTGTGGGATCCAGCCACCTTAACCACCATACCACCCGCTGGCCCAGACTAATTCTGAGTAGTTACAAAGGAGAAACAACTCAAATACCCATCAACTGATGAATAAGAAAAATACAGTATATCCCTTTAACAGAATATTATTCAGCCATAAAAGGAAAAGGTCCAAAGGCCTAAGAGAATACATCGGTATTTGGGAAACAGACAAGGACAAGGATGCTTCTCCGTATATCCTAGAGCTCCCCACATCCAAGCACAGCAACTAGTTGCTTCAGCAATGGCTCAAGAAGCCCCAGGTATAGCTCGAGCCACTGTTCCAGAGGGTACAGGCCTTTGACAGTGGCAGCAACGATGTGGACATCCACGTGGGGATATATGAGGTACCAATTCTGTAGGCTGTGGGGCATAGCCCCCGCCAACCCCCAAGACTTCAAAGAATGTATCAAAAACCCTGGAAGCGGGGCCGGCAAGTGGCATGGTGGTTAAAGGCGCTGGACTCCCACATGGCCAACCACGGTTCAAGTCTCTGACCTGGTAGTTTGCTTTCTCACTTCCTCTCTCTCTGATCAAACTGGAAAATAATAATGATAATAATAATAAAGTTAAATAAAATAATTGTTTAAAAAAAAAGAAATTAAAAAAAAAAAAAAAAAAAAAACCTAGAAGCTGAAGACCAGCAGGTGGCATGGTGGTTAAGGTGCTGGACACTCCCACATGGCCAACCATGGTTCAAATCCCAGAACTGGGGGCTTACTTTCTCACTTTCCCTCCCTCTCTCTCTGGTCAAATGAAAATAAGTGGATGAATAAATAAAATTAAATAAGTAATTCTTTAAAAAATAAAACGGAAAAACCCTGGAAGCTCAGGCACAAACCTACTACAGGGCCAGGGACCAGCAATTAGTGTAATGGCTATGTCGTTGAACTCCCATGTAGCCGACTGCGGTTCGAGTCCTGGACCCAGTGGCTTAAACTCACGCCAAGTGCGTGTGCGTCCGTGCCCAAGATCCCGAGAATGGAGAAGGGATTGCAGCGTGGCCATTCCCCTTGAGGGGTGATTTCTTGCTTTCTATCTCTCTGTCTCTCTGTCTTTCTGGCGAGCACACTCACCCTATAGCAAAAACCTCTCAAAAAAAAAAATATATATATACCTGGCACATGTGTACACATGTCCAAAATCCCAAGGAGAGAATGGAGAATAAAGGACTGTAGCGTGGCCATACCCCTGGGGTGTGATTTCACACGTACTCTGTCTCTCTCTGGCAAACTCACATGCCCTGTAGAAAACTTAGGGGGAAAAAAATTGGTAATTAAATCCCCAATTGAGGATGGCCCACGGCATAGTGGGTGGTTTAGCACTGTGCATTGGGAATTGGATTTTTCATAACTGACCACAGTTCAAACCCTGGCCCAGTGGCTTGAAAAATATACTTAGTGTATGTGCATGCATGCTCCAAATCCTGATAGTATAGAGAAATAAAGGGAAAAGGAAGGGTACATGCTCGCACTCTCTTGCTCTCACTCTCTCTGGGAAGCAAGCAAATTCAAAAAAAGGAAAGAAAGAATTTGGTAATTATATAGTGCAGTGGACTGAATAAGCCCCTCTAAAAGGATAAGTACACTGTCCTAATTCCTGGAAGGTATGAATGTTACCTTATTTGGAAAAATCCTTGCAGATGTAATTAAGGATTTTGAGATAAAATCATCCTGGATTTCCGAGAGGAGGTATTTTATGACAACTATCCTAATAAGAGACTAAAGAGGAGGAACTACACAGAAGGGAAAATGACATGAAGATGGAGGTACAAATTGAAGTAATGTGGCCACAAATCAAAGAAGCCACAGAATGCTGACAGACACAGAAGTTGAAAGAGTCAAGCAAGGATTCTTCTCTAAAGCATCCAGAGAAGAGTGTTACCCTATCAACACACTAACTTCAGACCGCTGGCCCTCCAGAACCCTAAGAGAATATCATGTTGAAGCCATCCAGTCTGTGGTAATTTTCTACAACAATACTAGGAAACTAACATAGACAGTATCAATAAAAAGTCATTTAATCTAGGGACTAGCAGTTAGTGTAATGGCTATGTCACTGGACTCCCACATAGCCGACCACAGTTTGAGTCCCAGACCCAGTGGCTTAAACTCATGCCGGGCTCATGTGCGTGTGTGCCCAAGACCCCAAGAGGAGAATGGAAGAGAAGGGATTGTGGCATGGCCATCCCCCCTGGGGGGTGATTTCTCACTTTCTATCTCTCTTTCTTTCTAGGGAGCGCACGCACCTTATAGCAAAAACCTCTCCAAAAAAAGAAAAAAAAGTCATTTAATCTAAAGAAAACCACTCTCATTAGTATGCTATTCATTTAAAAAAATCTATTCATAAACACATAATATTGAGGATTCAATAACAATTAACTTTTTTTTTTGGAGAGGTTTTTGCTATAGGGCATGTGTGCTAGCCAGAAAGAGAGAGACAGAGAGATAGGAAGTGAGAAATCACACCCCCAGGGGGGATGGCCACGCTGCAATCCCTTCTCCTCCATTCTCCTCTCAGGATCTTAGGCACGCATGCACACGCACCCAGTTAAGCCACTGGGTCCAGGACTCAAACCGCGGTCGGCTACATGGGAGTCCAGCGACAAAGCCATTACGCTAACTGCTAGACCCAATAACAATGAACTTTGATATCAAAGTTCGTTTTTTTTTTTTTTTTTTTGGAGAGGTTTTTGCTATAGGGCACGTGCGCTCGCCAGAAAGACAGAGAGAGACAGAGAGACAGAAAGCGAGAAATCACCCCCCAGGGGGTATCGCCACACTGCAATCCCTTCTCCTCCATTCTCCTCTCGGGATCTTGGACACGCATGCAAACGTGCCTGGCGTGAGTTTAAGCCACCGGGTCCAGGACTCCAACCGCGGTCAGCCACATGGGAGTCCAGTGACATAGCCATTATGCCAACTGCTGGTCCAATATTTATTATTATTTTTTAATTTGACCAGAGAGAGACAGAGGGAAAATGAGAAAGCAAGCTGCCAGGTTCAAGAGTAGAACTGTGGTCGGCCATATGGGAGATATGGGAGTCTAGTGCCTTAACACCACCTGCTGGCCCCAGCAGATGGCATGGTGGTTAAGGTGCTGGATTCTCACATGGATCCACAGTTCCAGAAAACTGAAAATCACATGTGCATGCATGCCCAAATCCCAGAATGGAGGAGAAGGGATTGTGGTATGATCATCTTCCCGGAGAGTTTTCTCATTTTTCCTCTCTCTGTCCCTCTTGAACTCTTGTGAGCATTTGTAAGCCCTATGGCAAAAACCTTAAAAAAAATTCTAAAACTTCATTATTTGTAAATAAAGTACTTTTTTCCCTTTTTGGTTGGGCTAGCAATGAGGTGAAATGCTAAACACGCATTTAATATTAATACGTAAGATTTCAAGAAGCTACCAATCCCACAGGTCAACATTACTATCCCGTTAAGACAGTGGTAACTGGGACCAGGAGGCAATGTGGAGATTAAAGCAGTTGGATCCCACATGACCAACTGCATAGTTAGGAGTCCAGACCCAGAGGCCAGCAGGTGGCATAGTGGCTAAGGTGCTGGACTCCCACATGGCCGATTATGGTTTGAGTTCCAGATCCAGTGGCTTGAAAACTCACGCCAGGTTTATGTATGTGTGTGTCCAAAATCCTGAGAGCAGAATGGAAAAGAAGGGACTGTGACATGGCCATCCCCCCATGGGGGGTGACTGCTTACTTTCTACCTCTCTGTCTCTCCAGCGAGCACATAGGCTCTATAGCAAAAAAAAAAAAAAAAAAAAAAAGCAAGCATCCCAGACCAGCAACTTGAAAATCACACCAGGTACATGTGCATGTGTGCCTAAAATCCCAAGTGGAGAATAGAGAAGAGACTGCAGTGTGCCCATCCCTCTAGGAGTTGATTTCTCATTCCCCGCTCCCATCTCTGGCAAGTACACAATCCCCTATAGCAAAGACAGTAATAATTAATATAACTTTAAATTTAAAAAAAAAAAATTAAGAAACAACACACACAAAAGATCCAAGAAGTCCCATACTTCTGCAATGTCCCTTTAGTGTTCTCTACTGACAAAACTTAACATTGTGCTTCCTGCAAGATGAAAGGGTCCAGATCATCACAGCAAAGCAAGTACTGAAGGATAAATCTGGAGCTGAATTAAAAATTGAAAAGTAGCAGATATGCTATTTTTTTATTAATTCCTTTTTATGCTCTATGTATGGATATTAACAGATTTTGTTCACATATTCATTTTATGGACATTTGAGTTGTTTCCAAATTTTGGGTATTGTGAATAAAACCAACATACATATTTGAAAACAAAAACAAAAATTAAAAAACAACAGGATCAGCAGGTGATGTGGAGGTTTAGGGCACTGAATCCCACACAACCAGCTGTGCAGTTCAAGGTCAGAACCCAGTGGCCTAAAAATCACCCCAGGTTTATCTGCATGAATGCCTGAATGTTGCATATAACAATGCAAAATATGTAGTCTGTATTCTTTCTTTTGATACAAAAGACCTATTTTGAAACAAATGTTCATATTATATAGCAGTGAAAGCAATGTAGAATAACATTTAACACAACAATTGATGCCAACCACTAAGCTAAGAAAAATACTACAGAAGCAGTAGGTGGTGTGGTGATTAAAGCACTGGACACTGCCAAGTGGCCAAACAGGGTTTGAGTCCTGGACTGGGTGGCTTGCTTTCTCAATTTCCCTCTGTGCCTTTTTCTGGTCAAATTAAAATAAATGAATAAATTAAAAATTTTAAATAAATAATTCTTTTTAAAAAAAAGAATAAAAAGAATTATTTAACTTTATTTTAATTTGACCACAAAGAGGGACGACTGAGTGAGAACGAGAGAAAGTGGGAAAGCAAGCCGCCAGATTCTTGAACTGTGGTTGGTCATGTGGGAATCCAGCACTCTTAACCACCAGGCCACCTGCGGGACCCAATAAATAATTCGTATATATATGTATATATAATTTTTTTTAATTTGTCATAGGGTACGCTCACTGGAGAGAGAGAGAGAATGTGAGAAAGCACAGTGTCGAAACAAAAACAAAACAAAAAACAATTAGAAAAGGGACCAGCAGTTGATATAATGGCTATGTCACTGGACTCCTATGTAGACAACCGCAGTTCAAGTCCCGGACCTGATGGCTTAAACTCGCGCTGGGCACGTGTCTGTGCATGCCCCCAAGATCCCAAGAGGAGAATGAAGGAGAAGGGATTGTGGCATGGCCACCCCCCTGGGGCATGATTTCTCGCTTTCTGTCTGTCTCTCTCTCTCTTTCTGGTGAGCACATGTGTCCTATAGCAAAAATCTCTCTCTCTCAAACAAAAAAGAGAAAGCAGTGCCCTCCCCAATAGGTATGGCCAACCCCCCTTTCTCCTCCATCCTCCTCTCAGGATTTTGGGCATACGCCCATGCATCTTGCTTAAGAGACAGATCCAATCTGCGCAGCTGGTCATGTGGCACCCAGTCACCTTAACCACCATGAAAATTACTACCCTTAAATTACTTGTTATTTTGGGGACCAACAGTTGGCATAATGGCTATGCTGCTGGACTGCCATGTAGTTGACCGTATCCGGAGCCGGTGGCTTAAACTCACACCGGGCGCATGCACGTGTGGGCCCAAGATCCTGAGAGAATGGAGGACAAAGGACTGAGACGTGGCCATCCCCCCAGGGGGTGATTTCTCATTTTCTGTCTCTTTGTCTCTTTCTGGTGAGCACACATGTCCTATAGCAAAAAAAAAAAAAGAAAGAAAAAAAAAAGAAAGAAAGAAAAAAAAACTAAAAAAAATTACTTGTTATTTTATAACAAACTATGAAAATTGGTTCATCTTAAAGTTTTTTTTTTTTCCTTTTTTAAATTGCTAGAGGGCACTTGCACTCAACAGAAAAAGAAAAAAAAAAAACACTCTGGCAACAGGGCATGGGCACACTACAGTCCTTTTTCCTCTATTCCATCAGGATTTGGGGCAGGGAAGCATCCGTTTTTTTTAAAAAAAAAAAAAGAAATATTTATTGGGGACCAGCAGGTGGCGTGGTGGTTAAGGCACTGGACATTCCCATATGGCCAACCATGGTTCAAGTCCTGGACCTGGTGGCTTGCTTTCTCACTTTCTCTCTGTGTCTCTCTGGTCAAAATAAATTAAGTAAAATAAAAAAATATTTTTTTAAAAAAGAATTATTTATTTAAATTTTAATTTATTCATTTATTTTAATTTGACCAAAGAGAGAGGGAGAAAGTGAGAAAGCAAGCCACCAGATCCAGGACTGGAACCACAGACAGTCATGTGGGAGTATCCAGTGCCTTAGCCACTATGCCACCTGCTGGTACCAACACCCATGTTTTTCCAGTCACCATGACCAGAATTTAAACTTTTGTCAAGCACATACGATCTGGCTACCTACATACAGAGTCCAACCCCTGTACTGAGCGGCCAGCCCATGATGTTGCATCTATTTTTTGTTTGTTTCAATTTGCCAAAGATGTCTGTGCTTGCTAGACACAGAAAGGGAAAGGGAAAAAGCACTTCCCATGGAGCACACTACAATTCCTCCCTCTCCTCAAGTTTTTTCTCTCTTTAGAATTTTGGGTGCCCACTCGAGTGCGCACACACACGTGCTCGGTGTTTTTCAAGTTGCTGGGTCCAGGACTAAAATCACATGATAGGCCATGTGGGATCCAGCCGCCTAACCTAACCAGGTCATGAGCTGGCCTGATGTTTCATCTTAATATTGTTTTAAATTTTTAGAGAGATTTTTGCTACAGGGCGTGTGTACTCGCCAGAAAAATAGAAAGTGAGAAATCACCCCCCGGGGGGATGGCCACGCTGCAATCCCTTCTCCTCTTTTCTCCTCTCAAGATCTTGGGCACCCACGCACACGCGCCCAGTGTCAGTTTAAGCCACCGGGTAAGGGACTCAAACCACGGTCCAGTGACAGAACCATTGCACCAACTGCTGGTTCCTCTTAATATTATTTTTAATAATTACTCTAATATTAATGTAACACTTTTATTATATACATGACCTCCATATCCATGGCTTCTGTGCCTACTGACCAATCAACTAGAAATCAAAATTATTCAAGGGACCTGCTTGTACAGAAGGCTATACAGCAGTAATGTGCAGCTGAAAAGAATCTAGATCCACACATATCAACCATGGTTTGAGTCCATCAGTCTATATAATGTGAAACACACAAGGCATGCATGCAGGTACCCAAGATCTGATCAAGGTGTTATCAGACCCCATGGAAGAGCTCCTCTCTCAAGTGTACATGTGCTACCATAAATAAAGGTTAAAAAAATATTCAAATAAAAATTGTTGTGAGGGCCAGTAGGTGGTGTGGAAGTTAAGGAGGCTGGATCCCATATGGCTGGCCACATGGTTAGAATCTCAGACCAGGCAGCATGAGAAAGATGCTTAGTATGTGTGTACACATGTCCAAAATCCCAAAAGGAGAATGGAGAAGGGATTGTGATGCAGTCATTTGTCCTGGGGGATACTTTCTTGCTTTCTCTTTCCGGCAAGCATATGCTCTCCTAGGCAAAGTTAAAAAAAAAAAAAAAAGAGGAAAAATTTATTTATCTGAGAATATTCATGCTGTCAATTTTTTCCCTTTTATGTCAGAAGACACACATGCACATTAAAGAGAAAAGGGGAAGAGAGGAAGAAGGAAGAAAAGGGAGAGAAAAAGCAACCCTCAACAGAGCCTAGTCACAATAAAATCTTTTTCCTCCAATTCTTTATCTTGTTGTGATCCTGGGCCCGGAATATTTTTCAAGCCACAGGACCAGAAGTGAGCCATGGTCAGCCATGTGGAATTCAGATTCCACTTACAGTACTTACCCACTGCTCTACAGGAGTAGCCCTGTGCCATCAAATTTAATACAAGTATGCATTATTTCATGAACTTATTTATAGGTATTTCTTTTTTTAATAATTATTTTATTTAACTTTATTTATTTACCTATTTATTTTAATTTGACCAGAGAGGGACAGGGGTGGGGAGGGGTAGGGAGTGAGAAAGCAAGTCACCAGGTCTGGGACTCAAACCATATTCAGCCATGTGGGAGTTCAGCGCCCTTTAACCACCACACCACCTGTTGGCCCGTTGATATGTATTTCATCAATATTAATTTTAAGTGTTCTAACGAAGTTGGGGAGAAACACTAGATATGAAAAAAGAGGAGAAAGCAGTTGATCAGAAGATAAGGGAAATGAGTGATAATCATGTTACCTCTTATAAAAGTGAAATAAATTGAGGGACCAGCAGTTGGCATAATGGATATGTTGCTGGACTCCCACGTAGTCAACCGTGGGGTTCAAGTCCCAGACCGGGCGGCTTAAACTCACACTGGGCACGTGTGTGTGCATCCCCAAGATCCCAAGAGGAGAACAGAGAAGGGACTGCAATGTAGCCATCCCCCTGGGGGGTGATTTCTCACTTTCTGTTTCTCTGTTTCTCTGTCTCTCTGGTGAGCACACATACCCTATAGCAAAAACCTCTCAAAAAAAAAAAAAAAAAAAAGGAAAAAAATTGAAT
>NW_006159996.1:629684-635560 GCF_000334495.1 Tupaia belangeri chinensis | reverse complement strand
TAAAAATATTTTTTTAAAAAAGAATTATTTATTTAAATTTTAATTTATTCATTTATTTTAATTTGACCAAAGAGAGAGGGAGAAAGTGAGAAAGCAAGCCACCAGATCCAGGACTGGAACCACAGACAGTCATGTGGGAGTATCCAGTGCCTTAGCCACTATGCCACCTGCTGGTACCAACACCCATGTTTTTCCAGTCACCATGACCAGAATTTAAACTTTTGTCAAGCACATACGATCTGGCTACCTACATACAGAGTCCAACCCCTGTACTGAGCGGCCAGCCCATGATGTTGCATCTATTTTTTGTTTGTTTCAATTTGCCAAAGATGTCTGTGCTTGCTAGACACAGAAAGGGAAAGGGAAAAAGCACTTCCCATGGAGCACACTACAATTCCTCCCTCTCCTCAAGTTTTTTCTCTCTTTAGAATTTTGGGTGCCCACTCGAGTGCGCACACACACGTGCTCGGTGTTTTTCAAGTTGCTGGGTCCAGGACTAAAATCACATGATAGGCCATGTGGGATCCAGCCGCCTAACCTAACCAGGTCATGAGCTGGCCTGATGTTTCATCTTAATATTGTTTTAAATTTTTAGAGAGATTTTTGCTACAGGGCGTGTGTACTCGCCAGAAAAATAGAAAGTGAGAAATCACCCCCCGGGGGGATGGCCACGCTGCAATCCCTTCTCCTCTTTTCTCCTCTCAAGATCTTGGGCACCCACGCACACGCGCCCAGTGTCAGTTTAAGCCACCGGGTAAGGGACTCAAACCACGGTCCAGTGACAGAACCATTGCACCAACTGCTGGTTCCTCTTAATATTATTTTTAATAATTACTCTAATATTAATGTAACACTTTTATTATATACATGACCTCCATATCCATGGCTTCTGTGCCTACTGACCAATCAACTAGAAATCAAAATTATTCAAGGGACCTGCTTGTACAGAAGGCTATACAGCAGTAATGTGCAGCTGAAAAGAATCTAGATCCACACATATCAACCATGGTTTGAGTCCATCAGTCTATATAATGTGAAACACACAAGGCATGCATGCAGGTACCCAAGATCTGATCAAGGTGTTATCAGACCCCATGGAAGAGCTCCTCTCTCAAGTGTACATGTGCTACCATAAATAAAGGTTAAAAAAATATTCAAATAAAAATTGTTGTGAGGGCCAGTAGGTGGTGTGGAAGTTAAGGAGGCTGGATCCCATATGGCTGGCCACATGGTTAGAATCTCAGACCAGGCAGCATGAGAAAGATGCTTAGTATGTGTGTACACATGTCCAAAATCCCAAAAGGAGAATGGAGAAGGGATTGTGATGCAGTCATTTGTCCTGGGGGATACTTTCTTGCTTTCTCTTTCCGGCAAGCATATGCTCTCCTAGGCAAAGTTAAAAAAAAAAAAAAAAGGGGAAAAATTTATTTCACCCAAAGACTACAGAGGAGGAGGGAAAGAAGTATAAGGTACAGAGTTAGGGGTAGAGAAAAGGGGAAGAGAGGAAGAAGGAAGAAAAGGGAGAGAAAAAGCAACCCTCAACAGAGCCTAGTCACAATAAAATCTTTTTCCTCCAATTCTTTATCTTGTTGTGATCCTGGGCCCGGAATATTTTTCAAGCCACAGGACCAGAAGTGAGCCCTGGTCAGCCATGCGGAATTCAGATTCCACTTACAGTACTTACCCACTGCTCTACAGGAGTAGCCCTGTGCCATCAAATTTAATACAAGTATGCATTATTTCATGAACTTATTTATAGGTATTTCTTTTTTTAATAATTATTTTATTTAACTTTATTTATTTACCTATTTATTTTAATTTGACCAGAGAGGGACAGGGGTGGGGAGGGGTAGGGAGTGAGAAAGCAAGTCACCAGGTCTGGGACTCAAACCATATTCAGCCATGTGGGAGTTCAGCGCCCTTTAACCACCACACCACCTGTTGGCCCGTTGATATGTATTTCATCAATATTAATTTTAAGTGTTCTAACGAAGTTGGGGAGAAACACTAGATATGAAAAAAGAGGAGAAAGCAGTTGATCAGAAGATAAGGGAAATGAGTGATAATCATGTTACCTCTTATAAAAGTGAAATAAATTGAGGGACCAGCAGTTGGCATAATGGATATGTTGCTGGACTCCCACGTAGTCAACCGTGGGGGTCAAGTCCCAGACCGGGCGGCTTAAACTCACACTGGGCACGTGTGTGTGCATCCCCAAGATCCCAAGAGGAGAACAGAGAAGGGACTGCAATGTAGCCATCCCCCTGGGGGGTGATTTCTCACTTTCTGTTTCTCTGTTTCTCTGTCTCTCTGGTGAGCACACATACCCTATAGCAAAAACCTCTCAAAAAAAAAAAAAAAAAAGTGAAATAAATTGAATTGAATTGGCAACGGGACCAGCAGTTAGCATTATGGCTATGTCGCTGGACTCCCATGCGGTCGACCGCAGTTCAAGTCCCAGACCTGGTGGCTTAAACTCACGCTGGGCGCATATGCGTGCCCACGTGCCCAAGATCCTGAGAGGAGAATGGAGAAGAAGGGGTTGCAGCTGTGGCCATCCCCCCAGGAGGTGATTTCTCACTTTCTGTCTCTCTCTTGTCTTTCTGGCAAGTGCATACGCCCTATAGCAAAAATAAACCTCTCAAAAAAAAAAAAATTGAATTGGCAAGTCATTGAATTTGGCAATTATTATCAATGATCTTACTGAACGATACCAGAATGGTAATTAGACTATCTTTCAAGAATTTTGGCACTAAAAAATAAAAAAATAAAAAAAATAGAAAGAATTTTGGCACTGAAATGTCAGAGATATGAGGGATAAAGAGGAAGTACCTCTAGTGGGTGAGGGGAGATTTTTTAAAGTTCTTTTTTTTTTTTTTGAGAGAGGGAGATTTTTGCCATAAGATGCATGTGCTCACCAGAGAGACAGAAAGCGAGAAGTCACCCCACAAGAGTCATGGCTACACTGCAATCCCTTCTCCTCCACTCTCCTCTTAGGATTTTGGGCACACAGGCACACATGCCCAATGTGAGTTTTAAGCAGCAAGGTCTGGGACCTAAACACAATTGCCTATGTGAAAGTCCAATGACATAACCATTCCGCCATCTGCTGGTCTTTTGCTGTTTTTTTTTTTTTTTTTAGGATGAGGGAAAATCTTAAATAAATTTGGAGGCCAAGGGAGAATGAATGGAGAAAAGATTAAAATTATGCAAGCAGATTAAATCCACTGAAGAGAAAAAGAACAGGATAGAAGCAAAAGTTAGCCTGGCAAAAGGGAAGCCTGAGGTTTTCCAGAGACAAGAGGGGAGAAGAGTAATGACTAAAACAGGTAAATCTGGAGAGAGACTAGCTCTATGGTCAGGACTGCCTGCATCTGAAATTTGGCCCTTGCTATTATAACTATGTAATCTTACGGCAAGTTTTACTTCTCCAAGTTTTCATTTTCTCATCTGACCTAGAGAGAACAGAATTCTTAATGACTGCTGGAAAGATTCCATAATTCCTGATACACGTGAACAGAGGCTAAAAGATGATAGCTGACAGGCTAGCAGGTAGCATGGAGGGTGAGGTGGTAGGATCCCATGTGGCCATCTTTGCAGTTTGAGTCCCAGATCCAATGGCTTGAAAATTACTATGTGTGCAGATGTGTTGTGCTGTGTTACTTTCCTTTTTCTTTTACTTTTTTTTTTTTTTAAAGATGTTTTGGCTATAGGGCCCATGTGCTCGCCCGAAAGACAGAGAGACAGACAGAGAGAGACAGAGATACATCACCCCCCAGGGAGGATGGCCATGCTGCAATCCCTTCTCCTCCGTTCTACTCTCGGGATCTTGGGCAAGCACGCACACGCACCCAGTGTGAGTGTAAGCCACCAGGTCTGGGACTCGAACTATGGTCAATTAGAGGTGAGTCCTGTGACATAGCCATTACGCCAACTGCTGGTCCCGTGTGTGTGTGTGTGTGTATGTGTGTGTGTGTGTGTGTGTGTGTGTGTGTGTGTGTGTTTGAAACCACCAGGTCTACGATACTAAGTGGGCCATGTGGGATCAAGCAACCATGCCACCAGCTAATCTGATCCAGTCCTAGTCTTGCCTAGCAAGTCACATGGCCTTTTCAGAAAGCAGTCCTGAGATGCACTGCAGTGTTGACGTTTTAAGCCACCGGGTCCGGGACTTGAACCATGGTCGACTATATGGGAGTCCAGCGACATAGCCATTACGCTAACTGCTGGTCCCCAGTCCCGACATTTTAATATTCTATTATTAGGGCTGGCAGGTGGCATGGTGGTTAAAAGTGCTGGACTCCCACAGAGTTGACCACAGTTCAAGTCCTGGATCTAGTGGCTTGCTTTCTCACTTTCTCTCTCTCTTTTTCTGTCTCTCTCTAATCAAACTAGAAAATAATAATAAAGTTAAATAAAATCATTCTTTAAAAAATATTCCATTGGGGAGTGGTTATGTCCCTGGACTCCCATGTAGTCGACCACAGTTGGAGTCCCTGACCCGGTGGCTTAAAACTCAAGCCGGGCGCATGTGTGTGCGTTCCCAAGATCCCAAAAGGAGAATGGAGGAGAAGGGATTGCGCCGTGGCCATTCCCCCTGGGGGGTGATTTCTCGCTTTCTGTCTCTCTGTCTCTCTCTGTTTGTCTGGTGAGCACACGCACCCTATGGCAAACCCCACCCCCGCAAAAAAAAATTCTATTAGTAAAATCTCTCTTGACTCTGTAGTCAAAAGAACAAATAGTACTCTGTTTCCCTAAGTTATAGTTTAATATGATTTTGAAGGTTAGCCTGGAAACCTAACCATCAAAACTATTTCTACTGAAAAAAAAAAAAAAAAAACAAGAGTATTCCTGCATTTCTGAGATGAAGCTGCAGAGGTTCCTGGCACCATCAAGCATGAGTCAGGTATTCCTATCCTGGGAACTGGATATTTTAACAGCCATCTCTCTTTGAACTAAAATACCCAGAATTGGACCTTGTCAAACCCTGTCAGTCAGGAAAGTACAGTAATACCCATTGGAATACTTAAAAGAAAACACAGATTTATTAACAGTTACCCTCAATAACAGCTGTTTAAATAACATTTATATAGCAACTTGGGTAGACTAAGTTTCTTAACTCAATAAACTTCTGCAAAGCTAAAAATCCCTTTCAAATGAAAAACAAAAACAAAAATAAAAACAAAAACAAAAACAAAAAAAACTTCCCAGAAATACCTGTCAGAACCCTATCTTTTGGAGAAAGCAGATTATGCATTTCTAATGGCCCAGCTCTATGGAGCAGTAGGTTAAGTACTGAACTACAGAGGTGAAAGTTACATACTAACCATGGTTCTAGTTCCTGGCCCAGTCACCTGAAAACATACAGGCTCACATACACATAGGTTCCTGATGGGGCTGGAGGACTACGGGAGGAGGATCGTGGTATGACTGAGACCTGTGGAGGGTGCATCTCTCTCTCTCTCTCATGCTCAACTATGATTTTTTTTTTAATCTCATAGGATTGTCTACTTTCCAAAATAAAACTAATTTTAAGTTTTTGCCAGAGGGTGTATGTGCTCACCAGGAAGAGAGACAGAAGGAAAGTGAGAAATTGAGAAATCACCCCAGGGGGGATGGTCACACCACAATCCTTCTCCTCCATTCTCCTGGGATTTGGAGTGCATGCACACACACACCCAGCATGATTTTCAAGCCACCAGGTCCAAGACCTGAACTGCGGTCCAGTGCCATTTGCTGGCCTGATAAACCTAATTTAAGTCTTTTTTAAAAAAAGAATTATTTTATTTAACTTCATTAATTTATTTACATATATATACACATATGTGTGTGTGTGTGTGTGTGTGTGTGTATATATATATATATATATATTTTTT
>NW_006159996.1:618373-629644 GCF_000334495.1 Tupaia belangeri chinensis | reverse complement strand
TGTGTATATATATATATATATATATATTTTTTTTTTTTTTTAATTTGACCAGAAAGGGACAGAGTGAGAGAGCGAGAGAGAAAGTGCGAGCGAGAAAGCCAGCCACCAGGTCCAGGACTCAAACCGTAGTTGGCCATGTGGGAGTCCAGCACCCTTAACCACCACACCATCTGCTGGCTCCTGATAAAAGTAATTTAAATAGCCATCATCAGCTTATTACGTTAAAGTTTCCAGTACTCGGGACCAGCAGTTAGCATAATGGCTATGTTGCTGGACTTCCACGTAGTCGACCGTGGTTCGAGTCCTAGACCCGGTGGCTTAAACTCACGCTGGGAGCGTGTGCGTGCGTGCCCAAGATCCCAAGAGGAGAATGGAGAAGGGATTGCAGCGTGGCCATCCCCTCTGGGGGGTGATTTCTTGCTTTCTATCTCTCTGTCTCTCTCTGTCTGGCGAGCGCACGCACCCTATAGCAAAAAAAATAAAAACCTCTACAAAAAAAAAACTTTCCAGTACTCCACCAACTATTTGACTATTTGCTAACCTGTTTTATTATTTTGGTGGGCATTCACTCAGTCCTTAACCCTAATATCATCAATTTACTATATGCTACCATTTCTCTACTACAGTGTTTTTTAAAGAATTGCTTAATTTTGGGGCCAGCAGGTGGCATGGTGGTTAGGGACGCTGGACTCCCACATGGCTGACCACAGTTCGAATCCCAGATCTGGCAGCTTGCTTTCTCTCCTTCTCTGTCCCTCTCTCATCTAATTAATATTTTAAAATAAATAAATAAATAAAATATATTTTTTAAAAAAGAATTACTTAATTTAATTTTTTGAGAGGTTTTTGCTATAGGGTGCGTGTGCTTGCCAGAAAGACAGAGAGAGACAGAAAGCAAGAAATCACCCCCTCGGGGGGATGGCCACAGCACAATCCCTTCCCCTCCATTTTCCTCTCAGGATCTAGGGCACACATGCACATGTGCCTGGCATGAGTTTAAACCACCAGGTCCAGGACTCGAACTGCGGTCGACTACATGGGAGTCCAGCGACAGTCATTACATCAACTGTTGGTCCCATTATTTATTTTTAATATGCTATCAGGCACATGCACTCACAAGAGATGGGGTTCGGGGGGGAAGCAAGCTATCAGGTCTGGGACCTGAATCACAATTGGTCATGTGAGAGTCCAGTGCCTTAACCACCACGCCACCTGCTGTTCCCCCTCTAATATGGTATTTTTAAATAATTTCTTTAAATTTAGAACTGTTGTTACATACAGCATCACAACTCCTTTCTCATATTCTCAGAAATCATAATTTGATAACTTTTCAATCTTATGTATTTTGAAAGTGTATAGTCTTGGGCCAGCAAGTAATGTGGTGGTTGAGATGCTGGATTCCCACATAGCCAACTACAGTTCGAGTCTTGGACCTGGTGGCTTGCCTTCTCACCCTCCCTTTTTCTCTCTCTCTCTCTCTCTGTCTCTCTCTGGTCAAATTGAATAACAATAATAATAATTAATTAATTAAGTTAAATTAAATATTTCTTTAAAAAGAAGTAGTCTATAGAAAGATGATTCAATATACAAAAGAGATAATAAAGAGTAAGATACAAACTTCCATTATGGAATCAATATATCTACTAAGGGTCCACCAGTTGGCATAATGGCTATGTTGCTGGACTCCCATGTAGTCGACCACAGTTTGAATCCCAGACCCGATAGCTTAAGCTCATGCCAGGCACGTGTGAGTGCATGCCCAAGATCCCGAGAGGAGAATGAAGGAGACAGGATTGCGGGGTGCACGCTCCCTATAGCAAAAAACCCTCAAAACAAAAAACACTCCTAAATTTATTTCATCAGTGCTTGACATGAGAGCCTTCAGGAATGAAGACATTGGGGTCAGATGGTGGTGCAGTGGTTAAAAAACAAACAAACAAACAAAAAAACAACTAAACTGGCTTTCCTTATGACCTCATACAAAGCCATATTATAATTTATCAACTTAATTAGATTTTTATGAAAAACTACTTATCTCACCCATCCTATATAAAACAATACCTTAGGGGCCAAGAATTGGTGTGATGGGTAAGACACTAGACTCCCATATGGCCAACCAGAATTCAAGTCCCGGACCTGGCAGCTTGCTTTATCAACTTCCCTCTCTCTCCATGTGTGTCTCTCTGGTCAAATTGAAATATATATATATATATATATATACCAAATAATATTAAATAATTATAAAAAACAGTACTCTTAAACTTTCAAAAAAGATAGTTTTGAGAAATAGTGATTGATTGTTTAAAAAAATTATAATAATAATTATTGGGAAAAGCATGGAAAAGATATTGAATGATAAAGCGGGGAGATTGATATCTCTGTATTGACTGACATGCATGGCATTCCCTTTTGAAAAAGCAATGGAAGTCAATGTAAAGTTATATGTAATCTAGTGTAATAGAAAGAAGATTATGATGATAATAAAATCAAAAAAAAATCAAAAAAAAAAAGATAGTTTAGATCATTTAATCATTTTACATTGCTCATTAGCTAATGAATCCTGTTTTGCTTTGTTTTGTTGTTTTTTTTTTTTAATTTGCCAGAGGGTATTTATGCTCACAGAAGGGCTAAGGAAGGAGGGGTAAAGAAAGCATCCCTCAATGAGGGATGGTCACATCACAATCCTTTCTCCTTCATTTTTCCCTTGTTTTGGGATTTGGGACACACACACACACACACACACACACACGACCCAGTATGTTTCTCAAGCCATAGGGTCTGCCATTAGAAATGCAAGGTCAGTCAGATGGGATCCAACAGCCTTAACTACCGCACCATGACACTGGCTACTCTCCCTCCCGTTATTTTTTAGAATTATTTTATTTTACTTTATTTATTTATTTTAATGTAACCATAGAGGGACAGAGAGAAAGAAAGTGAATACAATCAAGTTACCAGGTCCGGGACTCGAACTGTGGTCGGCCATAGTTCAGCACCCTTAAACACCATGCCACCTGCTGGCCCGCCTCCAATTTTAATTCACATATTAATCTGATGCCTATTCAAACTATGTTTTTTTTGTTTGTGTTATAATTTTAAATGACTGCCAAAAATCTGACTTTGTAGCTTTCCTTTTCTTAAGAAAGAAGATCGAGCAACACTGGGCCCACAGATCTTGCAATGGCAACATTAGGAAGCAGCTGGGTAGCAGCTGCCTTCATCTCATAGCACATGCATTTGCTAGCTTCCTCCCAATCTCTGCTCACTGCCTGACCTTTAAGACCAAGAGAATTTAAGATTTTTATTTTACTGAGAACTTTTTTCTTCCCTCTTGAGAGGCCTTAAGAAAAGCTAGCCAGGGACCAGCAGGTGGTGGTGGTGGTTAAGGTGCTGGACACTCCCACATGGCTAACTACAGTTCGAGTCCTGGACCTGGTGGCTTGCTTTCTCACTTTCCCTCTTTCTCTCCCTTTGTGTGTATCTCTCTAGTCAAAAAAAAGAAAAGAAAAGAAAAGAAAAGAATGAATAAAAGTAAATAATTCTTTAAAAAAGAAAGAAAAGCTAGCCAGGGACCAGCAGATGGAGTAATGGTTATGTTGCTGGATTCCCATGTAGTCAACAATGGTTCAAGTCCTAGACACGGTGGCTTAAAACTCATGTGGGCAGGGGTGTGAGGGGTGTGAGGGGCCAGGTGGTGTGATGGTTAAGGGCTGACCTGGACCTGGTTAAGGACTCCTACCTGGCAGACCAGGGCTCAAGTCCCAGACCTGGGGGCTTGCCTTCTCTCCTCTCCCCTCCACCCCCGTCCCTCTCTGGTCAAATTAAAATAAATAAATAAAGTTAAATAATTATTAAAAAATAAAAAAAAAGCCTCACATCAGGCACATATGCGTGGCATGCCCAAAATCTCGAGAGGAAAAAGGGCCCAAAATCCCTAGAGGAAAAAGGAGGTGAAGGGACTGCAGCATCATCATCCCCCAATGATGATTTCTTGCTGCAGCAAGCGCAGGCTCCCTACAACAAAAATCTCTTTAAAAAAAAAAAAAAAGAAAGAAAAAAGAAAAGCTAGCCATGAAAATTTCTTTTCTTTCCCCCTCCTTTTTTTTTTTTTTTTTTCTTTTTTGAGAGGTTTTTGCTATCAGGTGTGTGTGCTCTCAAGAAAGACAAAGACAGAAAGAGAGAAATCACTCCCCCAGGGGGAGATGGCCACGCCACAATCCCTTCTCCTCCATTCTCCTCTTGGGATCTTGCGCGCGCACGCGCACACGCACACACATGCCGGGCGTGAGTTTAAGCCACCAGGTCCAGGACTCAAACCATGGCTGACTACATGGGAATCCAGAGACATAGCCATTATACCAACTGCTGGTCCTGAGCCATAAAAATTTTATCATAGGAATGGATCAGGTGATGATCCTGGCATTATTTTGTTTAAGATTTATCCTTTTTTATTTTTATTTATTTGATTAATTTTGTTATTATTACTGCTCTAGGGCACATGTCCTCACCAGAGAGACAGAGAAAGTGAGAAAACAAGCTACCACGTCCAGGACTCTAACAGCAGTAGGCAATGTGCAAGTCCAGCACCTAACCCACCACCTGCTGGCTCCCATTATTTTATTTTAAAGTTAATGTATACCATTAATGTTAACTGTAACTAGCAGGATATCATCAAAACATACCAGACACTTACTGTTAAGAAAGAAGCGTTTAGTATCTACTTTGGTTTGCCTTCAACTCAGAAGACAATCAAGAATTTTCCTCTTACTTTTCAGAGAGAAATTAACCCTGTGTATTTCAGTATTAGGACATTCTAGGAGAACACAAGAGCCTCAGACATCTGTATAACAAAAGTAAAGAAAAAACAGGAAGCAAATCAAAAAAGTCTCTGATTAGCCAACAACCACACAGTTCACAGAATACACGAAGCCCTCTTCACTCAGAGCCTACTGGATCTTATTTTAGACACAATTTTAATAAGCTCCGTGATCTGGTTTCTTAGCCCACAACAGATGAGATGCAGCCAACTGGAAAAGGGCTGAGGGTGGTGCTGCTAGAGAGAAGCACTAAAAGCATCAAAATCAAAGCTGGAGACCTATATAGTCAGCAGAAAACCTCAGAACATACCAGGCTGGGACCATCTGGTACAGATACAGGCAATCTCAAAGGATCTCAATTCCTGCCCAGAACGATACTGGGTGTTCATAAATGACCCTCTTTGGTATACTCTGTCTAAAGTGTAGGTCAGAGGATGTATATTAAAAGCTTTTTACAAAAACGACATGGCATTGAAAAGACTGCCAAATTCACAGACACAAATATTTCATCTATCAAAGAAACAAGACATTGAATTCCTAAAGAGGCCACAGTCAAGTCTCTGTGTGTGTGTGTGTGTGTGTGTTTAAGGTTTTCGCATAGGGTTCAAACGCTCACAGGAGAGAAGCAGAGGCAGAGCAGTGGGAAATCACCCCCCCACCCCCGCCCCCAGGGAAATGGCTATGCTGCAATTCCTTGTCCATTTTCCTCTTGGAATTTTGGGCCTGTATGCACAAGCACCCAGCATGATTTTCAAGCCTACCAGCCCAGGACTTTAATAGCAGTTGGCCCACACACCACCTGCTGGCCTCTCAAGCATGTTTTTTCTTTTCTTTTTTTTTTTGGAGAGATTTTCGCTATAGGGTGCGTGTGCTCGCCAGAGAGAACCATAGAGACAGAAAGCGAGAAATCACCCCCCAGGGAGGATGGCCACGCTGCAATCCCTTCTCCTCCATTCTCCTCTTGGGATCTTGGGCACAAACGCACGCGCGCCGGGCATAAGTTTTAAGACACCAGGTCCGGGACGCGAACTGCGGTCGACTACGTGGGAGTCCAGCGACATAGCCATTATGCTAACTGCGGGTCCCCAAGCATGTTTTTTCTTAGAAAAATTTTAGTAAGGGACCATGGCATGATGGTTGTTAGGGCACTGGACTTCCAGATGGCTGACTGCAGTTCACGTCCCAGACATGGCGGCTTGCTTTATTTTCTTCCTCTCTGATGAGCAAAATTAAAAATAATAACAATAGGGTCTGGCAGGTGGCATGGTAGTTAGGGGTGCTGGACTCCCACATGGCCAACCACGATTCAAGTCCTGGACCTGGTGGCTTGCTTTCTCACTTCCCCTCTCTCTCTCTCTTTCAATCCCTTTCGCTTCGTCCTTCTCTGGTCAAATTTTAAAAATAAGTAGATAAAATAAATAAATGTAGATAAATAAATATTCTTTAAAAAATAATAATAAATAGAATTAAATAAATTCTTTTAAAAAAACAATTAATTATTTATCCTTATTATTTTTTAATTTGATCAGAGTCAGAAAGGGAGAGAAAGGGAAAGTGAGAAAGCAAGCCACCAAGTCTGGGACTTAAACTGTGGTTAGCCATGTAGGACCCCACGGCCTTTATCCACCACACCACTTGCTGCCCCCAGTAATTCCTTTATTAAAAAAAGAAAAATTTGGGGGACCAGCAGTTAGTGTAATGGCTATGTCGCTGGACTCCCACGTAGTCAACCGCAGTTCGAGTCCCGGACCCGGTGGCTTAAAACACACCGGGTGCATGTGCTTGTGTGCCCAAGATCCCAAGAGAAGAGATTGCGGCATGGCCACCGCCCTGGGGGGTAATTTCTTGCTTTCTGTCTCTCTGTCTCTCTCTGTCTGGCGAGCGCACACGTCCTATAGCAAAAACCTCTCCAAAAAAAAAAAAGAAAAATTTGGGACCAGCAGGGGCGTGGTGGTTAAGGCGCTGGACACTCCCACATGGCCAACCATAGTTCAAGTCCTGGACCTGGTGGCTTGCTTTCTCATTTCCTCTCTGTCTCTCTGGTCAAATTAAAATAAATTAATGAATAAATAAAATTAAATAAATAATTCCTTTCCAAAAAATGTATTAAGAATCTAGATGTCTTGGGTCAGCAGGTGGCATGGAGGTTAGGCACTGGATCCCACAGGGCCAGCTGTGTACTTCCAGTCCTGGACCTGGCAGCTTGAAAATCACCACCAGGCACAAATGCCCAAGATCCCAAGAGGAAAACAGAGGAGAAGGAATTGCATGGAGGACAAGGGATTGAGGCACGATCATTCCCCAGGGGAGTGATTTCTCTGTCTCTCTCTCTCGCTCGCTCTGGCACACGTCCTATGTGGGGAGAGGGGAAACAACAACAAAAAAAAAAGAATCTAGAATCTAGATGCAACAGCTCTTGACATCCAAAGTTGGGAAGGTATTTAAGTAGCCCTCCCCTTCTAAGACTGTTGCCATAGGATGCATATGCTTGCCAGAGAGAGAGAGAGAGAGAGAGAGAGAGAGATGCAAAGTGAGAAATCACTCTCCCACACCCAGGGATGGCCATGCATTATTCCCTTCTCCTCCATGCTTCTCTCAGGACTCTGGGGATGCGCCTGGCAGTTTCACATGCCCCCGGGTTGAGGACTTGAACCACCCAGTTATCCATGTGGGATACAATGCCCCAAACATATCATCTGCTAGCCCCAGTAGCATTATCTTATACAATAATAACTGGGAAAGTTGAAGTCAAAGATTAATTATATAAGCCAAAGCAAGACTCGAGTCCAATGTACTTTTGAGAGTTTTTTTTTTTTTTTTTTTTTTTTTTTTTTGCTATAGGACGCGTGCACTTGCCAGACAGACAGAGAGAGACATAGACAGAAAGCGAGAAATCACCCCCCAGGGGGGATGGCCACGCTCCAATCCCTTCTCCTCCGTTCTCCTCTCGGGATCTTGGGCATGCATGCATACGCACCCAGCGTGAGTTTTAAGCCATAGGGTCCGGGACACGAACCACGGTCAGCTACGTGGGAGTCCAGTGACATTGCCATTACGCTAACTGCTGGTCCCGAGTCCATTGTACTTTCACATTACTAGAACTGAGAATAAGATAGAACTGGTCTTATCCACATCTAGTAACTGCCATTCAATGTAAAGTGGTATCTTACAAAAAATTTTGAAAAACTGGTCTTCATTTGTTTTCACAATCTTTTGGACTAATGTGTCAAAAATAAATTTTATTTTTCTTTCTTTCTTTTTTCCAGTTATAGTGTGTGTGTGCTGTGTGCTCGCAGGAGAGACAGAGAGAGAAAGTGAGAAATTCCCCCCCTCAGGGGTACGGCCATGATGCAATCCCTTCTTCATTTTCCACTTGGAATTTTGAGTAGGCATGCACATGCATATGGCATGATTTTCAAACTGCCAGGATCAGGACAAGAACGACACAGTTAGCCATATGAGATCCAGCTGCTCTAACCTCCACTTCACCTGCTGGCCCTAATTTCATTTTTCTAATCACTGGAACTCTCAGAGAAAGTCAAGACAAACTAAGCAGAGGGCTGTAGGTTATAAACCACAGTGGGAAAAGGATGAGTTTTCAAAATTCAAATTACTGAGCCCTGCAGGGTGGTGTGGTAGTTAAGGGCGCTGGACTCCCACATGGCTGATGGCGGTTCAAGTCCTGAACCTGGCGGCTTGCTTTCTCACTTTCTCTCTCATTCTCACTCTGTCCCTCTCTGGTCAAATGAAAATAAATAAAGTTGAATAAAAGAATTCTTTAAAAAATAATAATAATACAGTTCAAATTATTATTTCTAAACTTCATTTTCTTATTAAAAATTTTATAATGGTATATTTTGGAGACAATATTATAGTAATTCATAAATGATCATATTACTGGAGGCAGGAATTGAAGACTAAAATGTTTTGAGCCAAAGTGCTATTTCCCTTTCTGAAGAAGTTTCTGTAACACACACAACCAATGTAGACATTAAAGGCTACATTTCTTTAAAGTTGTCCCACATTATACTCACTTGCTCATCTTCAGGTTTTAAAACAAGAGCACAAGGACCAGCAATTAGCGTAATGGCTATGTCGCTGGACTCCCACGTAGTCAACCACGGTTCACATCCTGGACCCGGTGGCTTAAAACTCACGCCAGGCACGTGTGCGTGCGTGCCCAAGATCCCGAGAGGAGAAAGGAGGAGAGGGGACTGCAGCATGGCCATCTCCCCCCACCCCGGGGGCAGGGGGGAGTGATTTCTCACTTTCTGTCTGTCTGTCTGTCTGGCAAGCGCACGCGCCCTATAGCAAAAACCTCTCCCCCCCCAAAAAAAAGAGCACAATCTTCTGGGACCAGCAGTTAGCGTAATGGCTATGTCACTGAACTCCCATGTAACCGACCGCGGTTCGAGTCTGGACCCGGTGGCTTAAACTCACACTGGGCGAGTGTGCGTGTGTGCCCAAGATTCTGAGAGGAGAATGGAGGAGAAGGGATTGAGGTGTGGCCATCCCCTCTGGGGGGTGATTTCTCGCTTTCTCTCTCTCTGTCTCTCTCTGTCTTTCTAATGGGCACATGGGCCTTATAGCAAAAACCTCTGCAAAAAAAAGAGCACAATCTTCTACAGGTATAAACCAAGAGGCATCTTAAGTTAGTAACTTTCCAGTTAGGATCTTCAAAGGCCTATAACTTCTAAAAGCCTTAAATATATATACTTTACTGGAATAATTATTTCTCAGTGTATTCCTGACTTTATATGGTACTTAAAGAGAGGTTCATGGGGCCAGCAGGTGGTATGGTGGTTAAGGGTAATTGGACTCCCACATGGCTGACCATGGTTCAAGTCCTGGACCTGGTGGCTTTATTTGCTTTCTTTCTTTCCCTCTCTTTCTCACTCTGTCAATCTCTGGTCAATTTTAAATAAGTGAATAAATAAATAAAGTTCAATATAATAATTCAACAAAAAAAAAAAAACAGAAAAAGCTTCATAAAGTTCACAGCAGGTGGCGTGGTGGTTAAGAGTGCTGTACTCCCACATGGCCAACCGTGGTTTGAGTCCTGGACCTGGAGGCTTTCTCTCTTCCCTTCCCCAACCCCTAGCCCCATCAAATTAAAATAAAGTTAAATAATTATTAAAAAAAAATAATAAAATACCCTGCTCATTTTAGTACAAGTCTGTGGAAAGTATGCCATTTCCATTTTTCATTTGCTAGAATTCAAAGTCAAAGGAAGTTGGTAGAGATAATCTAATTTATTTCAACCAATAGGATTAGTTCCAAATTCAAGGTCTTGGACTAAGAATGAAATGAAAACCAATTGCCAGCTAAAAATTTTTTAAATCATGAGCCAATGTGCACTTCGACTTAGTATAAGGCAAGATAAAAACTGGCTCTCTTCTGTAGTATCCACAACCTATTATTCAGGATGGATAATCCAAGACCTACTTCTTCCTAAACAAAGGTTTAATATAGCTGAATACTCAAGTGAAATGTCAAAACCCACCAATGGTGCTTCCTTACTTCTAATAAAAAATACGATAGTAAGTGGCACTAAGAGGTTATAATAATATTGGGGGGAGGCCTAAATTTTAAGTCATGTATATATTCTATAAGTAGTATTAGAAAAACCGTTTTAATAACTAAATTACTAACTCTTCATTTTTTAATAACTAAATTAATAACTCTTCATTTTAAAGAGCAAAGAAATCTTTCTGTTCTGTGAGAAGACTGAAAGGAACTTTTGTGTGACTTCTCCAGTGGTTTTCAATGTCCAGGTTTCTCTATCTCTACCCTTCACAATCTAAGAGCTTTTCTATTAGACCCAATCCTGCAAAACTGAAGTGTTAAGTTTCTAAGTACATACACCAACCTCAAAAAATAAAACGCTTCTCCATCTACTTCCATCCTCCCTCAGACTCACATTTTTCTCCTCCTAAACTTCCTACTCCAACAGTTTCTGGAAGAGTAGAGCCGCGATCTGAGGCGGTTCTGTGGAAGGGGCTCGGGCAGGTGGAGACCGACGGAGGGAACAGAGATGCGGCAAGGAGCCCTTTCGACTCCGACCGATCCGGCGGCCCAAGGCCCAAGCCCCCCCACCCTATCCCGGCCGGACAATGGCGCTCAGACGCGGCAGCCCAAAGCTAGAGGGAAGCCCTGGGACTCGATACCACGCGGGCCTGTAAAGAAGGCCGAGGAAGAACGCTGAGACGGCTAGATACACTGGTCTAAGCGCGGGCTTCGTCTTGGGCACGCATGCACACGCGCCTGGCATGAGTTTAAGCCACCGGGTCCAGGACTCGAGCAGCGGTCGACTACGTGGGAGTCCAGCGACATAGCCATTAAGCTAACTGCTGGTATTAACTCTGTGTATTTCAGTATTAGGGCATTCTAGAAGAACACAAGAGCCTCAGGCATCTTGTGGATTCTCTTCAGAGCCATGGTGGGAGGCGGGTGG
>NW_006159996.1:592987-617897 GCF_000334495.1 Tupaia belangeri chinensis | reverse complement strand
AGGGAGGGCCGGGCCGCACCGGTGGCGGAGGGATACGGGCCGCCCCTGCGAGTACCCTGCGCGCGCCGTCACGGTCGCCGTCGCCGTCGCCGCCGCTGCGGCCGACGAGGGGATGACGCCGCGAAGCACCGGGAAGAGATATCGCGAGAGCCAGAGCCGAGACGCGGGTCTGGTACCTGCTGCGCTGCGACCCTTGAGTCCCTTTCCTCTGGTATCCCACACACGCATGTCATCAAAAACCAATAATCGTTTGAAAGCGAGTGTTTTCCAGCTCACCTGACCGTCCCGGTACCAGGCCCGAGAGCAGGCATGTAGGCCCACTGAACCGTTCCTGAAGGAGGAAGGAACCTACCCAAGGTCACACAGCTCTTCAGTGGCAGAACTAGGATTTTCTTAAGTGGTGGATCTTATCAGATCTCTTCCCTCTGCGCACCGCCGAGGAGGTTTCTCCGGAGTGTCATTCCTGACCAACGCAAGGCCCCAGGTGTTCTCCCTTCATGTACTGGCATGGCCAACTTAGGAGAGGTGTGCCCTGACCTCACTTCGGAAATACCAGTTATCTCAGAAGCAAGATGCGCAGTCCGTGCTCCGGTGGTTAAAGCCAGCCGGGGCTCACATTACTGTCAGGAGTGCCCTCTGAAGAGCGAACCTAGTGTGTGTGGAGTTGTTTTTTCAGAGGCTGAGGCAACAGGCCGACTCGCTGAACCCTTTGTTCAGAACCCTACACCAGGACCAGAGATTCAAGGCCTGGCTTCTTAGCAGTTGGAGACCCTCACCAGAGACTAGTAAGCAATATTTTCCGGGAGATAGTTTTCACATTCCCAAGTCCACTTTAGGAGTTTTCTGACTCAGGCATGTTTTCTTAACCGTATATCTGGAAAGGACCTTACAGATCACTGATTCTAACTACTGAATTTTAAGAAGAAACGAGCCCAATTAATGGAAGAGTCCTGCCAAAAGTCACACGCAGGTGAAGGGCGTAGCCTCACTCACCTACTGAGTAGAAAAGGGTGAAACCATTAGGGCAGGACCACCATGGACCCAGTGAGGGGAAGCTGTAGTCAGCCCTCCAAAGTAGCTATTTTTTAGGCTGCAGGTGTAAAGGAACATCCCACGACTTGATCTTTCCTCTGACTTTTTTTTTCTTCCTTCCCATTTCTGTGAGCAAGCAAGACAGAGAGCCGGCATCTCCTACAGGGTCACCAGGCAAGATCTAGGCCCTGTTGAGGGTTTAGCCAGCCCTGAGTCACGGAAAATGTGTGTCCAGCATACTCAGGAAGTCTCCAAACTTAAAGGAGGAACTTTCTCATATGGGGATGACTTGCAGAACATCTCCTTTTACTGCTTTACCACTTGCCTCCAAACCTAAGAAATGTAATGGGAGGGGACCAGCAGTTAGCGTAATGGCTATGTTGCTGAACTCTCATGTAGTCGACTGCGGTTCAAGTCCTGGACCCGGTGGCTTAAACTCACGCCGGACGCATGTGTGTATGTGTGCTTGCCCAAGATCCCAAGAGGAGAATGGAGGAGAAGGGATGGCGGCTTGGCCATCCCCCCTATCTAGTGAGAAATTGTGATACACAACACACACACACACGCATGCACGCATGTGCACATCTGGCATGATTTTCAAATTACAGGGTCTGGGGGAATCAGCAGTCAGCATGGTGGTTATGACACTGGACATGCACACATGGCTGACCATGGTTTGAGTCCCTGACCTAGTGGCTTGCTTTCTCACTTTCCCTCTGTGTCTCTCTCTGGTCAAATTAAAATAAAATGAATAGGGATTGGCAGATGGCATAGTAGTTAGGAGCACTGGATTCCCACATGGCTGACTGTAGTTCAAGTCCCAGACCTGGCAGCTTCACTTTCCCTCTCTCTCTATCTCTGTGTCTTTCTCACTTTTCCTCTCTCTGTGTGTCTCTCTGGTCAAATTAATAATAAAAAATAAGTTAAATTAAAAAAATAAGTTAAATAAAATACATTTTAAATTAATAAATTAAATGAAATAAATAACTCTTTAAAAAAAAAGAAAGAAAGAAAAGAAGTGTAATGGGAAAAGTTCAGAAATGCCCACTGATCAGATTTGTTTGTTTGTTTTTTGTTATTGGGTGCATGCACTCATCAGAGAGACAGAAACAGAGAAACAGAAAGCGAGCAATCACCCCCCAAGGGGGGATGGCCACACGGGAATCCTTTTCCTCCATTCTCCTCTTAGGATTTTGGACACATATACACACATACCCAGTGTAAATTTTAAGACACCAGGTCTGGGACTCAAACTGCAGTCAGCCATGTGGAAGTCCAACAACTTAACCACTAGGCCACCTGCTCACCCCATGATGAGTTTTTTTGTTTTGTTTTGTTTTTTTAATTTTTCTGGGCCCAGCAGGTGACATGGTAGTTAAGGGACTAGATCAGACATGGCTGATTGCAGTTTGAGTCTTGAATCTGGCAGCCTGAAAAGTACACCCGGCAAGTGTGCAAGCATGCCAAAAATTCTGAGAAGAATGTAGAAGGGATTGTGATATGGCCATTTGACCCCCCAGGATGATTTCTCACTTTCCATCTCTCTGTTTTGTCTCTTTCCATCTCTATCCCTCTCAAGGCATGCCTCCTGAGGCAAAAAAAAAAAATCTCTAGAAAAAAAATTTTTTCTCAATAATACGTTTTTATATTGGAAAAGCAATATATATTTGTTACAAAAATACAAATAAGGGCGCCAGCAGGTGGCATGGTGGTTAAGAGCACTGGACTCCCACATGGCTGATTGTGGTTCAAGTCCCAGAGCTAGCGGTTTGCTTTCTTACTTTCTCTCTCTCTCTCTTGCTTTTTTCCTCTCTAGTCAAAGTAAATAATTAGATTAATAAAGTTAAATAAACTAATCAAAAATTTTTTAAAAATACAAATAAGCAAGGACCAGCAGATGGCAGAATGGTTACATCTCTGAACTCTTATGTAGTCAACTAGATTGGGTCCTGGACCTAGAGACTTAAAATTCACACCAGTGTGTGTGCGTGCGTGTGTGTGTGTGTGTGTGTGTGTGTATGTGTGTGCCCAAAATTCTGAGAGAATGGAGGAGAAGGGATTGTGGTGTGGCCACTCCTGGGGGGGAGGTGATTTCTCACTTTCTATCTCTGGTGAGCACATGTTCCCCATAGCAAAAATCTCTCTAAGAAAATAAAATAAATAAGCGAAAGGATGGATAAGAGAGCCAGCAGGTAATGTGGTGGTTTAAGTCACTGGACTCCTACATGGCCGACAGCAGTTTGAGTCCCAGACTTGGTGGCTTGCTTTCTCACTTTCCCCCTCTCTCTAGCAATGTCCCTCTCTGGCCTAATTAATTAATTAATTAAAGTTCAATAAAATAATTCTTTAAAAGAAAAGGAAGGATAAGTTAGTCATATAGTCAGCATCCAAGGACTAACCATTTTTGACATTTGGTTAATTTTTTTTCATAGTTTTTTTTTTGTGCTATAGGGTGCGCTTGCTAGAGAGAGATGCCCATACCACAATCCCTTCTCTATTCCCGTCTCAGGATTTTGAGCATGTATGCATACATAACCAGCATGATTTTTAAGACACCAGGTCTAGGACTTAAGCCGTGCAGTTGGCCATGTGGGACCTAGCCATCTTAACTGCCATGCCACCTGCTGGCCCTATTTATTTTATTTTAACTTGTCGAATTTATTAGAATAAAGTGCTTATGAGGCTAGCAGATAGCATGCTGGACTCCCACTTGGCTGACCGCAGTTCAGTCCTGGACTTGGCATCTTGCTTTCTCATTTTCCCTTTCTCTCATAAAAAAATTAAATAAATAAACAAAATTAAATATATAAGATAATTTTTTTAAAAAAATTAGGATAAAGTTGCTTATAATATCTTTTTCTTTTTTAAATTTTGCCAGTTGGTGTATTCACGTGTCCAAGACAGAGAGACAAAGAGAAGGAAAAAGCACCTCCCCTCCCATGGGGCATGGTCATTCCACAATCCCTACTCCATTTCTCTACCCTGTTCGGATTTGGGGCACACATGCACATGCACTGGTGTGTTTCTCAAGCCACGGGTCTGGGACTCAGTCAGTCATGGAATCTATTTGCCTTAACCATTAGACCATGAGCCAGCACACTCATAATATCCTCTTAGTTTTCCTTTTACTATCTGTAGCAGTAAAAAGAAAGTGATATAGTGATGCCACTTTTTGTATTCCAGATATTGGTAATGTGTATTTCTCATATTCTGTGATAAATATAGCAAGAAATTTATCAATTTACTTTATCCTTCCAAAGATCCAACCTGAGTGGGGTCAGTAGATGGTGTGGTGGTTGAGACACCAGATTCCAATGTGGTGGAACAGGATTCAAGTCCCAGACCTGGAGGCTTGCTTTCTCACTTTCTCTCTCTCTCGCTGGTCAAATTTAAAAAATAATAATAAATAAAATGAACTATTCTTTAAAAAAATAACTCTTTAACTTTAAAAAAAATAAAAAAGAACAAAACTCAGTCATTATTTTCTCAGCAAAACTAAAACAAAATAAAAACTGCATGAATTTCAGTATGTTATACCAAAATAAACTTGTACTTTAATTCCATCTTCTGTGAACTTTTAAAAAATAATTATTTATTTTATATTATTTATTTTTAATTTGCTATAGGGCACATGTGCTCACCAGAGAGACAGTGAGACAGAAAGAAAGAGAGAGAGAGAAAGTGAGAAAGCAAGTCATCAGGTCTGGGACTCGAACCACAGTCAGCCATATGGGAGTCCAGTGCCCTAACCACCATACCACCTGCTAACCCCTAGACTGTCAGTTTCTGGAGGACAGAAAGGTGGTCTGTATTGTTCCTCTTCTAGTTCCCAGTGCCTGCATCTGAAAGACACTTGTTGAATGAATTAATAAATTACTGGCTGAGGAAAAAGTCCTTTATACCCACGGATTGGTAAGACAGCAGCTCCCTTAAAACACACACACACACACACACACACACACACACACACACTCACTCCATGCTATCTAAATCTTTATGTGACAGAACTTTATTCTAAACCCAGTGTATAAGAGTTCAAAATCCAGCAGGAAGGAGAAAGACTGTCCCTGTTCTGTCCTTGGGGAAGATGACATTGCACAAATGTGGAGTTTCCTGGTGAAACAGTCCAAAGGAGAAGGAGATGGCTGTGCACAGGGTGCTTCTCGCCCATGCTGAGGTTCGGGGTGCAGTGATATAGTGGTTTAGAACCAGGAATTGGAAGTCAGTGTTTTTAGGGAAATTTTTAATTTTTAATTTTCTCTTTTCCTTCTTAAAGTTCAATAATCTTTAGTCTATGAAATAAAACTGACAATTGGATTTACAGGAAAAATAAACATACAAATTTATTAAAAGTGTACATGTAGGGGCCAGCAGGTGGTTTGGTGGTTAGGGCCACTGGACCCCCACCAAGTCCTGGACCTGGTGGCTTGCTTTCTCACTTTTTCTCTCTCTCTTTCTCTGTCTCCAATCAAATTGGAAAATAATAGTAATAAATAAAGTTAAATAAAATAATTCTTTAAAAATTAAAAAGTTTACATGTAGGGGCCAGCAGATGGCATACTGATTACGTCACTAGACTCCCACATGGCCAGACCATGGTTTGAGTCCCAGAACTAGAGGCTTGAAACTCACACCAGGTGCTGTGTGCACGCATGCCCAAAATCCTGAGAGGAGAATGGAGAAGGGATTGCAGTGTGGCCATCCCCTCGGGATGATTTCTTGCTTTCTGTCTCTCTGTTTCTCTCTGGCACATGCGCCCTATACCAAAACCCTCTTCAAAAAAAGAAAAAGTAAAAAAAAAAAAAAACAAAAAAAAAGAAAAGAAAAGAAAAAGTGTAGGACCAGCAGTTAGCATAATGGCTATGTCACTGGACTCCCACATAGTCGACTGTGGTTCGAGTCCTGGACCTGGCGGCTTAAACTCATGCTGGGCGCATGTGTGTGTGCCCAAGATCCTGAAAGGAGAATGGAGGAGGAGGGATTGCAGCGTGGTCATCCCCTCTGGGGGGTGATTTCTTCCTTTCTGTCTCTCTGTCTCTCTCTTTCTGGCGAGCACATGTGCCCTATAGCAAAAACTTCTCCAAAAAAAAAGAAAAAGTGTACATGTAGGGGCCAACAGGTGGTATGATGGTTAGGGTGCTAGACTCCCACAGGGCCAACCATGGTTTGAGCCCTGGCTTGAAAATAATGCTGGGCGCATGTGCATGTGTGCCTGAAATCCCAGGAGGAGAATGGAGGAGAGAGGATTGCGGCATGGCCATCATCCTGGGGGGCGGGTGGTTTCTCCCTTTCCCTCTATCTGGCTCTCTGTCTCCTGCAAGCACATGCACCCTATAGCAAAAATAAATAAATAAATAAATAAATAAATAAATAAATAAATAAATAAATAAATAAAAGGGCACATGTATACACAAGAGTCTACCAAATATGAGACTTCAAGAAGGGACCAGATGACTGAAAGTTGTTTGTTTTTTTAAGGTTTTTGCTATAGAGCATTTACGTACTTCAGAGAGAGACAGAGGTAGTGAGACAGAAATCCCCTCCTGGGGAATGGCCACAGCACAATCATAGTCCCTTTTCTTTTATTCTCCTTTTGGGATTTTTTTGGCACACACACACGTGTTAGGGTAATTTTCAAGCAGCAGGGTCCCGGTCAGTCATGTGCGAGTCCAGCACATTAGCCACTATGCCACCTGCAAGGCCCTAGGTTGATTTTTTTTGTTTTTTAGAGATATTTTTTGCTATAGGATACATGTGCCCCCTGGAGAGACAGAGCATCAGAAAGTGAGAAATCACCCCCCCAGAGAGGATGGCCATGCTGCAATCCCTTCTCCTCCGCTCTCCTCTTGGAATTTTGGGTGGGACCAGCAGTTGGTGTAATGGCTATGTCTCTGGATTCTCATGTGTTCAACTGCGGTTCGAGTCCCAGACCCGGTGGTTTAAACTCATACCAGGCATGTGTGCGTGTGTGCCCAAGATCCCAAGAGGAGAATGGAGGTGAAGGGATTGCAGCATGGCCATCCCCCTGGGGGGTGATTTCTCACTTTCCGTCTCTCTGTGTCTCTCTGCCTTTCTGGTGAGTGCACACACCCTATAGCAAAAACCTCTCCAAAAAAAGGAAAAAAGGAATTTGGGGCATGTACCCACATACACCCAGTGTGAATTTCAGCCCACCAGGCCTGGGACTCAAACTGAGGTCAGCCATGTGAGATGGTCTAACTATGATGCCATCTGCTGGTCCCCGAGTTGATTTTTTTTAATACTTTTTTTTTAAAGAATTATTTCTTTTATTTAACATTATTGTTATTTTCTCTTTTTTAAGAATTATTTTTTTATTTAACTTTGTTTATTTTTTTAATTTGACCAGAGAGGGACAGACAAGGGTGGGGAGAGAGGAGTGAGAAAGCAAGCCACCAGGTCCAGGACTCAAACAGAGGTCAGCCATGTGGGAGCCCAGTGTCCGTAACCACCACGCCACTTGCCAGCCTCCATTATTATTATTTTCAATTTGACCAGAGTGAGACACACACAGAGAGAGAGAGAGAGAGAGAGAGAGAGAGAAAGCTAGAAAGCAAGCCACCAGGACTGGGACTCAGACCGTGGTCAGTTATGTGGGAGTCCAGTACCCCTAACCACCACACCACCTGCCAATCCCCCAAGTTGATTTTTTCTTAATTGCCAGAGAATGTGTGCACTCACCAGAGACAGAAAGAGAGGGAGAAGGCACCCCACAGTGGGTCATGGTCAAGTTGCAATCCCTTCTTTCTATTCTGTCAGAATTTTGGACACTTGTGTACACAGTGTATTTTTCAAGCTACTGGGACTAGAATTCAAACCATAGTCAGCCTTGTGGAATCTGAATCCCTTTGCCAACAGAGTACCTGGTTGGCCTGGCTGAAGATTTTTGTTTGTATCATACAGAAAAGAAGCTTGTAGTTAAACTATAGGAACATGAGGGGAGAAGAGCAAAGATTATCTTATTTTTCTAGGCCAGGTGTCATACCACTAATCCCTTTCTCTCCGTGATACGATTTCTTTTTTAGAATTATTTTATTTGACTTTATTTATTTATTTTAATTTGACCACAGAGGGATAGAATGAGAGAGTGAGAGAGAGAGGGAAAGTGAGAAAGCAAGCCACCAGGTCCGAGACTTGAACCATTGTCAGCCATGTGGGAGTCCAGCGGCCTTAATCATCATGCTACCTGCTGGCCTCTGTGATACAATTTTTTAAAGTTTTTATTTTTATTTCTTCCATGAGTAAAAGCAACAGAGAGACAGGTACCCCTCAACAGGGTCCTCACTCCACAAATCACCCCCAGCCTCAGCCAACACTGATCATGGGCACATGTGCACTTAGCATATTCAGAGAGGTCTCCAGCTGTGAATCCCAGCCCTCCCATGTGCGTTAGCCTCATAGAATGTTTGCTACTGCTGCTTCACTTTCTGGCCTGATAGGACTTGTCTTAGGCAGATAAAGGAGAGTTCAGAAAAAGACTGCTTATATCCACTGCTTACTTCCTGATGTATATATATATATATACCTCAATCCCTTCTCCTCCATTCTCCTCTCGGGATCTTGGGCATGCACACACAGGCGCCCGGCGTGAGTTTAAGCCACTGGGTCTGGGACTCGAACTGCGGTCGACTATGTGGGAGTCCAGCAACATAGCCACTACGCCAACTGCTGGCCCCTATCTGGAACTTTCTTTTACAGATGGGTAGTTTTTATAGTTAGTCTTGTGTCTGCAGCCTCCCCTGAATATGTCGAAACTCTTGAAATATGCCAAAGAGTTATATTCTGGGTTGGCACAATTTGGCCTCTGCTATTAGGTTTGAGCCCTACTCTGTTATTTACTCATTGCGTGACACTGAGCAAATTACTTGACTTTTTGGAACCTGGTTTTTCTTTTCCTTTTTCTTTTTAGTTTCTGCTATAGACCACGTGTGCGTGTGCTCGTCAAAGATGAAGAAGGAGAGAGGGTGAGAAGTCACTCTGGGGGGCGGGGGGATGATGGCCATACCACAGTCCTTCTTCCCCTGTTCTCTCAGAATCTTGGTCATGCACACACACACAGGGTTGGGAACTCAAACCAAGGAGTGGGCCATGTGAGAATCCAGTACCTTAATCTCCATGCCACCTGCTGGCCCAGAACATGGTTTTTCTTATCAGTAAAATAGGGATAATAATAGCAACTTCATAAAATTGTGAAATTAAATAACAAAAGGTATGTATGTATAAAGCTCCTGGCCTGGGGGCCCGTAGGTGGCTTGGTGGTTTAAAGGTGCTCGATGCCCACAAGGGTTGACCGAAGTACGAGTCCCAGACCTGGTGACTGGCTGGCTGCCTTTCTTTCTTTCTTTCTTTCTTTCTTTCTTTCTTTCTTTTTTTTTTTTTTTGAGAGGTTTTTGCTATAGGGTGTGTGCAAGACAGAGAGAGACAGAGAGACAGAAAGCGAGAAATCACCCCCCAGGGGAGATGGCCACACCACAATCCCTTCTCCTCCATTCTCCTCTCAGGATCTTGGGCATGCACACACACATGCCCAGCATGAGTTTAAGCCACTGGGTCTGGGACTCAAACCGCGGTCGACTACATGGGAGTCCAGCAACATAGCCGTTACACTAACTGCTAGTCTTTCTTTCTTTCTTTCTTTCTTTCTTTCTTTCTTTCTTTCTTTCTTTCTTTCTTTCTTTCTTTCTTTCTTTCTCTCTTTCTCACTCTCTCTGTCTCTCTCTGATCAAACTGGAAAATTATAACAATAATAAATAAAGTTAAATAAAATAATTCTTTAAGAAAAAAAAATTCCTGGTCTGAACAAAGTACTCAATAAATATTACTGACAATAATAATACCTTTTCTGAGAAAAACAGGACTATAAAAGATTCCTCCTGGTCAACCTTTTGCCGTTAAGGGAAAGCTACAAATGTGTCTGTGAAACGAGGATTGGTACCATGTTTAGGGTTCCCAACCACTTCTCTTTTCGTGGATCTTGTGGCTAGATAAGAATGTATCAACAGAGGGTGGATCACTTCCTGCACACTCAGCCCACACTCCATGTGGCAGCAATCTTGGGGGCTCTCAGCCTGGAAAACAAACAGCTTGGCTGTTCAGTATACCTACCTCAGTTTCCTGGAGAGGAGATGGGAAGAAGAGGAAAACTTGAATAGGCTGTGGATGCACAAGCTGCCCAGCCAAATCTGTCAGCCAAATCAGCAAACAAAATGGGTATTATAATTTGATTTAATATTATATTTGGTATAATATGCTATTATTTGAAGGGAAAGTTTAAACAATTTTTAAAATGAGACTCAGTCATTAAGCCTGCTGTTTAAATAAAGGATTTACCTAACTGTATTTATCATGTGTTAGGATAATTTGTAAAAATAAGAACAGAAAAGGACTTGGAGTCCAAAAGAGTTTTTGACTCTAGGAGAGAAAGAAAACCGGAAGGTTGACCTCGAGAGACAGCAGGAGAGTCTACGGACAGTATGACAGATTGGGTGGCAGGGTATCTTAGACAGCCGAGTAAACTCCCTAGTTCTGAGGACTCGGTGCTTCCTACTATCTATAACTTGAAAGGGCCCAGACTCTTCACTGCTGAGTAGATGAGGACCCAGAATTCAAAATTCAAATTTGCTGGCTTTGGCAGCAAAGAAAATGAGTATTATAATTTGATGTGTGTTTTCGGTAGTGTAAATAGACACACTATTGATGATATATGTGGTATATACATGCACTGACATCTGAGTTTGGTGATTATCCAAGATGGATTATGAAGAACTTTTGCTTCTGTGCCATACATTTCTGAAATGTCCAATTTTTTAAAAAGAATGATTTATTTAGTTTTACTTACTATTTTTAGAAATAATTATTTAATTTTATTTATTATTATTATTGTTTTTTAATTTGCTATAGGGCACATACACTCACCAGAGAGAGAAACAGAGGGAGAGGGAAAGTGAGTAAACAAGCTCCCAGGTCTGGGACTCAAACCATGGTTGACTATGTGAGAGTCTTACACCTTAACCACCACGCCATATGCTAGTCCCATTATTTATTTTTTTAAATTTACTATGGGGCATGTGTGCTCACCAGATAGAGACAAAGAAAGAGAGAAAGAGCGAGTTAGTGAAAAAGCAAGCACCAGATCTGGGACTCAAACCACAGTTGTACATGTGGGAGTACAGTGCCTTAACTACCATGCCTCTAAACGGTCCCAGTAATGTACTATATTTTATACTGAGATGTATTACTTCTATACAAAGAAAAAATAAAATTAGAAGTATGATGACATGGAACATCATGAAAAATTAGACACATTTAAAATTATATTCACTCTTTTATATAATTTAAAAAAATTATTTAATTTAATTTTATTTATTAATTTATTTTAATTTGACCAGAGAGAGAAAGAGGGAAAATGAGGGGACCAGTAGGTGACGTGGTGGTTAAGACACTAGACACTCCCACATGGACCAACGTGGTTCAAGTCCTGGGCCTAGTGTCTTGCTTTCTCACTTTCCCTCGCTCTCTCTCTTTCTCTCTCTGTATCTCTCTCTGGTCGAATTAAAATAAATGAATAAATAAAATGAAATAAATAGCTATTAAAAAGAAAATGAGAAAGCAGGTGCATGCACCCTATAGCAAAAACATCTCTAAAAAAAAAAAAAAAAAATCCCAGAGAGGAGAATGAAAGAGAAGTGAGCACACAGCATGGGTATCTCCCCTGGGGGTGATTTCTCACTTTCCCTCTCTCTTTGTCTCTCTGGTAAGCACATGCTGCCTGTGGCAAAATATAGAAATAAAAGAAAACAAAAAATAGTAGGGTAGGAAAAGTTTTTCTTTATATATGTATATATATTCTAGGTAATATCTAGATAATAACATGGTCAGCCATGTGGGAGTCCAGTGATGTAACTTACACAATCTGCTCAATGTAATTTGTAACCACTAATAAACCACAGGGGATAAATGGCTGCTCTTTTTTTTTTTTTTTTTTTTTTTTTTTTAACATTTTCTATAGGGCATATGAACTTGCCAGAGAGAGACAGAGATAGAAAGGGAAAGTGAGAGATCACCCCCTTCCCCCAGTGGGGATGGTCACACCACATCCTCCTCTTGGGGTTTTGAACACACACACACACACACACACACACACACACACATATACACACATACACACGTTTGACGAAATTTTCAAGCCACTGGTCCCCAGACCTGCACCATGGTGGGACATGTAGGAGTCTAGCACCATAACCACCACGCCACCTGCAGGCCCGTCTGCTAACTTTTTAGAGAGATAATTAGACACTATGAATTAACTATGATGTAGTCTTACCATTGGGTCTCTACATGTAACTACCAATTAATAGGAAATATGAAGGACAGAGGATATTAAGGCAACACCTTGGAATGTAACCAGCAAAGTCCTTAGCCCAAGAAACTGAAGTGACAAATAACACAGTATCTTCAGCAAATAAGTTACATGTCACCACATACACACACACACACACACACACACACACACACACACACACACATACAGATGGAGAGAACCTATGAATCAAAAAGGATTTGGGAACCAGCAGTTAGCGTAATGGCTATGTTGCTGGATTCCCACGTAGTTGACCGCGGTTCGCATCCCGGACCCGGTGGCTTAGAACTCACGCCGGGCGTGTGTGCGTGTGTGCGTGCCCAAGATCCGGAGAGGAGAATGGAGGAGAAGGGATTGGGGCGTGACCATCTCCCCTGGGGGGTGATTTCTCGCTTTCTGTCTCTCTGTCTCTCTCTTGTCTGTCTGGGGAGCGCACGCGCCCTATAGTGAAAACCTCTCAAAAAAAAAAAAAAAAGGATTTAAGGGGACAGCAGGTGGTGTGGTAGTTGAGGAAGCTGGATCCCAAGCCGTGTAGGTAGTTCGAGTCCTATTCAGGGCATGTACCCAAAATCCCTAGAGGAGAATGGAAAAGGGGTATGTGGTTGTTTCCTCTGGAGGAATTCACATTCCTTCTCTGTCTCTCTCTGTCTGAAGGAAAATGAGAGAGACAGGAAAACCCAGATAGGAAAACTCTCAATCAGAAAGACACTTACACATCCATTTTTATTGCAGCATTATTCACCAATTGCTAAAACATGGAACCAACTTAAGTGTCCAAAAACTGATGACTAGGTTGAAAAGCAGTGGCATATATATATTATGGAATATTACTCAACTATAAGAAACAATGTAATCTTATCATTTGATTCAAAGTGAATGAATATAGAAGACTTAAGTTGAGTGAAGTGAGCCAGACTTTGAAAGTTTACACCATAGATCCTCACTTGATTTGTACCAAATACCTGTACTCTATGGCAAAAATTGAGAGATATGGGGACCACCAATTGGCGTAATGGCTATGTCGCTGGACTCCCATGTAGTCGAACATGGTTCGAGTCCCGGACCCGGTGGCTTAAACACACCAGGCACATGTGCGTGCGTGCCCAAGATCTCGAGAGGAGAATGGAGGAGAAGGGATTGTGGCATGGCCATCCCCTCGGGGGTTGATTTCTCACTTTCTGTCTCTCTGTCTCTCTCTGTCTTTCTGGTGAGTGCATGTGCCCTATAGTAAAAACCTCTCCTAAAAAAAAAAAGTATTTGAGAGATATGAAGATATGGTATTAGAGAGGATAACTGTGTGGATACCAGAGACTGTAAGGAAGGAGGTGGGTGGTAGAGAGTGGGTGGTAAAGGGTGGGTTAGAGGTGCAAGGAGAAGAAACATTTAACAGACAAAAGAAAGAAAGTTCTCTGTTGAAAACATATATATATAGTATACATCATGATAAGGACTTTATGTAAAATGTGAAATAAGTCTAAAGTTTTAATTGTTTATTTATTTATTTAAATTATTTTTCTTTAATTTGACCAGAGGTTCACAAAGAGAATGTGAGACAGCAAGCCACCTTGTCCAGGACTTGAACCACAGTCAACTATGTGGGAGTCCAGCACCTCCACCACCACACCACCTGCCAGCCCCAATGTGAAAATTTAAAAAAAAATTATTTTATGGGGCTGGCAGGTGGTGTGGTGGTGGAGGTGCTGGACTCCCACATGGCCAACCACGGTTCAAGTCCTAGACCTGGTGGCTTGCTTTCTCACACTCCCATTTCTCTCTGTTTCACTCTGGTCAAAATTAAAGAATAATGATATTAATTTAATTAAAAATAAATAAATCTTTTAAAAAATTTTAACTATTTAAAAAAAATAAAAAGAAGAAATGTGAATTACTGTATCTTTTATCCCTACCCCTATGGTGAGAATCCCATGCATTTTTTACTCCCTTTGTATTTATTTTATTTTATTTGTTGTTATTATTTTTAGAGGTTTTTGCCTTACAGCATCTGCACACCAGAACAGAGAGAAAAAGAGAAAGTGAGAAATCACCCCCCAGGGAGGATGGTCATGTCACAATCCCTTAATCCCTTATCCTCCATCTCTCCCTGGGATCTTGGGCATGTACACACAGGCCCTCAATGTGAGTTTCAAGCCATGGGAACCAGGACTCAAGCTGTGGTAGGCCATGTGGGAGTCCAGTGATGTAACTGCTTCGCCATCTGCTGGCCCCTGTTAGTATTATTTTTTAATTTGAAGGAGAAAAGGAAAGTGAGAAAGCAAGCTACCAGGTCTGGGTCTCAAACCATGGTCAACTATGTGGGAGTCCAGCGCCCCACGTGGGAGTTCACCGCACCACCTCCCCGCTCCTTAGCTCTCTTTTTACAAAAAAAAAAAAAGAATCTGACTCTGGAGAAAGGGCATTAGGAGCTTCTGCTCTGAGTAGGCTTTGGGTCATTTTGGGCATTTCATTAGAAGCCTCCAGTCAACTGTAGCAGTGACAAACGGCATCTGCATTTAGCTATAATTCTAGGTGATAGCTCTCAGAGGGCAGCCAGTGACTCCACAAGTTAGACACTAGAATCATTAAGGAGTATATGGGGAGGGGAGCAGTAGGTGGTGAAGTGATTGTAGTGATTAAGTTACTGGACTCCCACATGGCCAACCACAGTTCAAGCCTCAGACCAGGTGGCTTGAAAACCATGCAGGAGCCTAAAGTCAGGCATGTGCTCATAGATATGTATATATCACCTGCACTTGCTATTGAAAGTATTGATTAATTAAGATGTTTTGCGAGTCAATAAAATGTGGGGAAAAAAGAAAAGGCATGAAAGCAATCGTAGATACCAGAGACAGTGTGGGAAGAGGGTAGGAAATAGCAGAGGGTGAGCGGTAGGGAATCAAGGGGGAGGGGAGGAAAAAAGAAGCAAAATATATAAGAAACAAGAAATGGGAAATTATTTGTTGACAATAGCACATATGGTAATACCCTTGCTTGAACCAATATACAGTATATTATGGATGGAAAATCTGATCTTGTATACTGTAACGATATACAGTGAATGAATGTAAACAAATAAATTTAAAATAAAATTAATTAAATTTTTTTAAAATGTAGGGGTGTGTGTGTGTGTGTGTGTGTGTGTGTGTGCTCAAAAATCTCAAGAGGAGAATGGAGAAGGGATTATGGTGTGGCCATCCCTCCTGGGGGGTGATTTCTCTTCCCCTCTCTCTGTCTCTCTCCAGCATTTTATGCACCCAAAGACAAAAACCTAAAAAAAAAAAAAAAAATAGAGGAACTGGGAACATAATCACCTGGCCTGGCTTTGGTCTCAGCTGTCCCCATTTTTACACTTCTCTTGCCAAAGCCCTGGGGGACTATTGACCCTTTCTAGAAAAGAACCAGAGTTGGGATGGGGGGATTAGGCCATCCTAGAGAGCTGGAGGCCCCTGTCCAGGGCTTAATAATCATCATAAAGCCCTTCCTGGCTAGGGTCCCAGGATCCTTGGAGCCTCCCGAGGGGCTTTCTCATTCAGGAGCTTCAGGCCTCCTTTAATCTTCCCTCCCCCTCGAGGCAGTCAAAGTAATGCATAACAATGGCCCGCAGACACCCAGCTTACGCCACTCAGGCCTATATCTTGAACACTTTGTGACAATAATAACTAGTATTTATTGAGTGCTTATTAGGTACCAAAGTCCTCAAAGCTATTCAGGGAGGAAAATATTGTTACAGATCGACAAAATAAGGTCCTTAACAGCTCAAAGTGACAGGGCAGCAAACCAGGGGCAGGCAGGGCTGGCGCAGCAAGCCCACGCTGGCTCTCTGAAACCAGTGCTCTCCACCTCCACACCGCTGCACTTCCACACCTGCCCACACCTGCCCATCACCTGCCTGTTCTCTCCCTTCTGCTGGCACTTCAGCATCCCCTGGCCTCCCAAATCAGGAGCTTTTTCAGGCCCCTCACTCACCTCACTTTTGGCCCACCCACTGGGATTTTCAGTACTCCCCCATCATCAATCGTTGTCCCTCCAATTAGTCAATGTCGCAAAGGGATTGGCTCTCCATCCCTCCATCCTTTCTGATGCCACTGCTAGCCAACCCAGCCCTGGGTCTGAGATTACCAGGGTTGAGGAAGGGCTCTGTCTAAGCCTGGAGTCACTACTGGCCAGATATGACTTAAGGAGACATTTGGGATATGGTCTAGGCCTAAGCTTCAAGTCTTCTTTTATCAAGCTCTCCCTTCCCAGGGTGACAGGAAAGTGATCTGACCCATCCAGCAGGGCTGTGGGACAAACTGAGCATTCTTAGAGGCATAGCTTCACTATTTGCTAGCTGTATGGCTTACGCCAAATCATTTATCTCCATCATGCCTCAGTTTCCTTATCTGTAAGTTAGGAATAAGGATAATACCGACTTCTTCAGGCTTTGGTGAGAATTAAATTAGACAGTATACACGACTCACTTAGCACAATGCCTAGAATTAAATGGCGGGGACCAATGGAATGGTTTGGGTCATGAGTTTAGCACTATTCATCCCAAATGAATCCCCAGAGATAAAAGCTTCCCTCTCCTATTGAACAACCCGTTGGGAGGCGTAGGTGCTGGGGAGCTGGGACAGCATGTAAGAGAACTGAAGTGGAGTGGCTAACTGGTCCCACTATTATTTTCTTCTTCTTCTTCTTCTTTTTTTTTTTTTTTTAAGAGATTTTTTCCTATAGGGCACGTGTGCACTTGCCAGAGAGACAGAAAGTGAGAAATCACCCCCCTGGTGGGGATGGCCACACTGCAGTCCCTTCTCCTCCATTCTCCTCTCGGGATCTTGGGCACGCATACACACGCATACACACCTGGTGTGTGTCAAGCCTCCTGGTCAACTGCTGTTGACTACATGGGAGTCCAGCGACATAGTCACTACGCCAACTGCTAGTCCCCAGGAAAATATTTATTGATCACTCCCTTTGTGCCATATAGGGCACTACCAAGTCTTTTCTTTTTTATTGCTAGAGGGTGAACTTGCCAGAGAGAGAAAAAGAGCACCCCCCAGTGGGCTGTGGTCATGCCACAATCCTTTTTCCTCCATTTCTCATCCCATCAGGATTTGGGGCACACATGTACATGCACACATGCACCTGGTGTATTTTTTAAGGTACCAGGGCCCAGATTTGAACTGCAGTTGGCCCGCGGGATCTCCCGCTGCACAATGTAACCACTGTGCTGTGGGCCCAGTGCTATGCTGTGTGGTAACATTGCCAATGCCAGTGCGGCCTCCAGCGCCTGCACTGCGTTGCCTGCCCCCAGTACGTTTCCTCTCTCGCAGCACATTTTGTCCTAGTTTACTTGTATCCCCCAGTAGACGCTGAGTCCCAAGAGAGAGAAAGGATGCCTTTGTTCTATCTACCCTGACATTAGCCTGCCCAAGGTCTGCCACATGTTGCTATGTACTGGGGAAGGAGTTTTACATTCTGTGCCCTTCACTTCTCTGAGGTCAGCCTAGTTAAGTGGAGGCTTTGTATGATCTGGTTAGGAAGCTTGTGCCGACCCAGGCAACGGTCGAACAGGTTTCCTGAGTGAAGGAGTGAGGGCAAGGACAAGCGGTGTAGTGTTACAACACGGAGACGACACAGTGTCTTCAGTGTCGTCTGTTTACTGTGGGCAGCAAGGTACAACACAGAGACGACGCAATGTTACAACTCTTCAGGGTCACGTCATCTATTGTGAGCACGGAGATGACGTGGTGTCACAGCTCTTCAGGGTCTCCCAGGTCGTCTGGAGACGATGCAGTGTCAGCTCTTCAGGGTCGTCTGGAGACTGTGTGGTGTTTCAGCTCTTCAGGTGTTTCAGCTCTTCAGGCTCTCCTGGTCGTCGTCTCTTCCTGGTCATCTGTGTCATCTTCTTGGTCGTCTGGCTACTGTGGGCCAGGCATCGTGGTTATATACACGCTTGTGGGCCATGATTGGTTGAATGAAGGATTGTAAAAGGTAGGTTATGATTGGTTGCTTCTGTGGACCAATCATGAGGTGCCAGATTATGCAAATCTGAGGGATTCTAAGCTCACCGATTTGCTATGGGAAGTGGCCAATCAGAGTATGGTTTCGAAGGTCAGGTTTTTTTTTTAAGGTAACCAATCATGGCAATTGTTTGGTCTCTGAAGAACCTTGGCAGACTCACTGGTGCGCAGCCTCCCACAGAGGCTGAAGGTCACTAGGCTTGGGCACGGGCACACATGCCAGGTTACTTACAGGGGTTACAGTTCCGCAGAGGCTCCAAGCCCAGACCCTCCATCTGCCTGTGTATCCTTGCATCTAGCTGCCTCTTCCCATGTGCCTGCATCTGGTTTCCAGGGTTCCTGATGCCAGCGGCTGATAGCAGTGGTATCCATTCCCACAACTGGGGATGCTGTTCCTAGGTGGGTGCAGCACCTGCCTCCAAGAGCCTACAAACCAGTTCTACATGGAGACCTGACCAGGTTCCTGGCGAGGTGGCTTTCTTAAAGCCTGGACACCTCAGGAAGGTAGTGGCAGAGGGGAGTTCCCTTCCTTTTCTCCTTCCTCATCCTCTTCTCATCTAATATCCTGGCTTATTCACCTCCTCATCTACCACTAACCCATCCTACTCAGAAGTAAGACTACTTTTGGGGAACCAGCAGTTAGCATAATGGCTATGTCGCTGGACTCCCACATAGTCGACCGCGGTTCGCGTCCCAGACCCGGTGGCTTAAAACTCACGCCGGGCACGTGTGCATGCGCACCCAAGACCCCTACAGGAGAATGGAGGAGGAGGGATTGCGGCGTGACCATCCCCCCTGGGGAGTGATTTCTCGCTTTCTGTCTCTATGTCTCTCTCTGTCTGTCTGGCGAGTGCACGCGCCCTATAGCGAAAATCTCTCCAAAAAAAAAAAGAAGTAAGACTACTTTTGTCTCTAAGTACAGAGGGAGCCAGAGGTGGTGTTTCAGGTACTGGACTCCCACATGACCAGTCACGGTTCGAGTCTTGGACTTGACAGCTTGCTTTCTCATTCCCTCCCATCTCCCACCTCTGACGAGTATAGCACATTTTTTTCTTTTTTTTTTAAAGAATTATTTTATTTAACTTTATTTATTTATTTTAATTTGTGGCATAGTAGTTAAGGCACCGGACATTCCCACATGGCCAACCAGGTTCAAGTCCTGGACCTGGTGGCTTCCTTTCTCACTTCCTCTCTCTCTAACTCTCACCCTCTGTCTCTCTCTGGTCAAATTAAAAAAAAAATCAATGAATGAATAAATAAATAAATAAATAAATAAATAAATAATTATAAGTTTAGGGGAGAAAAAGTAAGTACAGAGTACTCAAGTATTTTTATTTATTTATTTTTATTATTATTATTTTTTAGTTTGCTATAGGGCATGTATTCTCGCTAGACAGAGAATAAAGAGAGACAGAAAATGAGAAAACACCCTCCAGGGGGATGGTCACACTGTGATATCTTCTCCTCTATTCTACTCTTGGGATTTTGGGTACACATGCACACACGGCCAGTGTGATTTTCAAGCTGCGGGGTCCTGGCTTATTCACCAGAACTCAAACCACAGAGTTAGCCAAGTAGGAGTCAGTCACCTTAACCTCTATGCCATCTGCTGACCCTCAGTCACATATTGTCCTTTAGTCTTTCCTTTGTGTTTCTAATAATGCATGTCCTGGACATTTTTTTAAAGAGATTTTTGCCAGGCTGTCAGGTGGCGTGGTGACTGAAGTGCTGACTCCCACGTGTATGATGAGTCTTGGACATGGCAGCTTGCTTCCTCACTTTATTTTTCTCTCTCTCTCTCACTGGCAAACTCATGTGACCTATTGAAATTAAAATATAACAATAATAAATAAAATTAAATAAATAATTATTAAAAAGAGAGAGAGAATTTTGTTATAAGGCATGTGTGCTCACTGTAGAGACAATCGGAAAGACAGAAAGCAAGACATCACCCCCTAGGAGGGATGGCCATGCTGCAATCCCTTCTCCTCCATGCTCCTCTCAGGATTTTGGGCCTACATGCACACATGCCTGGCACTGAGTTTCAAGCCTCTAGGTCCAAAACTCAAACCACGGTCAACCATGTGGGAGTCTAGCACCTTAACCACCACACAACTTGCTGGCCCTCTCCTGGAAATCTTAAAACACTGGGATCATTAGAGGGTTGGGGAGGAGGTGTGTGTGTCAGAAAAGCTTTTGAGTTGGGTCTCAAAAACTAAGGAGAGTAGAGAAGGTGGTAAAAGAATAATCAGGCCAAAGCACAGAGGAGTCTATGATAAAACCAACATAGGATGTAGATCTGCAGGCCCCAGAATCCAGTGTCTTTACCACACACCTGCTGGCCCCTTTAGAATATTTTTAAGAAATTTATTTGGGGCCAGCAGGTAGCATAGTGGTTAAGGCATTGGACTCCCACATGACTGACTACAGTTTGAGTCCCAGACCTGGAGGCTTGAAACTCATACCAAGCACATGTGCATGAGAGTCCAAAATCCCAAGAGGAAAATGGAGGAGAAAGGATGGTGGCATGGCCATTCCCACCCTGGGGGTTGATTTCTTACTTTCTCTCGCTCTATCTTTGTGTCTCCAGGAAGCCCATGTGCCCTATAGCAAAAATCTTTCTCTCTCTCTAAAATATATATATATATTTATTTATTATTTATTTATTATTATTATTTTAAAATTGGGGAGGGAGGTGCTCCCCGAGGGGCCCGAGCTGTCCACTGCTGGGTACACTCGGCCTCACGCTCGGTGTGCGGGCCTGCGGTGTCCAGCAGCTCCCAGGGCCAGAGTTCTAGGGTGGAGCACAAGGGTGCCGGCCACGGCAGAGTGCCCCAGGCTGCCTTCTCACCCCACCACAGTACCGCATCCTTCTGGCTCCTCCTGACGCTTGGCACCCAACCATGACAGCCTTGGCCATGGCAGCAAGTCAGGGCCAAATGCAACAACTTTCTCACTGTCTCCTCACTCTTGTTTCCATTTTTTAAAAAGAATTATTTTATTTTTATTCTTTTTTTTTTTTAATTTGACCAGAGAAAGACACAGAGAGAGAAAAAGTGAGAAAGCAAGCCACCAGTTTCCGGACTTGAACCATGGTCGGCCATGCGGGAATGTCCAATGCCTTAACCACCACGCCACCTGCTGGTTCCAAATAAATAATTTTTAAAAAAAGATTTATTTATTGGGAACCAGCAGTTAGCATAATGGCTATGTCGCTGGACTCCCATGTAGTCGATCGCGGTTTGCGTCCCGGACCCAGTGGCTTAAAACTCACGCCGGGCGCATGTGCGTGTGTGCCCAAGATCCCGAGAGGAGAATGGAGGAGAAGGGATTGCAGCGTCACTATTCCCCCGGGGGGTGGTTTCTCGCTTTCTGTCTCTCTGTCTCTCTCTGTCTGGCAAGCGCACGCGCCCTATAGCAAAAACCTCTCCAAAAAAAAAAGATTTATTTATTTATCCATTCATTCATTCATTCATTTTAATCTGACCAGAGAGAGACACACTGAGAGAGAGAGGAAAGTGAGAAAGTGAGAAAGCAAGCCACCAGGTCCAGGACTTGAACCGTGGTCAGCCATGTGGGAGTATCCAGCGCCCGAACCACCACGCCATCTGCTGGTCCCCCAATAATTCTTTATTTTTAAATTTATTATTTTTCTTTTCATTTGCATTTATTTAAACATAGTTCTCAAAACATTTGAGTGAAATTGGGCATCCTTTGGTAAGCAAAGGACCTGAAAATGATATTTGAAAAATAACAGGCATAATCTTCAGTTTATCCATGACACAGGTATAGTGTTCCCTCTCTGTCTTGAACTCTGAAGCACCCAGTTTTTTCATAGTGTAAAAACTAGAAGAACAAGAGTACATCTGTGGTGGAATGTATTGTCACATGCTGATTACTAGTTGAAATACCATTATCCCCTTGTAACAGCTTAAGAAATAGCCTCTTTAAGGCATACACTGTGTAACTCTTTTCTTGTTCCCTGCTATATATAATACAGATTACATAAAAGTTGACAAATCCACATTTTTATAAAGCATTAAGCATTTGCTGTATTGTAAAATTTTTAGTTCTAATACAGTACAGAGTTACAGAGCATAATCTTTAACACTCAGTTGCAGGGGTATATTTAGTATGGCATTTGTTTCATGGAATGGAGGAAAACGGGCATTTTTGTCTTTAAATTTACTACTGACAACTTAATCTGAACAGTTCTTCTAAGCATTGATATGTTAGAAAGTAAAAAAACTGTTTATGCTTTTTGCCATTTGGTAGCATTTTACACACAGGCTTTGATTTTCAGAATATCCTGGATTCAGTAGAAAAACCTTTTAAAGGAAATTTTGTATAACAGAAACTTCTCAGCAGTCAAAATTTACACTGTTAAAAAATACATGTAAAACATACTTTTCTGAAAACACTTGACTTTGAACGAAGCACCAAACTACACACATGCAGAATGAAAACAGCATTTCAACTCCACCAAAAGGAGTCATCATAAAAGGTGTAAAAGTCACCTAAAGTCACTAGGCACTGTTCACTTTTTAAACAGAAGGCAATGCATATTGTCCACAAACAATATCCCAGCTCTAGAGCAGGTTTCAGAAAGTCTTCGACTCCATGCTTTAATAGCGACGAGCAGAGTAAGATCTTGATCTGGGATGAGGTCTGTATCCCTCACGACTGTAGTAAGGAGAAGGCGACCACACTCTGTAAATCTCATCCCTGTCTCAGCAGCTCTCGGTCCTCCTCTCCGCCGCCTCCTCTGAACGAGCTGCTATAGTAGTCCCGGTCATCATAGCCTCGATCATATCCTCTGTCCTGATAATCCTGACTGCCAAGCTGCTGTAGGTAGGCCTCCCCATGTAAATTCCTGGTGTTGGGGTGTGTGGTCTTTTCCTTATAGAGGAATCAACTCTGATCCTGCGCCCATCAAGCCCCATTGGTATGCTCTTTAGCTTCCTTGGCATCATCTATGTTTTCAAAATATACAAAGGCAAATCTTCTGAAGGCCTAGACTGCTGGTCATACACAACAGACACATCAACAGTGGGGCCATATTTAGAGAACACTAACCTCTTAGATCTCTTTCTGTGGTGTACAAGCTCAACTCAAATACTGCGAGACAACAGTTGGGATCAGGATTTGCCCAGTTCCCAACATGGCGCCTGTGTGTAGACATGGGAGAGTGACAGTGACTGTGTGGCCTGCGCTAACCTCGACCATAAGATCTGCTACGTGATCTCCTATGGGAGTGAGATCGCGACCATGACGGAATATAGTGTCTTCAGAGCTTCTTCTGGATCTAGATCTAGATTCAGATCTGGACCTGGACTTGGATCTGGAATGCCTGGAATCTTCTTTGGAGTGAGACCTTGCAGGGGTATGCCTTGTACATTTCCCTGATCCGTGAGTACTTTTACTTCTGGAAGCAGAATGGCAGTCCCGCTCATCGTAGTTCTGCTCGCCGCTGTTGCTCATAACTCCCAGCTGCTGTCCCCGCTCGATGTACTTCACTCGAAGCCGCCAACCTCTTCTGTCTTCCGTACCCCTGGAGCGCGAAACACAAGAGCAGGTGGAAGTGGGTTGGAGGGAGGTCTCAAGTCTCAGTTCCAGCGCCTGGAGGCTGGGGACGATTTTCTCCTTACTGTTCAGTCCTAGAGTGCTGGGGACGTGCGTGCCCTGCGTGCGTCCTTCCCTGGGCCACGAAGTGCGTGCGTGTGTCCTTCCCTGGGCCACTAAGGCTGGCGGGGCAGCAAGTGAGGGGGCATGGTCAGCCATGTGGGAGTTCAGTGCCTTTAACCACCACACCCAGGTGCCTGTGCTCTGTGGGGAAAAGTCAGAGAGAGAGAAAGTGAGAAATCACCTCCTGGGGCGTATGGCCACATCATAATCTCTTCTCTTCCAGCTTCCTGTCAGGACATTGGGCAGCACGCACACATGCCCGGCTTGAAAATCAAGCCATTAGGTCTGAGACCCACCTGCTGGCCCCAAGCACTTGTTTTGTATTTGAAAAAAGATGATCTGGGGCCAGCAGATGGCGCAGCGGTTATGTTGCTGGACTTCCACATGACTAACCATGGTCTGAGCTCCAGACTCCGTGGTTTGAAAAATCACCCTTGACGTGTGTGTGTGTTCGCGTGTGTGTGTGTGTGTGCGCGCGCGTGCCCCAAATCCCAGGAGAGGGAAGAAAGGATTGCAGTGTGGTCATCCCTGCTGGAAGGTGTGATTTCTCACTTTCTGTCACTATCTCTGGACGAGCAGGTGGCCGTGGTTAAGGTACTGGACTCCCACAGGGTTGACTGTGGTTCAAGTCCCAGACCTGGCAACTTGCTTTCTCACTCCCCCCGCCCCCCAGCACACGTGCCCTATAGAAAATTAAAATAATAATAATAAATTAAATAATTATTAAAAAAAACAATAAATGTTATTTCATTTAGTCCTTCCAACCATTGTTTTTTGGAGAGGATTTTTTTGCTATAAGGCACTAGCACTCGAC
>NW_006159996.1:580395-591884 GCF_000334495.1 Tupaia belangeri chinensis | reverse complement strand
TTAACACTCAGAGGTTCAAAGACTTAAAATAAATTAATAAAATTTATTTCATTGATGAATTCATAACAATACTTTGCTTTCCATTATAGCAGACAATAACCTCTATTAATATGAAATGTCAAAACAAGAATATGGGGGCCAGCAGACAGCTTTGTGGTTATGTCACTGGACTTCTACATGACTGACCATGGTTTGAGTCCCAGACCTGGTGGCGTGCTTTCTCACTTTCCCTCTTTCTCTCTCTCTCTCTCTGATTCTCTCTGCTCAAATTAAAATAAAATGAATTAATAAATTTAAAATTAAATATATAATTTTAAAAAAGAATTATTTAAGAGGCTGACAGGTGGTGTGGTGGTTAAAGGTGCTGAATTTCCACACACTTGACTTCAGTTCAAGTCCAAGGTCTGGCAGCTTGCTTTCTCACTTTCTCTCTCTCTCTCACTCTGTTTCTCTATGATCAAATTCAAATGAATAAAGTTAAATAAAATAATTATTTTAAAATTAATTGATTATTATTATTATTATCATTATTTTTAAAATGTGACAAGAGACAGACAGACAGACAGAGAAGGAAAGTGAGAAATCAAGCCTTTAGATCTGGGACTCGAACCATGGTCAGCCATGTAGGAGTCCATCACCTCAACTACCACGCCACTTGCTGCCCCCCCCCTTCTTTTTAATTTACTAGAGAGCACATTGGCTCACCAGAGAGAGAGAAAGAGAGGTGGAGGGGCCAGGGCTTGTGGGGCAAGTGAGGATGGTCATGCCATAATTCCTTTTAAAAAAAAAAAAAAAGAATTATTTATTTTGGGCCTACAATCATTCGACCAGAGGGGGCAGAACAAGAGAGAGAGAGAGCCACCAGGTCCGAGACTCAAACCACGGTCAGCCATGTGGGAGTCCAGCACCCTTAACCACTATGCCATCTGCTGCTGGCCCATCTCCCCAGTTTTTAAATTGCTTAAGGTGTTTACACATAGGTGATGATTTTAAGCACCATCAGAGGAACTGCAAGCAATAGCTAATGAGAATTTCCCACCAGTTCAAGCTCAGCTATTAATTTATACCTACAATTTAAATCCAAAGAAAGCCCTCCTCGTAGCCAGGAGCAGAGCTCAGACTTCACATGGGCCATTGTGGTTATCGTTCTCCAGCAAAGCAGAGGGGACCGAGGTCCTGGCGAGGGTAGAGCCAGCAGAGAGCTGATCCGCTCACAGGCTGCGCAGTCGGCACGCACTCCGGGGCCGAGGGCGAGCTACGTGGGCGGTGGAGACGGGGTTCCAGGGACAGGGTCCAGGCTGACGGAGGTGGAAGATGAAGACAAAGATCCAGTCCCAAGAAATACAAAGGACCCCAAATAGAATCAACCCAAGAAGATCTTCTCCAAGATACATTATAGCCAGGTTGACCAAAACCACAAAGACAAGATTCTAAGACTGGCAAGACAAAAACATCAAGTTACCTACAAAGCATATTCTATCGGCTAACAGCAGACCTCTCATCGGAAACAATGCGAGCGAGGAAAGAATGGGAAAATATGTTCAAAGTGTTAAGAGAAAAGCAATTTCAGCCAAGAATACTGTACCTGGCAAGATTATCTTTCATATGAAAAGACAAGAACATTCTCAGATAAACAAAACCTGAAAGAATTTACTAGCACCAGACCAGATCTCCAAGAAGTTCTCAAGGGAGTGCTATATCAGGAAAATTAAATACAGACACACAGAAATAAGAGTTCAAAATAAGAAAGTGACTAACTTAATCATAGGGACTAGTGTCTGGAGTTGAATATTATATCCCAGAATTTAATCGGAAAGATCAAACCACAACAGAAGATAAAGTACATGAGACTGAATTGATGAAGTATAATTTTATGACTTTTGACTAAAACATTGCTGACTTTCTTGTAGACTTTATTATCTGTGTGTAAGGATTTGTGTCCTGTCTTGAGATATGGATAGGTTCATATACCTACCATTTGAACAGAATCCTAACCTGTTTCCTGGCTTTAAGTTTTAGGCAAAGTTCCTTAGCATTTCTTTTATTTAAGTTAAAACTGGTTTTCTTAATAGTACCAAGCGAACTTGCTATTGAAAGTAGTTAGATTATGCCTAAAGTTGGACTTATCTTTATGGAAATGTATATATCAGCTGTGCTTACTATGAAAATATTTAGATTAAGATCTTTAGTGACACAATGTGGTGGAAAAAAAGTATAGAAAGCAAACATAGATACCAGAGACAGTGTGGGAGGAGAGTGGGAGATGGCAGAGGGTAAGAAATAGGGAATCAAGGATGGGGAAAAAAAGCAAAACATTCAGGAAACAAGAAATGGAAAATTATTTGTTGATGATAACATGTACGTTGATGCGCTTGATTGAGCCAATATACAGTGTACTCTGGACGGAAAATCTCATTTTATATGCTGTAATGATGTACAGCAAATGAATGTAAATAAATAAATTTAAATTTAAAAAATTAAAAAAAAAAAAGAAGAAAGAAAACCTCCAAGTCCAGGACTTGAACTGCAGCTGGCCATGTGGGAATGTAGCACCTTTAACCATCATGCCACCTACTGACCCCCAAGTCATGACATAATTCCTAATCCCCTGTTTCTCCTTCTGGGATTTTGGGCATGCTCACACATGTGCCCTGCATGTTTCTTGACATGGGGTCTGGGATTCAAATTCACTCAGTCCAACCTGTGGGATCCAGTTGCCTTAACCACCCCACAGGCTGGCCCAACCTACCAGCCGTTTACCACCTGTTCCTCCAGCTGATCTTTCACAATGTCTGCATCACTTTTTTTTTTTTTTAAGGTTTTTGCCAGAGAGACAAAGTGAGAAAGTGAGAAATCACTCCCCAGGTGGAATGGCCACACTGCAATCTCTTCTATTCCATTCTCCTCTCCAGATTTTGGGTGCATGCGCGCGCACACACGTGTTCTTGGCCTGGTTTTCAAGTCCAGGACTAGAACCACAGTTGACTGTACGGAAGTCCAATGCCTTAACCACCATATCACCTGCTGGCCCCAGTTATTTATTTTTTTAATGAGAAAAAGAATATACAAAAGAGAGAGAGGGAGAGGCACCTGGACAGGACCATGTCATGGTCCCCTCTCTCTAGCCCTCCAGCTCATCAGACTCTTGGGCACATGCTCATGCACGTGGTGTTTTAAAGCTGAACTATGGAGCTAAACCTGCAATCAGCTGTGTGACTTCAGCACTGAAAATTCATTTGCTGGCTTTACCACAAGGCTGGCCTCCTGGCGGGGTCCTGTCATCCCTTGTTCTTCCCCTTAGTCTTCCAGCCAGTCAGGATCATAGATGTGCTCCGCATGTTCAAGTTGAACATGGATCAGGATCAGAACCCTGGCACTTCTGATATGGTTCCAGTACCACAGTGGCATCCTAGCACCTGCACAGCCACGTCTGGGCCTCACTTTCTCATAAATCCTAAGTACAGTCCAGACAAATAACATTACAGCCTCAAGGAATGAAAGCCAAAATCAGGTGCTCACAGCAAGGCCACCGCCGCCAGGCTCACAGTGAAGGTGCTAAGGGAAACCAGCCAGCAGATGCGCTCCAGAGCCAGCACAGACTCCCACTGAGACCTGACCTTCTCTGTCGGGAGAGAATCAGCGCCCTCAGCCTGGCCTTGAGGATGTCTCCGTTTAGTGGGGATTATAGGAAGGACTTGAATTGGGGCTTATTCAGAATAGCACTAGTGGGACCAGCAGATGGCGTAATGATTATGTCACTGGACTCCCACATAGTTGACCATGGTTCGACTCCTGAACTTGAAGGCTTAAAAGTCACGCCAGGCACATGTGTGTGCATGCCCAAGATCCCGAAAGGAAAATAGAGAAGTGATTGCGGCGTGGCCATCCCCCTTGGGGGGGTGATTTCTGCTTTCTGTCTCTCTTTCTCTCTGTCATTCCGGTGAGTGCTTGAGCCCTATAGCAAAAACCTCTCAAAAAAAAAAAAAAAAAAAAGAATAGCAGTGATAATAAATGGTAATAGTAGCTATGATTTCTTCCTTTCTTTTTTCTTTTTAAATTTTGCCAGAGGGCACGTGTGCTTGTGGGGGATGGTCATGCTACAATCCCTTCCCCTCCATTTCTCCTTCCTTTTGGGATTTGGGCATGTACATATGTCCACCATTTTCTCAAACTGCTGTGTCCAGGACTTGAACCATGTAGCTGGTCATGTGGGATCTAACCACCTTAACCACCATGGTGCTGGCTGGCCCCAACTGTTTTTTTTTTTTTTTTTTTTAATTTGCCCTTTAAAAAAATGAGAGAAAGAGAATTATTTATTTAATTTTAAAATCATTATTTTTCAAAGATTTATTTATTTTATTTTATTCATTATTACTTCATTTGACTAGAGAGAGACAGAGAGAAAGGGAAAGTGAGAAAGTGAGCTGCCAGGTGCAGACTCAGACCCTTCAACCATGTGAGAGTCCAGCATCTTAACCGGCATGCCACCTGCTGGCCCCTATTTATTTATTTTTTAGAGAGGGTTGTTTTGTTTTGTTTTGTTTTTGCTATAGGGTGTATGCACTCACTCGCAGGAGAGATAGAAAGAGAAATCACCCGCTGGGGGCGATGGCCACACTGCAATCTCTTCTCTTCCATTCTCCTCTTGGGGTTTTGGACACGCATGCACACGCACCTGGTGTGAGTTTTAGGCTGTTGGGTCTGAGACTCAAACCGTGGTTGATTATGTGGGAGTCCAGCAACATAACCATTATGCCATTTGCTTGTCCCATATTTATTATTATTTTAAAATTTCCTATAAGACATGTGTGCTCATCAGAGAGAAAGACAGAGAGAGAGAAATTGAGAGAGGGAAAGTGAGAAAGCAAGCCTCCAGGTCCAGGACTAGAACTGGGGTTGGCCATGTGGGAATCCAACACCTTTCCTTTTCCTTTTCTTTTCTTTCTTTCTTTTTTTTTTTAATGGCAAAGCAGGGAGTTTATTAAGAGAGGGAAGGAAAAACAGAGCACCCAAGAAGCAAGGGGTCCTGGAAAATGGGTTGCCTGGGAGTCCAGCACCTTAACCACCTTACCATCTGCTGGCCCTACTTTTTTTCTTTTTAAGTTTATTTGTTTGTCTCTTCCATGAGTGAGAGAGACAGAGGGAGAAAGAAAGAGAGACAGCACCCCAAACAAGGTCTTTTTTTTAAAAAAGAATTATTTATTCAATTTTTAAATTTATTTATTATTATTATTTTTAAATTATTTTATTATTTTTTCACATGAGTTTTGCCAGAGGAAGAGAGACAGAGAGAGGGAGAGGGAGAAAACAAGCCACCAAGTTCGGGACTCGAACCGTGGTCAGCCATGTGGGAATTCCAACACCTTAACCACCATGCCACCTGCTGGGCCCTCCCAACAAGGTCTTTACACCACCACCCACCCTCAGCCAGCTCCGATCATGGTTGCACATGTGCCTGGTGTGCTCAGGGAGGTCTTCCGCACTGAGAACCTTCCCATGCGGGTCAGCCTGACGGAGTGTAGCATGTTACGGCTACAGCTGCGGCCTGCCATCCAGTGCAAAACGCCGTGCTGTGCTCTCGCATGCAGTCAGCCTCTCTCACACTCCAGATGATCCCTTTGCAGATGAGAGGCTCAGAAAGACTAAAGAAGTCCATACACTTAGAGGCAGTGGTCTGGGTGAGCTGGATGGGGGTACATTCTCACACACTCAATTAGGGTTTGGGGTAGACAGCGCTACAGCTCTCCATTTGGAAGGAGAGGCGCACCCTGGGGTCAAAACGGTGACAGAGACATCCTGGAACTGCTGAGTGAGGTGCTGTGTTTGCGCTACTGGGCTCCACATCAACTGGGCCCTCCCTCCGTGTTTCTATGTTAGGCGGTCAAATGCCATATCCTGAGGAACTGGAGGAGTTCGTTCTGGCACTGCTACTGTCTGGCTGTGGGACCTTAGACAGGTCCCTGCCCTCTCTGGGCTGCCTGCATCCTCTGTCTGGAAGAAGCATTGCTTAGATACTTCCAATCCAGCCCAGTGCTCTCTGTTTGTGGCTCCAGAGTACGGTTAAGCTCAGGCTCAGGAGCAACTTTAATTAACTTCAGACTTTTCCCAAAGTGGCTCCTCCCCCTGACTCTCAGGTGGCCCTAGAGCACAGGACAGTCACAGGAGAGAGAGAAGAGGCCCTCTGTCTGTTTATCCCTGAGAAGATGAATTGTCTGGCCCTCCCGCAGTCCTCGCTGGTTCCTCTGGTGGTTCTCTCGGCACAGAGAGATGACATCTCCCTTTTCCAGTCTGTATTCATTTAGGTGAAGGCAAAGGCCTTCTCTGTGCCTGGCATTGTACGAGTCCCTGAGCTACAGCCAAGAAACAGATGGACAGCTGTTTTTGTCCTGGTCCGATGGACCACCAGACGTCACCAGTGCCAGTCACATGGCCTATCGTAGACCCAAGACGAGGTGGACTGGGATGGGGAAGTGTGGATGGTGAACTTAACCAGCTCTGCTCAGCCAGCCCTAGGCAGAAGCAAGTTCTTCAAGAGGGGAAAACATCTACCTCATCGCCCTCCCCCACTGTGAAGATACTTCTCTGACTTTCCCAACAGCCCAGCTGGCCTGAGACCTCGGGGATTCACAAGCTCTGTCCAGATAGTTCTTCCTGCAGCCCATCCCCAACACGAAGTCCACCGGGCTTATTGTAAATCCCTTTGGTAAGCTCACTACTTCACAAGGCAGACTATGTTACTAGAAGTTTCTTCCTGATTTTGAATCTAAATTTGATGCTTGTTTTGACTTGTCCTACTTCTGCCATCTGTGGTCACAAAGAGGAAGGCTCTTCTGCCCCACACAGCCCATTAGACATTTGAAGAGATTGTTCAGGTCCCCTGAGTTTGCTCACTCACTTGTGACTATAGAGGGAGCATTTGCTGTGTGCCAGGTCTTTGGGCCGCAGCAGAGAGCAACCAAGGCGGAGGCCAGTCCTCCCATGGCTTACAGTCCGTCCAAGAAGCCAGTGGTAATAATATAGCAAGCAAAGGCCACGAGAGGTTTGGGCTGACAAGAGGTAGGAGCAAGGTCCTCACCTAGCATGCATGCAGACTTCCTGGGGAGATCGCTCCACATCACACAACCGGTGAGCGAGTTTGATGCTATTGGAATGGCGATATTCTCGAGAAAACTGGGAGAGTTTTGCTGATGCCTCGAGCTTAGTCTGCTCCCTGGGAAATGCAGCACGGTGGGGAGAGGGAGGGTGTTTGGGGGACAGTGAAGGGGACAGGAAGAGTCATCTGAGTCACCTGTTTGGGGTTTTTATGGAGAGGTTTTTGCTATAGGGAGAGTGCACTTGCCAGAAAGAGAGAGACAGAGAAAGAGAGAGACAGAAAGCGAGAAATCACCTCCTAGGGGGGATGGCCACGCCACAGTCCCTTCTCCATTCTTCTCTTGGGATCTTGGGCACGCATGCACACACACACGCCTGGCATGAGTTTAAGCCACCAGGTCCAGGACTCGAACTGTGGTCAACTATATGGGAGTCCAGCGACAGACGAGGTGGACTGGGATGGGGAAGTGTGGATGGTGAACTTAACCAGCTCTGCTCAGCCAGCCCTAGGCAGAAGCAAGTTCTTCAAGGGGGGGAAACATCTACCTCATCACCCTCCCCCACTGTGAAGATACTTCTCTGACTTTCCCAACAGCCCAGCTGGCCTGAGACCTCGGGGATTCACAAGCTCTGTCCAGATAGTTCTTCCTGCAGCCCATCCCCAACACGAAGTCCACCGGGCTTATTGTAAATCCCTTTGGTAAGCTCACTACTTCACAAGGCAGACTATGTTACTAGAAGTTTCTTCCTGATTTTGAATCTAAATTTGATGCTTGTTTTGACTTGTCCTACTTCTGCCATCTGTGGTCACAAAGAGGAAGGCTCTTCTGCCCCACACAGCCCATTAGACATTTGAAGAGATTGTTCAGGTCCCCTGAGTTTGCTCACTCACTTGTGACTATAGAGGGAGCATTTGCTGTGTGCCAGGTCTTTGGGCCGCAGCAGAGAGCAACCAAGGCGGAGGCCAGTCCTCCCATGGCTTACAGTCCGTCCAAGAAGCCAGTGGTAATAATATAGCAAGCAAAGGCCACGAGAGGTTTGGGCTGACAAGAGGTAGGAGCAAGGTCCTCACCTAGCATGCATGCAGACTTCCTGGGGAGATCGCTCCACATCACACAACCGGTGAGCGAGTTTGATGCTATTGGAATGGCGATATTCTCGAGAAAACTGGGAGAGTTTTGCTGATGCCTCGAGCTTAGTCTGCTCCCTGGGAAATGCAGCACGGTGGGGAGAGGGAGGGTGTTTGGGGGACAGTGAAGGGGACAGGAAGAGTCATCTGAGTCACCTGTTTGGGGTTTTTATGGAGAGGTTTTTGCTATAGGGAGAGTGCACTTGCCAGAAAGAGAGAGACAGAGAAAGAGAGAGACAGAAAGCGAGAAATCACCTCCTAGGGGGGATGGCCACGCCACAGTCCCTTCTCCATTCTTCTCTTGGGATCTTGGGCACGCATGCACACACACACGCCTGGCATGAGTTTAAGCCACCAGGTCCAGGACTCGAACTGTGGTCAACTATATGGGAGTCCAGCGACATAGCCATTACGCCAACTGCTGGTCCTTGGAAGAGTCATCTGTATAGTAAGCGAGATCAAAGAGCATCTGGGAGTGGCAACAAGGCCCAGCCTTGCTGGCATACACAGCTGACGAAGGAGCTGTGAGGCAAATGGCCCAAAATGAAGGAAGGAAGCGCCTTCTAGGCCCTCAAATTCTTCTAGATGACAACACGTGATGCCCAGATCTGGTTTGATGTGGGATTTTGGGGAGCCACAAAGTCACCTCCCTTGATGCTGACTCTGCATTCCCACTAATGGCCAAGAAAGCATCAGCCGTTTGATGACTCACAGCACACTGCGGCCCTTTATCCCTTGAGGATGCCTCACTCAAACTGCGAAGGGGCCAAAGCCTCTCCCCGCAGGGATCGCGCAGCTGAGTTAACGAACTTCAGACTGACGTTTATTTCAAGTTTCCTCTTTTCCTTTCTTCTAAATTTGATTACATAAATAATACATGTTGATCATAATAAAACATTTAAGACACAACAAGCAAAATGAAAATGTAAAATTACTTTGTAGGGTCAGCTCCATGGCCCAGTGTTGAAGGAAGTTGAATCCCACGTGGCCGACGGCAGTTTGTCCCAAACCCGGTGACTTGAAAAACACACCAGGCACAGGCACATGCCCAAGATCCTGACAGGATGGAGAAATAGAGAAGAGATCACAGCGTGACCAGATCCCACTAGGCAATGCTTTCTCCCTCTCCCTCTCTCTGTCTGTCTTTCTCTGGGAAGCATACACAACCTCTGGTAAAAAATAAATAAAATTATCTTGCAGTATTGTACAGTCTTTATTGCTATGTAACAAATTACTCTCAAACTTAGTAGCTTCAAAGGATAGGTATTATTATCTCGGAACTTCTGAGTTTCAGGAATTAGGGAATGGCTAAATTGGTGATTCAGGCTCAGGGTTTCTCATGCGACCATCAGGAGGTCAGAGCTGCAGCCATCTGTAGGCTTGACTGGGGTCGGGGCATTTACTGCCAAGGTTCGTGTGCTTGGCGAGACATGGCTAACTGGGGGCCAGCTGGGCATGGAAGTTAAGATACTGGATTCCACATGGACAATAGCATGGTTTGAGCCCCAGACCTGGCAGCCTGGGCTCATGTGCATGTGTGTCCCAAATTCTGAAAAGAGAATGGAGGAGAAAGGATTGTGGTGTGGCCACCCTCCTGGAAGGGGGTAGATTTCTCATTTTCTCTCTCTCCCCAGAGGGCAGGTCCTTTAGGCAAAAAGCAAAAAAAAAAAAAAAAAAAAAAAAGACATTGCTGATTGTTGGTAGGAGGTCTAGGAGGTCACTGAGACCTCTCTGTGGGCTGTTTCAGCGTCCTTAAACCTGGCAGCTGACTTCCCCTTGAGCAAGTGATCCAAGAGAGAACAGAGAGGAAGCTGTGATGCCTTCATGACCTAGTTAATCCTACACAGGGAAGCGGAGTCTGGCTTCACCTTTCGAAGGAAAAAGTATCAGAGAAGTTATGGACTTATTTTTCTTTAATGTTTGCCAGAGCTTGCAGAGACAAAGAGAAAGCCAAAAAGTATCCCTCATAGGGGATAGTCACCCTGCAATGACTTCTCCTTCACCTCTCTGAATTTGGGGCATGTATGCATGTGTGCCCAGTGCGTTTCTCAAGTCACCAGGTCTAGAACTGGAAGCACACAGTCAGCCTGTGGGATCCAGCTGCCCTTCACCACCATGCCCCTGGCTGATGCTAATTTTATTTTTATTGATCCACAAATATGCCTAGTGTATGTTCCTTAGTTTTACAAAAAGCAAGTTATAACACAGTAAATCTAATAAAACTAAGGAAAAAATCAATTTATAACAACATTAAAAGGAATAAAATAGAAAACAGTTTGGTGGTCTCTCAAAAAGTTAAACATAGGAATACTTATTCTGTTTTATGGAATGATGTGTTGCCAGATTCTAGAATCACCAATAAAGCCAGTTAAAATCTTTAAACTTTTTAAAAATAATTATTTTACTTAATTTTATTTTATTATTATTTTAAAAATTTGCTACCGGGCATGTACACTCACCAGAGAGAGAAGAAAATGAAAAAGCAAACTACCAGGTCTGGGACTTGAACCACAGTCAACCATGTGGGAGTCCAGTGCCTTAACTACCATGCTACCTGCTGGTCCCAGTTTTTTTTTTTTAAAGAATTATTTATTTATTTTTATTTATTAATTCATTTATTTTAATTTGACCAGAGAGGTACAGAGATAGAGAGAGAGAGAGAAAGTAAGTCACCTGGTCCAGGACATGGACTGTGGTCAGCCATGTAGGAGTGTCCAGCACCTTAACCACCACACCACCTGCTGGTCCCCCCAATTTTGTTTTTATGATGTAAGAGACAAGGCCAGCCCATGGCAGAGTGATGAAGGTAGCTGGATCCACAAAGCTGACTTCATGGTTTGAGTGCTGACCCTGCAGCTTAAGAAACACCAGGCACATGTGTGTGTGTCCCCAACATTCTGACAGGAGGGAGAAATGGAGGAGAAGGAATTGCAGCATGACCATCCCCCACAGGGAGTGCTATCTCACTTCCCCCTCTCTATTTCTGGTGAGACCATGTGTCCTCTGGCAAATTTAAGAGAAAAAGAGAGAAAAGATACAAATAACCCTTATTTGTTTAAGTCACTTCTGGTGGAGTTTTTCTCTCTTTTTTTTTTTAACTTTTCTTTTTTTCCGATTTATTTATTTATTTGGGAGAGGCTTTTTTGCTATAGGGTGCATGTGTTCACCAGAGAGACAGAGAAACAGAAAGCGAGAAATCACTCCCCAGGGAGGATGGCCACGCCACAATCTCTTCTCCATTCTCCTCTTGGGATCTTGGGCACACACG
>NW_006159996.1:573325-580269 GCF_000334495.1 Tupaia belangeri chinensis | reverse complement strand
TCAATTTGACCAGAAAGAGAGAGAAAGAGAGAAAGCAAGCCCCCAGGTCCAGGACTTGAATCATGGCCAGCCATGTGGGAGTCCAGTGCCTCAACCATACACCAACCCTTTCATTTTTCTTTCAATTGCCAGAGGGCACCAGAGAGAGACAGACAGAAAGACAGAGGAAGAAAGCACTCCCAGTGGGGCATGTTCACATCATGACCTCCTCTCCATTTCCCCCCTGTCAGGAATTTGGATATGCACACACATTCAATGTGTTTTTCAAGCTGCCTGCCAGGTTTTGACTGCAATTATGTGAGATCCAGCTCCCTTAGCCACTGGGCTATGGGACCAGCCTGGTAGAGTTCCTTTATTTGTAGGCAATGCTATTCACAGCTGATGCAGCTAAGATGCAAAATATGAGGAGGAATGTCAGTGAAGAAGACAGAGAACACCACACAGTCCAAAAGCCCTGGGACTGGGCCAGCAGGTGGTGTAGTGGTTAAGGTTCTGGACTACCACATGGCCCACTGCAGTTTGAGTCCTGGACCTGTAAACTTGAAACTTAAAACTCATGTCAGGCGTGTGTGCATGCATGCCCAATCACCATGCCACCTGCCAGCCTTGAAAAAAAATTTTTTTAAGAATTATTTATTTAATTTTATTTATCATTATTATCACTATTCCAAATTGCTACAGGGCACATGTGCTCACCAGAGAAAGACAGAGACAGAGAGAGAGAAAGAGAGAGAGAAAGTGAGAGAGAGAAAGTGAGAAAGCAAGTTGCCAGGTCTGGGACTCAAACTACAGTTAGCCACGTGGGAATCCAGCCAGTCCCTTAATCCCCCGCCCCCCCCCGCCCTCCCCCCCCCTGGAAAATAAAAAAAAAAAAAAAAAAGCCCAAAGTCCAAAATTAGACCAGCTGGTGGCATGGTGGTTAAGGCAGTTGGATTCCACATGACTGACTGCGTAGAATCCCAGACCTGGTGACTTAAAAAACATGCTGGGCGTGTGTGTGGGCCCCAAACCCTGAGAGGGAATGGAGAAGGCATTCCAGGGTGGCCAGCCCCTCTGAGGAATGATTTCTCACTTTCCCTCTTCTGTCTCTGGCTAGTGCATGTGCTCTATTGAAAGAAAAGTTTTTTTTTGTTTTGTTTTTTTTGTAAGAGGTTTTTGCCTTAGGGCATGTGTGTGTGCAGTAGAAAGAGACAGAGACAGTGAGAGAGAAAGTGAGAAATCACTCTCAGAGGGGATAGCCACGCCAGGATCCCTTCTCCATTTTCTTCTTGGGATTTTGGGCACATACACCCAGTGTGATTCTTTTTCTTTCTCTTTCTTTTTCTTTCTGTTCCTTCCTTTCCTCCTTCTTTCCTTCCTTTTTCTTTCTTTCTTTTTTTAACAAAAAAAAAATCTCTATTTTCACCTTCAAAAAACAAACTTCTTTTTCCAAAACATTCATGATGAACTTACTTACAAAAATTGTCATATATCTTCAAAAGCATTTCCCTTTAACAGGAAACAGCTTTACAGAATCTAAACATTGAAAGATTTTTTTAAAAATTCTATTTTGTTCTCATTGTAAGACAAACCAGAATCTAGCATAAGTCTAGGATATCCATTCATACTTCAGATCCTTCTCCTCCAGGAACCAGCATTGTTATATTCTTTCCATTTAGTGAAATCTGATCTAATTAAGTAATCCTTCCTTCTGGTATGATTTCAAATTCAGTGACATCTTCCAGTACCATATTGACAAAGTCAACAAATTCTAGAAGTGTACCAATAATTTCCTTATCAGTTTTCATCACAATGTGAATTCTTGATCCTATACATTTGTACACAAGCTCTCTTCTTTGTAGCAATTTGTTGTGATTGTGGTTTTATACTTTTCTTATTCATATATAAACTGATACATACATTCCCCCTAGACTCTAAGCCCCATGAGCACAGAGACCTTGATTATTTTTGCCTATTGCTATATTCTCAATGGGCGGTGTGTGGCATATCCTAGGCATTGCAAAAGTCTAGCAGCAGTGGGGCAGGCAGTTGGCATGGTGGTTTAGGGTGATGGACTCCCACATGGCTGACCACGGTTTGAGTCCCAGACCTGGCAGCTTTCTCTCTCTCTCTCTCACACACTCTGTTCCTTTCTGGTCAAATTTAAATAAACAAGTAAGTAAAGTTAAAATATTAAAAATAATTCTTTAAAAGAAAAAGAGTCTAGCAGCAGCAGCTGTGAATACGTTCGTAGTAGTGTTAGCCACCACGGTACACCATGGTGTGATTTTCAAGCCACTGAATCTAGGACTCAAACCATGAAGCTGGTCATGTGGGATCCAGAGCCTTAACCTCCATGCTACCTGCTGGCCCTGAACTGTACATTTAAAAAAAATAATTATTAATTTTAATTTTATATTTATTCATTCATTTACTTTAACTTGCCCAGAGAGAGACACACAGAGAGAGAAAGAGGGAAAGTGAGAAAACAAGCCACCGGGTCTAGGACTTGAATCATGGTCAGCCATATAGGAATGTCCAGCAGCCTAACCACCATACCACCAGCTGGCCCCCTGAACTGTACATTTTAAATAGGTGAGTTGTGGGGCTATCAGGTGGTGTGATGGTTAAGGCACTGGACTCCCACATGGATGACCATGGCTCGAGTCCCAGACATGATGGCTTGCTTTCTCACTTTCCTTCTCGCTCTCTTTCTCTCTGTCTGCCTCTTCCTGGTGAATGCATGTGCACTATAGCAAACAAATTAATAATAATTATAAAAATTTTTAAAAATAAATAGATGAGTTGTATGGTATATGAATTATGAATTACATCTAAATATAATTGTATTACCAAAGTAAAAAAACATGTAACTAGATCTCTCTAACCTGCTGGATACCTCTCTCCAAGAGGATATGAGTTCATCATTCACTCCCTGAAGCATAGTAGCTCAACCAGTTGTGTTTCTCACCCCTCATCCTCATGCTATCCTCTCCTCCCTCTTTCTCCATCATGTTTCCTAGGGTAGCATCCTGTCCAGGAAAAACCATAACACACTGGTCAGCTCTCTGATGAAGCAATGGAATTATAATAGAAGGGGAGCTGGGATCGGACCCAGAGCCACCCTGAATAGACATCACATTTCTGTGTCTACAGGAAGGGTGACTTGAGCCAAAGGTAGAGGCCAAGATGACAGAGTCTAGTAACTTCAAGTATGACTCAGTGGTGAGGAAGATGATGGTTGTGGTGTTGGTGGTGATTAGAGTAACCAATTACTGAGCATTTACAAGTCAGGCCTACACAGGTTACTTCTCTTTTTTTTTTTTTTTTTTTGGAGAGATTTTCACTGTAGGGCGCGTGCGCTCGCCAGACAGACAGAGAGAGACATAGAGACAGAAAGCGAGAAATCACCCCCCAGGGGGGATGGTCACGCCGCAATCCCTTCTCCTCCATTCTCCTCTCGGCATCTTGGGCACGCATGCACACGCGCCCGGCGTGAGTTTTAAGCCACCGGGTCCGGGACACGAACCGCGGTCGACTACGTGGGAGTCCAGCGACATAGCCATTACGCTAACTGCTGGTTCCCTCTTTTTTAAAAAGAATTATTTAAGGACCAGTAGGTGGTGTAATGGTTGCATTAATGGACTCCCCCACATCATTGACCATGGTTCAAGTCCCAGACCCAGCATCTTCGAACACACAGGTCATGTGTGCATGCGTGCTCAAGATCCCAAGAGGAGAATGGAGGAGAAGGGATTGTGGTATGGCCATCCCCCTGGGAGGTGATTTCCCACTTTCTGTCTTTCTGGCGAGTACATGCATCCTATTGCAAAAATCTCTCTAAAAAAAGCTTTAAAAAGCTTATTTAATTTTATTTATCATTATGTTTTTTTTTTTTTTTTGAGAGAGATTTTTGCTATAGAGTACATGTACTTGCAAGAGAGACATACAAATAGAAAATGAGGCTTCTGAAGTCGTCTGTGGGGCAACCTTGTACGGTTGCGTTATATCCATTTCCTCTGCCCAACTGTAGATGCCATGACAATAGGACTTGGCCAATGTTCACCGCAGTCCGTCCTGTCCCACGCCTAGCACAGTTCTTGATGTGTAGCAGGAAGCAGTACACGTGTATGAAATGCACAGACAGAAGGTGTGGAAATGGCCAGCCCGGCACTGAAGGCCCTGGCAATGGGGCCACTACTCCCTCAGCAGCTTTCTCTCCAACCTCTCTCTCAGACTGGCTCCTAATCTGCTAGGCTCCAGCATGCTTCCCTGCCTCCCTGGCACTCTTAATTCCTCATTCTTCTCAGCCAGGCTGCATCTTCTTCAGGAACAACCTGCACCCAGGGTCTCCCGGTCCTGCAAGGCCTTTAGTGAAGATTCAGACTCAAAGTTTTATGTCCAGAGCAGCTGGTAAGGCAGAAGGGAGAGGGACTGGGGGAAGTAGAAAGAGGTCCCAAGACTAAGATAATGTTGAGACTCTCTCTGTTTAAAGAGAATACTTTATTTATTTATTTATTTATTTATTTATTTATTTATTTATTATTTTGGAGAGGCTTTTGCTATAGGGTGCATGCCTTCACCAGAAGACAGAGAGAAACAGAGAGACAGAAAGCGAGAAATCACCCCCTAAGAAGGATGGCCATGCCACAATCCCCTCTCCTCTCGGGATCCTGGGCATGCACGCACATGCACCCAACATGAGGTTAAGCCACCTGGTCTGGGACTGGAACCGTGATCGACTACATGGGAGTCCAGTGACATAGCCATTACGCCACCAACTGCTGGTCCCAGAATACTTTGTTTTTATTTTATCATTTTTAGTTTGCTCCAAGGATGAGCCATAGGGCTCTGGAGAGAGAGAGACAGACAGAGAGGGAAAGTGAGAAATCACCTCCCATGGTGGATGGCCACACTGCAATCCTTTCTCCTGCATTCTCCTCTTGGGATTTTGGACATGCACACACATGCATGTCATGTGATTTTGAAGCTACTGGGTCTGGAACTTGAACCACTGTGTCGGCGGCCATGCGGGATCCAGCTGCTTTAACCTCTACACCACCTGCTGGTCCATGATTACAGTATATTTTAAACATTTAAACAAATATCGGGTTCTCAGAAAAGTCATGATGTATTTTTTCTCTAAGGTCATTTATTTATATGAAGAGCAAAGATCAATCGATGGTAGTGGGATCAAGGTGACTGAATCTCTGCTCTAAACCCCATCTTCCAGACCCCAAAAATGCTCAGCCAGGTAGGGCAACCTCCATCTTCTCTCTGTCTCTCTTTCTCTTTGTCTTTCTCTTTAATTATTATTTTTTTAAATTTTAAAACACTTCTCACCTCTGACTTGTCCTTTCTCTTGCTAATTTCAGAAGCCATTTAAATCTGAGGTGTGTCCTGCTGTGTTCCTGCAGTGCACTTGCAGGCCATGCTTTTTCATTTTTTTATTAAAAAAATTTTTCTCTTTTTTTGTTTGTTTTGATTGTTTTTCCCCCTTCATTTTCTTTCCTCTCTTTCTTTCTTTTTTTAATCTTACTGTCTTACTCTGCTGTTTAGCCTCCATACACTGAGTGTTTAGGCAGGCCTAGATGCATAGTAGCCAAACAGCTGAAAACTTTAGAGTCATAGAAATCCTCAACCCTAGGGGCCAGTAGGTGGCTTTGGTGGTTAAAGGCACTGGAGTCCCACATGGCTGACCACAATTTGAGTCCTAGACCTGGCAGCTTTCTTTCTCCCTTTCCCCTTCTCTCACTCTGTCTCTCTCTGGTCAAATTAAAAAATAATAATAACAAATGGAATTAAATAAATAAATAATTATTTAAAAAAAAAAAAAAGAAATCCTCAACCCTTACTGAACCTGCTTCCTGAAGGAAGAACTCTTCTTTATAAATCTGATTCAAAACCTGTTTAGCACAGTAGAGGAGAGAAATTGTTTCAGAAGTATGTTACAGTTGGGACCAGCAGGTAGCGTAATGGCTATGTTGCTGGACTCCCACATACTTCACCGTGGTTCCAGTTCTGGACCCGGTGGCTTAAAACTCATGCCTGGCGTATGTGCATGCGTGCTCAAGATCCCGAGAGGAGAATGGAGGAGAAGGGATTGCGGTGTGGCCATCCCCCCTGGGGGGTGATTTTCCACTTTCTGTCTTTCTGTCTCTCTCTGTATGTTACAGTAAAGGGAAGTACATGAGCTTACAGTTGCAGAAACTTTCTTGAACCTTCTCAAAGCTATTAGTGTAAAGTGAATACACCACCAAATGACTAAAATCCAGAGAAGACAGACTGCAGAGTGAGAAGGGAGAAGCAGGGGGCTGCAGAGAGTGCGGCTCATCTCCTCCCACACGCCTCTGAACTCTCAGTTGAAACCCTGTAGCTCTGCCCAGGTATACTTCCCTAGAAACTGTGAGGCCTTTGTAATATCCAGTTCCAAGGTCAAAAGTGCAGATTGCTTGGTAAGCAACAGGGAAACAGAGCTGCAGAGAGATTGAGAATCACCTCCTCCCACATACCTCTGAACGCTTAGAATTAACTCCAAGAAATTAGGAAGAAACATATAATCCATCAGATGACCAGAAATCACCGCAGAGGCACAAGAAGTATGAGAAACCAAGGAAATATCTCTCCCCCAAGGGAAAAGAACAACACTTCATTGACAATGGAACTTGTGGAAATGTCCAATAAAGAATTTAAAATATTCATAGTGACAAAATTAAACAAAATGCAAGAGATGAGAAACAATGAACTCTAGAAGGCAAAAGAGAAAAGAGACAACGAGTTCCTGGAGGTGAGGAAGTTCTTTCACGATTTGAAGGAAAAAAAATGCATGCCATAAAAAAGAATCAAATGGAGCTGTTAGAGATGAAGGCTGTAATAAAGGAGATCAAAACCTCCCTTGAAAGTATTAAAAGCAGATTAGACCATGCAGAAGATAGAATCTCAGATGTTGAAGCCAAACCTCTGAC
>NW_006159996.1:569580-572127 GCF_000334495.1 Tupaia belangeri chinensis | reverse complement strand
TTGGAAGCTACTGGGTCTGGAACTTGAACCACTGTGTCGGCGGCCATGCGGGATCCAGCTGCTTTAACCTCTACACCACCTGCTGGTCCATGATTACAGTATATTTTAAACATTTAAACAAATATCGGGTTCTCAGAAAAGTCATGATGTATTTTTTCTCTAAGGTCATTTATTTATATGAAGAGCAAAGATCAATCGATGGTAGTGGGATCAAGGTGACTGAATCTCTGCTCTAAACCCCATCTTCCAGACCCCAAAAATGCTCAGCCAGGTAGGGCAACCTCCATCTTCTCTCTGTCTCTCTTTCTCTTTGTCTTTCTCTTTAATTATTATTTTTTTTAATTTTAAAACACTTCTCACCTCTGACTTGTCCTTTCTCTTGCTAATTTCAGAAGCCATTTAAATCTGAGGTGTGTCCTGCTGTGTTCCTGCAGTGCACTTGCAGGCCATGCTTTTTCATTTTTTTATTAAAAAAATTTTTCTCTTTTTTTGTTTGTTTTGATTGTTTTTCCCCCTTCATTTTCTTTCCTCTCTTTCTTTCTTTTTTTAATCTTACTGTCTTACTCTGCTGTTTAGCCTCCATACACTGAGTGTTTAGGCAGGCCTAGATGCATAGTAGCCAAACAGCTGAAAACTTTAGAGTCATAGAAATCCTCAACCCTAGGGGCCAGTAGGTGGCTTTGGTGGTTAAAGGCACTGGAGTCCCACATGGCTGACCACAATTTGAGTCCTAGACCTGGCAGCTTTCTTTCTCCCTTTCCCCTTCTCTCACTCTGTCTCTCTCTGGTCAAATTAAAAAATAATAATAACAAATGGAATTAAATAAATAAATAATTATTTAAAAAAAAAAAAAAGAAATCCTCAACCCTTACTGAACCTGCTTCCTGAAGGAAGAACTCTTCTTTATAAATCTGATTCAAAACCTGTTTAGCACAGTAGAGGAGAGAAATTGTTTCAGAAGTATGTTACAGTTGGGACCAGCAGTTAGCGTAATGGCTATGTTGCTGGACTCCCACATAGTTCACCGTGGTTCCAGTTCTGGACCCGGTGGCTTAAAACTCATGCCTGGCGTATGTGCATGCGTGCTCAAGATCCCGAGAGGAGAATGGAGGAGAAGGGATTGCGGTGTGGCCATCCCCCCTGGGGGGTGATTTTCCCCTTTCTGTCTTCTTTCTGTCTTTCTGTCTCTCTCTGTATGTTACAGTAAAGGGAAGTACATGAGCTTACAGTTGCAGAAACTTTCTTGAACCTTCTCAAAGCTATTAGTGTAAAGTGAATACACCACCAAATGACTAAAATCCAGAGAAGACAGACTGCAGAGTGAGAAGGGAGAAGCAGGGGGCTGCAGAGAGTGCGGCTCATCTCCTCCCACACGCCTCTGAACTCTCAGTTGAAACCCTGTAGCTGTGCCCAGGTATACTTCCCTAGAAACTGTGAGGCCTTTGTAATATCCAGTTCCAAGGTCAAAAGTGCAGATTGCTTGGTAAGCAACAGGGAAACAGAGCTGCAGAGAGATTGAGAATCACCTCCTCCCACATACCTCTGAACGCTTAGAATTAACTCCAAGAAATTAGGAAGAAACATATAATCCATCAGATGACCAGAAATCACCGCAGAGGCACAAGAAGTATGAGAAACCAAGGAAATATCTCTCCCCCAAGGGAAAAGAACAACACTTCATTGACAATGGAACTTGTGGAAATGTCCAATAAAGAATTTAAAATATTCATAGTGACAAAATTAAACAAAATGCAAGAGATGAGAAACAATGAACTCTAGAAGGCAAAAGAGAAAAGAGACAACGAGTTCCTGGAGGTGAGGAAGTTCTTTCACGATTTGAAGGAAAAAAAATGCATGCCATAAAAAAGAATCAAATGGAGCTGTTAGAGATGAAGGCTGTAATAAAGGAGATCAAAACCTCCCTTGAAAGTATTAAAAGCAGATTAGACCATGCAGAAGATAGAATCTCAGATGTTGAAGCCAAACCTCTGACATAGAAAAAAATCACCAAAAAGATTGAGAAAATAACCTAAAAACATGAGCATAATATACGAGAAATACTAGATACCATTAGCGTCCAAACATCTGGATAAGCGGTATCCCAGAAGATGAAGAAACTGATAAGGGCACTGATAATCTATTCCATGAAATCGTGGAAGAAAACTTTCCAAACCTTGAGAGACATTAGAATATCCAGACCCAAGAAATGCAAAGGACCCAAAAGGAATCAACCCAAGAAGATCTCCAAGGCACACTATAGCCAGATTGGCCAAATCCACAGACAAAGACAAGATACTAAATTTGGCAAGAGAGAAACATCAGGCTCCTTACAAAGGTTATCCCATTAGGCTAACATCAGACCTCTCATTGAAAACAATGTGAGCAAGGAAAGAAAGAAAAACAATTTCAAGGGACCAGCAGTTGGCGTAATGGCTATGTCACTGGACTCCCCTGTAGCCGACTATGGTTCAAGTCCTGGACCCAGTGGTTTGAACTCATGCCAGGTGTGTGTGCATGTGTGCCCAAGATCCTGAGAGGAGAATGGAG
>NW_006159996.1:526735-568211 GCF_000334495.1 Tupaia belangeri chinensis | reverse complement strand
TTTGCTGAGAACATGTATGTGGATGTGCTTGATTGAGCCAATGCACAGTGTATTTTGGATGGAAAATTCATTTGTGTGTTGTGATGGTGTAAAGTGAATTAGTAAAAAAAAAAAAAAGAATACTATACTCAGGAAGATTATCCTTCATTTAGGAAGAAAAGATAAAAAACATTCTCAGATAAATAAAACCTGAAAGAATTTACCAACACTGGACCAGCTCTCCAAGAAGTTCTGAGAGCTTTACCAGGAAAACTCAAGCCACATAGACAGAAATAAGAGAACAAAAAGCAACCAAGAAAATGCTAGGGACAAGTCCAGAAATATCAATAATAACGTGGATTATTAAATTCCAGGATTTAAACAGAAAGGTCAGACCGTACTAACACTGCAAATTTAATGGAAGAGAGATTAATTACATGAGACTGAGCTGGTGAAATAGAATTTTATGACTTTTGGGACCAGCAGTTGGCGTAATGGCTATGTTGCTGGACATATAGTCAACCATGGTTTGAATCCCGGACCCAGTGGCCTAAACTCATGCCAGGCACATATGTGCCCAAGATCCTGAGAGTAGAGTGGAGAAGGAATTGGGGCGTGGCCATCCTCCCTAGGGGGATAATTTCTTGCTTTCGACTACATGGGAGTCCAGTGAAATAGCCATTACGCTAACTGCTGGTCCCTCTTTTTATTTTTAATTACAACTTATTCATTTTTTCTTTTTTTGTTTAAGAGTTATTTATTTACTTATTCATTTATTTTAATTTGACCAGAGAGAAACAGAGAGAGAGAGAGGGAAAGTGAGAAGGCAAGACACCACGTCTGGGACTTGAACCGTGGTTGGAAATGTGGGACTGTCCAGCACCTTAATCACCACGCCACCTCTGGTCCCCAACTTATTCTTTTTTTAAAAAATAATTATTTATTTAATTTTATTCATTCATTCATTTATTTTAATTTGACCAGAGAGAGACAAAGGGAGAGAGAGAGGGAAAGCAAGCTACCAGTCCGGGCCTTGAAATGTGGTTGACCATGTGGGAGTGTTCAATGCCTTAACCACCAGGCTACCTACTGGTCCCTATCATGCTTTCTTTTCCAGGTTTAAGGATTCTGCTTTTTATTGAGCTGTTGGTAGTTTCAGCAATATGTTAAAAAAAATTTTTTTTTGCTTGATTGTTTTTTCATTTGAAACGTAAACTTTTATCCCTTCCTGACCCCTCTGGAATTGGAAAATATTAGGGTGTATTCTTATTTTGTGGCATAAGGGTTATTTGCATAAGTTCAATAATACGTATTGACTTGCATCAGGAATTCGAAATACCGTTATTGTCAGGGCTTTGACTGGAATGCCGTATCTGAAGATATGACCCGAAAACTATGGAACTAACGTAGATCTCAAGAAAGCCAACAGAAACTCTTGGAAAGATTGGTTGGTGCCATAAACAGTTCTGCCTGGCAGAGAGGAACAGAGAAGTCATTTAAAAGAATTTGTACCAAAAAATAACCTGGACTTTTCCAGCCCAGCATTGTAATCAGTAGAGACTGCAAAAGAGTAGTGATGAGAGGATTACCTTGAGGAAGACTTTGAAGGAAGAAAAAGAGGCTGATCTTTGCTAGCAGGTGGTAAACACGGGATACTTGGTAGGCAGAAGCGCGTTGAAAGGACTCATGTGTGAATTGTGTGCTGGGTGTTTGCTTCTCAACAGTTTGAGTAGTTGACATGTAAATATTTTCTCAAAAATATTTAAAACCATACTGTCTCTATTATAGAGTCACAAACAAAATTATAACAAATATTTTGAATGTTATCTTTAAAATTCAGGGTTTTTTTTAAGGAAATTTTGAAATTTGTTTATTAACTCAAGAACTATGGAGTATGAGCAAAAAAAAATTTAAGAATTACTTTATTCAACTTTATTTATTTATTCATTTTAATTTCATCAGAGAAGGACAGAGTGAGATTGAGAGAGAGAGAGAGAGAGGGAAAGCGAGAAAGCAAGCCTCCAGGTCCGGGACTCGAACTGAAGTCAGCTATGTGGAAGTCCAGTGCCCTTAATCACCACGCCACTTGCTTGCCCCTGAGCAAAAACTTTTTGATATGTAAAGTAAATGTGAGAAAATGTAAATAAATAAATAAATTAAAAAATATCAATCAATGATATATTGACCGTTTTGTTCAATACCTTTTGCCATCTTTCAGTGAGCTTCATAATTCCTCATTCATAGAAGGACCTGTCTTTATCAGTGAAATACTGAACTGAACTGAACAAGGTGTTGATTTACAGCCTCATTTGAATTGAACATTATACCACACAAGAAGTTTTGTTTTTTTGTTTTTGTTTTGTTTTGGAGAGGTTTTTGCTATAGGGCACATGTGCTCGCCAGAAAGACAGAGAGAGACAGAAAGCGAGAAATCACCCCCAGGGGGATGGCCATGCTCCAATCCCTTCTCCTCCATTCTCCTCTTGGGATCTTGGGCATGCATGCACATGTACCCAGTGTGAGTTTAAGTCAGTGGCTCCAGGACTCAAACCATGGTTGACTACATGGGAGTCCAACGACATAGCCATTATGCCAACTGCTGGTCCCCTCACTTTCCTTCTCTATCTCTCTCTGGCCAACTTCAAAAAGATAAAATATAAAATAATGACAATGAATAAAATTAAATAAAAATTAATTCTTTTTTAAAAAAGGGAAGAATGTACGTCAAGCTTGTGGAAATAAAACAGTAAAGATAGTGAAAATGCAGTTTGGTTGCCCATCTTCAATTTGTTGTAAAATCTCCAAAACTCAACCAAATCATTTAATGTATTTTCCTTTTTAGAATGAAGCTAGAACTGCCAGCTGTCACATAACATAGCAATGATATAGATGAGAACGACTCTTAATACTTCCAAAAATGAACTAGGGCCATCTGTTGCATCATGACTTTCCTGGTAACTCAATAATACAAAGTCAGTAGGGGACAAGAAACCCTAGAAAATATAATGAGCAAAAAGGGGAGAATGGAATAAAAATCATCCCTATTCCCACTGCACAATAAACCCCTGTCATGCATCCTTCTAGACCTTTATGTGAGTCAGTCGTTAGAGAGAGACCGTGTAGGAAATTTCCTTCATTCTTAGAAAATTATTTACAAAAACTAGAGAGTTTCCAGGAAGTCTGATTGCTCTTGGGAGCCAGAGGGCTCTACTAAAGTGTGTGTATATCTTCCTGTGTCTGGTTGTGATGAGGACAAGGGTTCAGGTAAGGACCCTCTGACCTGGGCTGCTCTGTGGCGCCACCCTAACCCCACTTTCCAGGCCTGCCCCTGTCCTCAAATCACTTTATTGGCTTGCCAGGGAGCAGTCAGAGACGGTCCCCACCCCAAGGGAAACTGTAGGCATGAAACTTGGTCCTGCACCTTCCACTGTCTCCCATGAAATCAAGGCACAAGGCAAGCTAGGCTTTGGAGAACCCACCTTGGTTCAGGCCTCCACTCCCTCACTTACTTGGTCAAGTTATCTCACCTCACTGAGTCTCCGATTACTATCTGTAAAACGGGATGGAATTATATCTACCTGACAGGGTGGCTGGGAGGACAAAGAGAAATGGTATATGTAACAGTTGGTATAGTGTCTGGGACACAGTAAATATTTCAATATTGCTACCACCCACACAGCTGCCTGCTTGCCTGGAACCAGCGGTGCTCACCAAGAAGTCACAGGTGTGGCCGGCCACTTCCTGCAAAAAGTCTGAACTCTACTCCTCTGCATGCCTCTGTCTCCCAAGCCCTTTACTAAAAAGTCTGTTGTTACAGGAAATCACTTTGGTCATTTCCCTCTCCTCCCTATGATGTCATGGGCTTCAGAAAAAGAGGATCTGCATCTGAAAATCAGAATAAAATAAAAAATGTGCTGTGGGTTGCCTTTGGCCGGGTGCGTGGAGTCCTGCTCCGGCTGGATAGAGTGTGTTTGAGCAGGGGCTCCAGAGAAATCTGGTGTTTGGGGGTGTGACGGCAGATGGATATCAGTAAGTTTCTGAGCTTTGGGGAGGTACCAAACGGCAATGGAATGAAGTCTTGCTCAACCCTGACTTTCCCACCGGAAAACTTGGGCCTGGTCCATCAGGGCTTTGAGGGTGGGCCTGGTCCATCAGGGCTTTGAGGGCGGGATCTTCCTCCCTCCCTCCCGCCCTGAGAAACAGGAAATACCCTTATAGCTGCGGTCTGCTGAACTGTGAGGCGTGTTGTGGAGAAAGCTTCAATTGTTTTAACGTTTCGTTTTCAGGCTGCATGCAGAGAAGCTGCCCTTGGTCACTGTGGCTGTCGTGCCAGGCCTTTTCTCCCTGTCATCTTCCAGGAGCAACTGTATCCAGGAGGCAGAAGACCAGGAACAGCCCAGCTGGAGTACTAAGCCTCGTCCGCCCAGGGACCCAGAGGTGAGCAGTCACCTTTTGAGCTCCGAAAGTGCTGGTTTCCCATTTTGCTGACTAAGATCCACCCTGGGGTGGATTCGAAGAACAGGAGAGCTCAGATCTGAATCCCTGTGTGGGTAGGGCTGCAGAGGACACCTTCAGGTCTAGGTCTGGGTCTGGAGCCATTGCTGCCTTCTTTTGTGACCATGCCTATGGTCTCACAGGGGTTTGAGGGACTGTGCATGGGCAGAACTGCTCTGTTTTCAACAAACTGCTCCTGGACAGGAGCTTTGGGGTGGCATGTGCCTAGGCTGTCCCTTAGAGGCATCTGTGAGAGCAGCCACTGGGAATAGCTGGGCTCCAGAAAAAGGTAGAGCCGAGGGGAAGATGTCCAACTGGAGCCTCAGTCCTGGAAGAGCAGGAAAGCAAGGAGAGCGTGGCCATGGATTTCTTCATTCTCACAGATGCCCCACTCCAGCCTGCATCCGTCCATTCCACGGCCCCGGGGTCGTGGGGCCCAGAAGGCAGCCTTGTTCCTGCTAGTTGCCTGCCTCGTGGCCCTTTGGGGGCTGGGAGAGCAGCCTGACCACATTCTCCAAAACCTGGTGCTCCACCTGGCCTCTCTGCAGCTGGGACTGCTGTTGAAGGGGGCGTGCAGTCTGGCCGAGGAGCTGTGCCACATCCACTCCAGGTGACTCCCTGCAATTCCCGCGGCAGTCAGACACCCACGTGTGTCACTCCCTTGACTCCTAGCCCCACCCCTTGCGAACATCTCTGGCTGAGCTGGGCTGGGGTCTGGGATGTGTTTGTCACCTCCAGGTACCAAGGCAGCTGCTGGAGAGCCGTGCGGGCCAGCCTGGGCTGTCCCATCCGCGGCGGCGCCCTGCTGCTCCTGTCCTCCTATTTCTACTGCTCCCTCCCAAACGAGGTTGGCCTGCCCGTCACCTGGCTGCTGGCCCTGCTGGGCCTCTCACAGGCGCTAAGCATCCTCCTAAGCCTCCAGGTAGGACACAGAGCAGGCCGGAGGATCTGGCCAACTGGAAGCTGTGTCTAATGTCACCTGCTCTGAACTCAGTACTAGGAGGAGGACTAGTTTAAAGGTTGGAGTCCTTGAGGTGGAGCCTGTTGGGTCCCAGAACAGTGGGTTCAGTGATGGCAAAGGAGGGAACAAGTCGGAACAGGCTGGAAAAACTTCATAGAGGAGGAGGGCTCTTGGTGTCCTCTGTGGATGCCTCTCAGCCCCACCCTGCTGTCCGTAGGACCTGACCCCAGCTGAGGTCTCTGCAGTCTGTGAACAAAGGAACTTCAATGTGGCCCACGGCTTGGCATGGTCCTATTACATTGGGTACCTGCGGCTGATCCTGCCGGGTGAGTCATCCTCTCCATCCCACTTCTAGGCCTACTAGGCAGATGATGAGACACATAGCCTCCGTGTTTCCAGAGCTCATTGTACTTTTCAAAGCACTTCGTGGCTACCAAATCATTTATCCCCAAAGCATCCCTGTAGGCATGAAGAATGTTTTTTGCTTGTTTGATTTTCACCATAAGGCATGTTACTCACTGGAGAGAGACAGTAAAAGAAATAGTGAGGGGACTGGCAGGTGGCATGGTGGTTAAGAGCGCTAGACTCCACGTGGCTGACCAGAGTTTGAGTCCTGGACCTGGTGGCTTGCTCTCTCACTTGCCCTTGCTCTCTATCTCTCACTCTGTCCCTTGCTGGTCAAATTAAAATAAACAAATAAATCATTAAATAATGTTAAATTAAATAATTTTATTTTTAAAGAATAATTTTTTTTGGAGAGGTTTTCATGCTATAGGGTGCATGCACTCACCAGAAAGATAGAGAGAGACAGAGAGACAGAAAGTGAGAAATCACCTCCGAGGGAGGATGGCCATGTCACAATCCCTTCTCTTCCATTCTCCTTTTGGGATCTTGGGCATGCATACACATGTGCCTGGCGTGAGTTTAAGCTCCAGGTCTGGGACTTGAACCGTGGTCGACTACATGGGAGTCCAGCGACATAACCATTATGTGTACTGCTGGTCTCAAGAATAATTTTTAAAATTTAACTTTATTTATTTATTTTAATTTTGACCAGAGATGGACAGAGAGAGAGAGAAAGTGAGAAAGCAAGCTGCAGGTTTGGGACTCGAACTGGGGTTGGCCATGTTGGAGTCCAACACCCTTAACCACCAAGCCACCTGTTGGCCCCTAAAATAATTCTTAAAAAAAAAGGTATAGTGAGAAATCACCCCCCAGGAAGGATGGCCACACTTCTGTCCTTTCTCCTCCAGTCTCCTTTTGGGATTTTGGGCACGCATACACATGTACCTGGTGTAAACCTCAAGTAGCCAGATCTGGGACTCAAACTATTGTCAACCATGTATGAGTCCAGTGCCTTAACCACCATGCCACCTGCTGGTCTCAAAGGATGTTATATGCTCAGTTTCTGGTAAAGAATATGGAGCTTAGAGGGGATCAGCAGGAGGTGTGACCGACCATGGTTCAAGTCCTGGACCTGGTGGTTTGCTTTCTAACTGCCTCCCACCCCTTGTATCTCTTTCTGGTCAAATTAAAATAAATAACTGAATAAATAAATAAAATTAAATAAATAATACTTTAAAAAATAAATTTTTAAAAAATTTTTCACAGATAACCTTGGGCAAGTTACTTAATGATTCTAAGCCCCATATTCTTTTTCTTTAAAAGAATTATTTATTGAATTTTATTTATTTATTATTATTATTTTTAAAAATTTGCTATAGGGCATGTGCTTACCAGAGAGAGAGAAAGAGAAAGCTAGCCACCGAGTCCAGGACTCGAAACATGGTGGGTTATATGGGAGTCCAGTGTCTTAACCACCATGCCACCTGCTGGTCCCCATCTGTGAAATATTTTTTAAGAATTATTTTTTAAATATTATTTATTATTATTATTTTTAAAAATTTGCTATAGGGCATGTGCTTACCAGAGAGAGAGAAAGAGAAAGCTAGCCACCGAGTCCAGGACTCGAAACATGGTGGGTTATATGGGAGTCCAGTGTCTTAACCACCATGCCACCTGCTGGTCCCCATCTGTGAAATATTTTTTAAGAATTATTTTTTAAATATTATTTATTATTATTATTTTTAAAAATTTGCTATAGGGCATGTGCTTACCAGAGAGAGAGAAAGAGAAAGCTAGCCACCGAGTCCAGGACTCGAAACATGGTGGGTTATATGGGAGTCCAGTGTCTTAACCACCATGCCACCTGCTGGTCCCCATCTGTGAAATATTTAAATAAGTAGTTACTGCAGAACTGACCCTGTGACTCAGTAGTTAAGGGATCCAGTCCCATGGCTAACTGTGCACTTCCAGTCCTGGACCTCACAATTTGAAAGACATATTGGGTATATGTCCGTGTGTGTCTCAAATCCTGACAGGATGGAGAAATGGAGAAGGGATTGCAGTGTGATCATACTCCATTGGGGAGAGTCTTTCTCCTTCTCCCCTTCTCTCTGTCTCTGTTTCTCTCTGGTGAGTGCATATATCCTTTGACAAGCTTTTTTATTTTATTTTATTTTTTTTTGGTTCCATGATTGGGAAACGAACCCAGGCTGTGGTGATGAGAGTGCTGAGTCCTAACCACTAGACCACTAGAAATTTTTTTTTTCTTTAGGTTTTGCCATAGGGTGTGTGTGTTCACAAGAAAGAGACATAGAGAGGGAATGTGAAAAATTAACCCCTGGGGGATGGCCACACCACAGTCCCTTCTCCTCCTAGGATTTTGGGCACACATGTGCATGTACCCGGTGTGATTTTCTTTTATTTATTTATTTATTTTAGTGAGATTTTTGCTTTAGGGTGCATGCACTCACCAGACAGACAAGGAAAAACAGAGAGACAGAAAGCGAGAAATCACCCCCCAGGGAGGATGCCCACACCACAATCCCTTCTCCATTCTTTTCTCGGAATTTTGAGCACACATCCACATGAGCCTGGTGTGAGTTTTAAGCTGCCAGGTCCAGGACTCAAACTGCAGTTGACTACATGGGAGTCCAGTGATATAACCATTACACTATTTCCTGATGTGATTTTCAAGCTGCCAGGTCTGTGACTCGAACCATGGTTGGCTATGTGGGACTCCAGAGCTTTAATCACCATGCCACCTGCCTGCCCTGCCTAATTAAAAAAAAAAATGCTATGTGTTCTTCATGTGAATTTTATTTTTTAAGAATTATTTTATTTAACTTTTTACACTTTATTTTATTTTTATTGTAATTTGACCAGAGAGGGACAGAGTAAAAGAAAGAAGGAAAGCGAGAAAGCAAACCACCAGGTCTGGGACACAAATGGCGGTCAGCCATGTGGGAGTCCAGCGCCCCTAACCACCATGCCACCTGCCGTGAATTTTCTCTTTTAATTCGCATCCCGTGAGGAAACAATAATCATCTTTCCTATTTTAGAGATTTTTTTAAAAGCACAGTTCTGAAAGGTTAGGCGACTTGTTCAATGTCAGGTGGCTTAGTGAGAGGAGCTAGGCTTTGATCCCAGGGCTGTCTATAGGCTGGGCCTTTGCCCACTCTGCTGTGGAGTCCATGTGTCTCTTTCCTCCGGCTTACAGGCTGGCTGTGACTTCCCTATTTCATTGCTGTCTCCACTTGACATTGGGACATCTGCTAAGAAATGATTCTGGAACTAGAGGCCCGGCTCTGTGCACCTGGGAATGCTGGGAACATCACCTTCTAGGCCTCTGCTTGTCTGTCACAGCTCTGAAAGCTGTGTGGGAATGAGTAGAGCTGATAGAGAGATCTGGGCAAAAGAGAAGTCGGGAGAGGGGGGAAGGGTGATGAGAATAGAAGGAGGCGTGTTATGGGTTCCTGGATGCTCTGTCCCTCCTGATCTCCACAGCGAGACTGGCCTGGACCTTAGACTCTCTTGCACTCACACGCTGAGAGAGAGACAATGACCTGGGTCTCAGTCCTGGATTGGCTGGGTGGGAGGGTTAGTGGGAATGACTTCCTGGACTTCTCCACCCCAGGGCTCCAGGCCCGGATCCAAACCTACAATCAGCTCCACAACAACGCTCTACGAGGTGCAGGAAGCCGGCGGCTGTACATTCTCTTCCCATTGGACTGTGGGGTGCCTGATGATCTGAGTGTAGCCGACCCCAACATTCGCTTCCTGCATATGCTGCCCCAGCAGAGCGCTGACCGTGCCGGCATCAAGGGTCGGGTCTACACCAACAGCGTCTACGAGCTTCTGGAGAATGGCCAGCCAGTGAGTGTTCCTGAGGGTTCCTGGGAGAGGTCTGCCCTGCCAGAACCCTGGGCCCTGGCCAAGCACTGATAAGCATTTGCTGCCCTTCTCTGAGCCTCCATTCTCCCGTTGGTCCTAGGGCTGGGCAAGACCCAGCTCTGAGGGGTAAGTAATGTTTATAGAGCACTGACTGCATGCCAGACATCGGTGCTTCATCTGAACAACTCACTAAATCCTTACCTCCACTTTGTAATGTAAGGAATGTGTGATCCTTACTTATGGAGGAGAAAACTGAGGCTCAGAGACACAGCAAGAAAGCAGCCAATTTCAACTTGAATATACTGTGCTCTTACTGTAAAGCTGCCTTCGATGAAGGCTGTGAGAACATCTGAAGGATTTTATGTGGGTGCAAGGGAATCCAGACCAGAGTTAAACCCCAGAACTCAACCTCCAGATTCAGTTTCCAGCCAGAGCAGAAGACAGCCCAGCTCTGAGGGCCTTGCTGTGGGATCTTAGGAAGAGGATCTGTGAAGGGTAAATTTAGCCTGGCCCTGGATTTAGGGATGGGACGTCAGAGCGAAGGCAGACCAGGCAGAGTAGAGTCCATAGAGGTGGCCTCCTCCAAGATCCCATCTCTGCAGACTGGGCCAGTGAGGCCCCTGACCATGGCACTAACTAAGATCTGGAGTCTGTCTGCCTGGGTTTTGGCTTAGTCTGGTCTTCTTACCTTCTCTAGGCGGGCGCCTGTGTCCTGGAGTATGCCACCCCCTTGCAGACCCTGTTTGCCATGTCACAAGATGGCCGAGCTGGCTTTAGCCGTGAGGATCGACTTGAGCAGGCCAAACTCTTCTGCCGGATACTAGAGGATATCCTGGCAGATACCCCCCAGGCACAGGACAACTGCCGCCTCATCGTCTACCAGGGTGAGGGGTTGATAGGCTGGAGGGCGGGAGGAGTCAGAGGGCAATGAGATATGGCAGCACCATGTCATGGCCTTCCCAAGTGGTCAGTGCATTTAACACTGCCCCTTCCTCCCCTGGGAAAGGCCCACCCCCACCATGGAACACTTGATTGCTTTCCAAGGTCTTCGGCTGTAGGCTCTGGGTGGTGTGGGTTCCAAGAGCCTCTCACTTCCCCTGAGGATGGCAGAGGAAGCAGAAGAAAACTAGGTCAATGTGTGTGGAATGCTGGGACTGGGGTTGCAGTCTCAGCCTTGCCACTCCCTCCTGTATGACCTTGGGCAAATCTCTGCTCCTCTCTGAGCATCATCTCCAAGAGGGTGGAATCCATGGTCTCTGAAACCACTACTAGCTCTAGGAGTCCATGAAACTCTAGCCCTAGAGGGGAATGGGGGATGGGAGGAAGGTAGAGAGAACCAGAGGATCTTTCTAGCAAGTCCTCTGGGTATGTCTGAGTGGGAATGTGTAAGATCCTCATCCCCCCGTCACCTCCCATTCTAGAACCTGCTGAGGGAAGCAGCTTCTCGCTGTCACAGGAAGTTCTCCGGCACATACGGCAGGAGGAAAAGGAAGAGGTTACTGTGTACAGTTCGGAGACTTCAGTGGTGCCTGGTGCCTCCACACTGTCTCAAGAACCCGAGCTCCTCATCAGTGGCATGGAGATGCCTCTTCCACTCCGCACGGATGTCTTCTGAGACCCAGGGTCACCTTGCCTGAGCCTGCAGCAAACCCCAAGACTCTGGGTTGAGGATTTTCTTCAATGGCTAAATGTCCAGCAGAGCCATTTCTTCTGACAGGGGCCTTGCAGAGAAAGGCTGCTGTGGTTTGAACATGTCCCCCAAAGCTTGTGTGTTGTAGTTACTCTTCTATGAAACAGTATTTAAGGGTAGGACCTTCAAGGGATGGTTGGGGGCCAGTGCCATGGCCTAGTGGTTAAGGGAGTCAGATTCCATATGGCCAACTGTATGGTTCAAAGCCCAGCCCTGGTGGCTTGAAGAACATGCCAGGAGTTTGTGCATGGGTACCCCAAATCCCAACAGCATGGAGAAACAGAGGATAAGGGATTGTGCCATGAATGCACCCTTTAATGGATCTCTTTGAATCTCTCTTTAATTTAGGCTGGACATGCAACCTCTGGCCAATTTTTTTTTTTTTTTTTTTTTTTGTGGGAGTGGGTTTGTTACAGCAAGAATGGGGTCTTTTTAAAGGAAAAGTTTGGGGTCCTCTCTCACTCTCTCTCATCATGTGATTCCTTCTTCATGTTATGGTGCAGCAAGAAGGCCCTCGTGAGATGTGGCCTCTTTATCTTGGACTTTCCAATCTCCAGAACTGTGAGCCAAATAAATCTCTGTTCATTATAAATATAAATTACCTAGTCGTTGCATGGTGTTAGAGCAGCACAACATAGACTAAGGCCAGTGCCCTGGACTTGACATTTTGAGCAAGTCGTTTAGTTTATGTTAGCCTCAGCGTCCTCATCTATGAAATGGAATTACATTATTGCCTTGCTTTCCGTACAAGGACATTGTCAAGACTGTGAGTGTGTGGAAGCTTTTCTAAATTCTAAATAGCAGGTAAACTTAAGGTATGTGCAGGGTATCTTTTTTTTTTTTTTTTAAGAGGTTTTTGCTATAGGGCGCGTGCGCTTGCCAGACAGAGAGAGACAGAGAGACAGAAAGTGAGAAATCACCCCCCAGAGGGGATGGCCACGCCGCGATCCCTTCTCCTGCATTCTTCTCTCGGGATCTTGGGCACGCACGCACACGCGCTAGGCCTGAATTTTAAGCCAACCGGTCCGGGACGCGAACTGCGGTCGACTACATGGGAGTCCAGCGACATAGCCATTACGCTAACTGCTGGTCCCATGTGCTGGGTATCTTTCACTAGACCTTTTAGATCTGCTTTCCACACTTCTCTGCCTCCTCTGCACTGAGATACTGACCTGTCTAGAGGGCATCAACAGCCTCCTTTGCCCTCTGATTTCTGGTCATGGTTAGTGAATGAGTAGTCCCAGAGAAGAATGAAGAGAAGGAGGAGAGGTGAGGTTGGGGTATTTATTCCCCTGACTCTCTCCCTGCAGTGTCAAGGTCACTGTGGGATCTCCCAACAGGCAGTCCTCTCTAACCGTTTCTCTCTCTAGGCTTCTAGAAGTGCTGCCTCCCTGGTCCCTTCAAGCCTAGTGGTAGTGCTGGCTCCCCAGTGGAGTACTCACTCTCTGTGGTTTCCTTATACTCTGCCCTTTCTCAATAGCCCCTTTTAAAAATACTCCCCTGATTACCCAATTTGATTGTGTCACCTTTTTGCTGCAGGACTCAGACTGATCATTTGTTATACCCGATGGCCAAATCTGCTTGTCCCCTCATCCCCCCATCCCAGTAAGGGGCAGTGAGGTGGTGGGTGTCATTTCTATCCAGGCAGAGCCCACCAGTCAGGCTTGAGGGCATCGGGCTGGACAGAACCCCACACCTCCCTGCCCTTTCATTGCCCTGTCTCTAATGGGAGGCTTGGGGAGTAAGGGCCAGAGACTGGCCTGAGCTGGCACATAGATGCCATGAGTAGAGCACAGCTGTCCTGGGGAAGGAGCCACACGAAGGAGCAGGGACTACTGAATAAGTATCCCTGGATGAGCAAGCCTACAAAGGAATAGGGAGAAGAGCACTTGTAAGAGGAGATCAGCTAGGAGGCCTATGACCAGCCACCATGCCACCCGGATGCCATCACCATTAGAGCTGAGTCACTGCAACGACACGGTGATGACACCATTGCCCCACTCTGGGGAAAAGGCAGCCCATTTCCGCCAGTTTCATCTGCCCCACCAGGCTGGACTTGTTCCTATGTTCCCATTGTTTTTAATCATAAATGCTCCCTGCATTTCTGTATACAGACCACTGTGAAGAACTGTAGATCTACACACATTTGCAAGAAGGAAGTGGCTGTCCTTAAGTGTGACAGAACTAAGGGAGTCAAAGGAGAACATGTCCCCTCTCTCCCTAGCTGTCTCAGTCATTCTGTCCCCAAGATCTGAGGACCCTCCCACATTACACCAGTGATTCCTACACTAGAAATCTGACCAGTATCAATGGCCTCCCCAACTTGACCTTCCCCAGCATGGTGTTCAGGGTATGGAGTTTGATAGCCCCAGGTTCAAATCCAAGCCCCACCACTCAGTATCTGTGTCTATCTGAGTGTCTTTGTAAGCAGGTTTCCTCAAGTGTAAGTTGGGGATTTTTTTTTTTTTTGGAAAGATTTTTTTTTTATTTGCTATAGGTGTGTGTGCTTGCAAGAAAGACAAAGAAAGATAGAGAGACAGAAAGTGAGAAACCACCCCTCAGGGGAGATGGCCACAACGCAATCCTTTCTCCTCAATTCTCCTCTTGGGATCTTGGGCATGCACGCACATGTGCCCGGCGTGAGTTTAAGCCACCAAGTCTGGGACTTGAACTGCGGTCGACTACATGGGAGTCCAACAACATAGCCATTACACCAACTGCTGGTGCCTGGGGATAATGTATCCACCATTTAGCCCCCACTCATACCATACCCCATCCCCTCCCCAAAGGTATCTTTCCACTCACCATAGAGCCCATGGTTTTATTCGACCCCAGCCCCTCCCTAGCAATGTCTTTTTTCTTTTATGATGTATGTCAATAATTAAGATAAGGCTTCCATGGGGCTAGCAGGTGGTGCTGGACTCCCACATGATCGACCATAGTTTGAGTCCCGGACCTGGTTGGCTTGAAAATCATGCTGGGTTCTTGTGCATGCGTGCCCAAAATCCCAAGAGGAGAATGGAAGAGAAGGGACTGTGGTGGGCCATGCCCCCAGAGGGTGATTTCTCACTTTCCCTCTCACTGTCTCTCTCTGACAAATGCATGTACCCTATGACAACAACAACAACAACAAAAAGATAAAGCCTCCACAAAAGAACCCAGCCAGAACCAGTCAGAACCAAGGTGGCACCTGAACCTACTGTGTCTAAACTTCAAGTTCATGATTTCCTTTTTGTGCTTTATTAGCATGCTGAGTGGTGCACTTGCTGTAAGTGCCATGAGAGTTGGCAATCTCTATGGTTATGACCAGAAATAACCTCATAGAGAGAGGAGGTAGATGGGCTTTAGAATTCTGGAAAGTCCCAACCTTTTCCAGGAAAAGCTCTGAATATTTCTTCCTTTTATTATCCTATCTTGTTCACTCATTACTCCATTTGCTATATCTCAAAATTCCCAGCTCAAGACCCGTGGAAAGTAGATGTGAGAGCTGGGCTTCACTTCTCCATTCTTTGGCCATTGAATAAAACACGTGCTGTAGGGGCCAGCCGGTGGTGGGGTAGTAAGGCAGCTGGATTCCCACATGACTGACCATAGTTTGAGTCCAGATCTAGAGACTTGGAAATCATGCTGGGTGTATGGGTATGTGTGCCCAAAACCCTGAGAAGAGAATGGAGGAGAAAGAATTGGGGAATGACCATCCCTCCTTGGGGGTGATTTCTTACTCTCCCTCTTTCTCTTTCCAGTGAATGTATGCGCCCTATGGCAAAAATCTAAAAAAAAATAATAATAAATTTGTGCTATAGACGTTCCATTTTGGTCTCATATGTTGTATCTAAGAGTATGAATGGCAAAATGTCTCATTTGGGGGAATAAATGAAAAATTGGTGGGGCCAGTAGGTGGTGTAGTGGTTAGAGCACTGGACTCCCACATGGTCGACTGTGGTTTGAGTCTAAGACCTGGTGACTTGAAAATCACGCAGGGGTGCATGTGTGTGTATATGCCCAAAATCCCAGGAGGAAAATGGAGAAGGAACTGTGGGTGTGGTCATCCCCCCGGGGGGTGATTTCTCAATTTTCTTCTCAATGTCTCTCTCTGTTTCTCTGTTCTCTGGTGAGGGGACATGCTCTGTGGTAAAACCTTGGTGGTTAAAGGCTCTGGACACCCACATGGCCACCCACAGTTCAAGTCCGAGACCTGGTGGCTTGCTTTCTCACTTTCCTTCTCTCTCTCTCTCACTCTGCCCCTCTCTAGTCAAATTAAAATAAATAAAGTTAAGTAAAATAATTCTAAAAAAAAATTGATACCTATAACAGTGGCCCCTCATCCAAGGTATTGTGAGCAATACAGTATTTGTAGGTCCACAGATAAGCCAAGCTCCAGTACATAGCTGATCCCCAAGAAGGAGCAGCTATTAAAAACATAGCTGCCCCTGGGAACCAGCAGTTAGCATAATGACTATGTTGCTGGACTCCCACGTAGTCGACCACGGTTCGCGTCCCGGACCCAGTGACTTAAAACTCACGCCGGGCGCGTGTGCGTGCGTGCCCAAGATCCCGAGAGGAGAATGGAGGAGAAGGGATTGTGGCGTGACCATCCCCCCTGGGGGGTGATTTCTCGCTTTCTGTCTCTATGTCTCTGTCTGTCTGGCGAGCGCACGTGCCCTATAGCGAAAAAACCTCTCCAAAAAAATAAACACACACACACAAAAAAAACATAGCTGCCCCTCACCAGTCCTCAAGGAGGAGAGTCTAGCCGTGCACACGCTGCAGTCGCCACTTCTGTCCCTCTCCATCTCTATTTCCCTGCTCCCTGACACTGGTTTCTCACTGAAGCCAGGCCCCAAGGGTGACTCGTCCCCATGGTAAAGCACCAGAGGTCCCTCCATAAATGTCTGTCTGCATGTTCTTGACTGCACATGAGTGAGATTCAGAGACTCTGAGGAAACGAGTGCTTTTTCAGAGAACCACCAGAAGGCCCAGCTTCGCCTTCCCGGCCATGCTGACTACCCCATGCCCCACCCCTGAGGGGAGGGGTCCCTGTCCTTGTCCTTCCTTCCCCAAACAAGTACAACTGTGCTTCTTTTCCTTTCCTGTTTTCCTCTAGCTGGAAAGTTCTGGACCTGGGAAATGTCCTGTGGTAAATACTAGGCTTGTGTCAACAGAAAGTGGGCGGTAATGAGAAACCCCCAAGCTCCCCCACCATATCCTGGGAAGGCAAGACAGAGTCAGCGGGGGCCAGTCAAAGCCAATCTTTGAACTATGGATGGTGATTGGGGCATTACAGTTTTTCAGCAAAGCCTGGGCCCTGACAGACAAAAGGCTGCCTGTCAGTGGGTGAAGGCCAACAGATATTTCTTCCTTCCCTGAGTCCCAGTGAGTCTTCGAGAAGGCAGGCCTCTGGATTTTTCGTCTTGGTTCTTGGTTGGCCTTCAGAGGATCTGGGGGGCTGTGAAGACAGGACCGCTCCGTGGAGGCCTCTGACATTTCGGCCTGGAAGTGGAGTAGGCAGTGGTATCTTCCAAGCTGAATTCATTTTTCACCAGAAGAAAAGATTAGGGGGATAAGGAGGGGCCAGGGACTCAGACGGAGCCCCAGGGGCCTGGGGGTCCCTGCAGAAGACAGGGTAGCTGCGTGAGGGTGGCCTCGCACGCTGGGAATGACCATGGCAGTATGTTTCTGGGCAGGGCTTGCAAGCTTCTTTTGTTTCTCCTATCCACAGTGGGACTTTCTCTATAAATACTCTGAGAGGGCAGCTCCTGCTGAGTCCAGTGTGCCCTTCCGAAGCTCTGATGCCCAGGCTCCGAATCGCTTTTGTCCTAATTCTCGGTCCAGTTTCTTGCTCTGAGTGGGGTCAGGCTGGCTCAAAGTCTCCTCCTACAGATATGTGACTTCGTCGACGCTGGATCTGGGCCCATCTGGTTCCTGCTGGGCTTCTTCGTGACTGTCCTGGGAGCCCCTTCCCCGCCAGTGGATGAGGTAAATGCCACCCTCTGGCTTTGGGGCTGGTGGCTCAGTGAGGAGACAGGCATGGCCCTGGTGCAGCCTCGGCCCAAAGTGAACTGCCACCACGATACAGACTGCCAGCAGGACAAAGGCAGCGACAATGACGGTGAGCAGGGGCAGCCCATCCCCTCGAGGTGCTTCCCAGACCCCGTCCAGCACTTCCGGAGGCTGCCGCTGAGGCTTCTGCTCTGATGAACCATTCACAGCTGGAGAAGACCAGGCCTTGGAGGGGAGAGGCGGAGAGAGGGGGTGATATAGGCATGTACACACAGACAAAGACAAAAATAGACAGAGATAGATAGCCGAGGGAAACCAAGAGAGCAACAGGGAGCCTCGGGGAGAGACGGAGAGGAGAAGAGATAAAAATGGAGAGAGATGAAGAGACAGAGGAAACAGAGGGAGAGAGAGACAGAGCAACACAGGTAGACACAAACATAGCAACAGAGAACAAAAGAAAAAGACAGGGGGAGGGGACCAGCAGGTGGCGTGGTGATTAAGGCACTGGACACTCCCACATGTCTGACCATGGTTCAAGTCCTAGACCTGGTGGCTTGCTTTCTCACTTTCCCTTTCTTGCTCTCTGTGTCTCTCTCTGGTCAAATGAAAAGTAAATGAATGATTAAAAAAAAAAAAAAAAGACAGGGGGAGGGACCAGCAGATGGCATGGTGGTTGGGGCACTGGACTGCCACATGGTTGAGTCCACGCCACATGGTTGATTGTGGTTTGAGTCTCAGACCTGGTGGCTTATTTTCTCACTTTCCCTTTCTCTCTCTCTCTGATGACTATAGCAAGTGAAAAAAATAATGGGGCTGGCAGATGGCGTGGTGGCTAAGGTGCTGGATTCCCACATGGCCGACTATGGTTCTGGTTCGAGTCCTGGACCTGGCAGCTTGCTTTCTCCCTCTGTCCTTCTCTGGTCAAATTAAAACAAATTAATAATAAAGTTAAATAAAATAATTTAAAAAATCATTTAAAATAATAATAATAAATAAAATAAATAATTCTTTTTTTAAAAAAGATGGGGATACAGAGAGAGAGAAAGATAGAAACAGGAAAAGAGAAATAAAAGATAGAAATAGAGACAGAGTCAGAGAAGAAAGGAACAGAAACAGGAAGACAAAGTTGTTCAGAAAGGACAAAGAGGGGTTTCATTACAGCCTGGCATATGGGGTTTGATCCCCCAATCTCCTCCCCCTGCCCTCTCTTCCCAGATCTCCAGCAAAATTCCCAACTAGACCCTGTGTCCTAGACCAGGAATCTTAGCATGCTCCTAGCTGCTGTCCCTTTCTGAGAGAAAGGGGGTCCAGCACTTTAGACTATCTTTATCCATCATGAGGAAGGCAGAAAAGAGGTACCTTGGTGTGGGTGGGAGTGGGGACATGAAGTCCAGAAGTCTGGGGAGAGATAGGGTGATGCCTCATCCTATGACTATGCCTCTCCCCAGGGTCAGGTGGAGGGGGCCTTCGGGGAGCACCCCGCATGATTCCTTCCTCTGCCTGGGACAGACTGAGGACATTCTGTGCTGGTCTACCTTGGTGTCTCTGGATTGTTCTATCAAAAGCTGGAGCAGGGCTAGTATGGGGCATGGTGGTTAAGGTGGGTGGACTCCCAAGTGGCTGACCACGGTTTGAGTCCCACACTTGGCAGCTTGCTTTCTCACATCCTCTCTCTCTCTCTGGCCTAATTAAAATAATAATAATAATTAAAGATGGCTGGATTCTACATGAATGACTTTTTTTCTTTTTGAGAGAGAGATTTTCACTGTAGGGCGCGTGCACTCGCCAGACAGAGAGAGACATAGAGACAGAAAGAGAGAAATCACCCCCCAGGGGGGATGGTCACGCCGCCCTCCCTTCTCCTCCATTCTCCTCTCGGGATCTTGGGCACGCACGCACACGCACCCGGCGTGAGTTTTAAGCCCCCGGGTCCGGGACACGAACCGCGGTCGACTACGTGGGAGTCCAGCGACATACCCATTACGCTAACTGCTGGTTCTCTACATGAATGACTTTTCAGACCCAATGGCTTGAAAATCATGCTGAGCACATGTACGTGTGTGCTCAGAACCTGACAGCAGAGTGGAGAAGAAGGGATTGTGGCATGGCCATCCCCCTGAGGGATAACTTCTCACTCTTCCACTCTTTCTTTCTCTATCCATCTCTTTCCGGTGAGTATACACGCCCTATAGCAAAACTAAAAATAAACAAGGGCTCATGATTCCTACTTCTTTTTCTTCCCTGCTAGGTGTCAGGTGGGAGTGCAGGGATCTCCATGAAGGCAGAAAACCTCAAACTGTAAACCCCAGAGCTGGTGAGATGCCAGACACCTGGCTAGCACCACCACCCCAGCATCACCAGACTTGAGAAACGGTTTCTCCCTAGCTTCCCTTCCCCCAGCTGGACCTCTCTGGGGCAGACCCTGTGGAGCGGAGCCCCTGTTGTAACTCTGAGCCCCAGCCCCATGGGTAGATGATTGGAGTCCAGGGAAAGCTGCCCAGGACAAACCCATTTCCTCTAGTCCCTCAGTCACACTGTCCACCCCACCCCATCGCCCACACATATCCTTTGCTGTGGAAAGCCCAGGCTTCCCCCACCCCCACCTCCACCCTTTGCAAGGCTCTCAAGAGCTCAAGGCACAGAGCTCCCGGGGCGGGGGCTGGGAAGCAGCTCCGGATGTACAGGGGCAAAAGGGAAACTCAGGCTAGTGAAGGGCATGGGGCCCCCGAAGAGAGTCAGGCCAGCCTGGCAGGAAAGGGTAAGTGAAAGGTCTACCTGGTGCATTGTCCGGGACAGGTGCAAGACTCCTTTGGGACTGGTGGCCTGCCAGGAAAAGGAGAGCTAGCTGCCCCAGTCCAGCCCCTACCCGGAGCTGCCACGTCTGTGGGGCTCACAGGCACACACCCTCAGCACACACCCTCACAGCTCTCTCCTGTGCTTGCACTTCCGGGAACATCTGGACTATTCTGGGCCCAGCCTTAACTCTGAGAATACCTCAGCCATCCCCTTTGGCACCTCTTCCATGCCCCCTGCCAGCTTCAGGACCTGAGTGCCTGCCCACCCCTCTTACACCAGGTCCCAGGCACCTGGCTAACACCACCACCCACCGTGCCTGCCTCAGGACATCAGGACGTGATTCTCCACCCCAACTGATTTCCTGTTGCCACTGTGCTTTGATTTTTTTTTTTTTTTTTTTTTTTTTTTAGAGAGACAGTTATGCTGTAAGGCAAAATAAATTTAATAGTTATAGCATGTACATTCCCCTCTCTGGAGAGAGACAGAGGGAAAGTGAGAAATCATAAATGCACACATGCCTGGCACAGGGTCTGGGACTGGAAACATGCAGTCAGCCCTGTGGGAGCCAGCTACCTTAACCTCCATGCCGCCTGCTGGCCCTACAGTTTCTTTTCTTTCTTTCTTTCTTTTTTTTTTTTTTGAAGTTTTTTGTTTTTGTTTTTGTTTTTTATGCCTTATGCATGTGCTCATCAAAGAGAGAGAGAAAGAGAGAGAGAGAGAGGGACAGACAGACACAGTGAGAGGGAAAGTGGGAAATCACCCCCTGGGGGGATGACCATGACTAAATGCCTGCAATCCTTTCTCCTCCATCCTCTTCCTGGGATCTTGGACACACATGCACACGTACCTGGCATGATTTTCACCACAGGGTAGGTGCCCCCCCATAAGTGATTTACAAGCTACCAGGTCCAAGACTCAAACCGCAGTTGCCCATATGGGAGTCCAGGAACGTAACCTCTACGTCATCTGCTGGTCCCCATAGTTTCTTTTTTTTTTTTTTGAGAGGTCTTTGCTATAGGGAGCGTGCGCTCGCCAGACAGACAGAGAGAGACATAGAGACAGAAAGCGAGAAATCACCACCAGGGGGGATGGTCACGCTGCAATCCTTTCTCCTCCATTCTCCTCTTAGGATCTTGGGCAAGCACGCACACGCGCCCAGCGTGAGTTCTAAGCCACCGGGTCTGGGACGCGAACCGCAGTCGACTACGTGGGAGTCCAGCGACATAGCCATTACGCTAACTGCTGGTTCCTGCCATAGTTTCTTTTTAAATGCAATACACACACACACACACACACACACACACACACACATGGATATATATATATATATATGTATGTACATAAATTTGCCCAAGGGTTCACGTGTTTGAAAGACAGAGAGAGGGAGAGGTTAAAAGCACCTTGTAGGGTATTATCCCACTCCATTCCCTTCTCCATTTCTCCATCCCCTTTGGAAGATACATGCACACACACACACACATACACACACACAGAGTGTTTTTATGTTTATTTATTACGTTTCTTTTATGAGAGTGAATACATGGGTATGCATCTGTACGTATGCACGAGACAGAGAGAGAGCGACACCCCTGACAGAGTCTCTTCACAGCATGATCGTTTCCACTCTGTGCTTCAGCCGACTTGGAATCTAAACCTACAGTCAACCATGTGGCTTAGATCAGTGTGCAACCACCTGCACCATCAAGACTACCTTAACCGTTGTGCCCCTGGCTGGATGAAGAAAAAAAATTAATTTTAATTGTTTTAGTTTGCTATAGGGCATACGTGCTTGCTGGAGAGACAGACAGAGAGGGAGAGCAGGAAGAGGGAAAATAAGAAATCACCCTTTGAGGGGATGGCCACACCATAATCCTTTCTCCTCTACTTTCCTTGCAGGATTTTGGATGTGCGCGCACATGCCCAGCATGATTTTCAAGCTGCCAGGTCTAGGGCTCTAACCTCGCAGTTGACCAGTGAGATCCAGCTGCCTCAACCACCACGCCACCTGCTGGCCCCTAAGAGAAAATGTTAATAAAATAAAATAAAAAAGGAGAAAAGGATACCAATCGTGTATATAACTTATTGTAAACGTATATACATATTGTCACAGACTGGCAACAATATAGCCTGAAAGAAAAATCCGTTCACAACATTGATGTAATTAATATTGAGGATATGAAATTATATGTAAAGTTTCTCTGCCCTGAAATCCCTTGAGTTTAGTTCAGTAAGCATGGGCTGAGGACCGGCTATATGACAAGTCCTAGGAACATTAAAAAAAGTAACCTGCTGGCTTCCATGTGCAAGAGCAAGTACTGGGGGACAGGATATATGTGGGATGAATATTAAGGATAGGGTGCTGCTGGAAGACAGGGAACACCTAGGCCCAATGCAGGCAGAGGAGGCGGAGGGAGGATGTTTGGAATGTGGTCCTCCTGTTTTTCTATGAAGAATTAACAGTATTGGGCCTGGCATGGGCACTGCTATGGAAGGCTGGAGTCCCATGGAAGACCCAGGTTCAGATTCCAGGCCTACTGGAACCGTTCCAAGCACCCATGATCCTCGCTGGCTGGCTGGGAGGCAGTGGGCCTGGGGATCATGGTGTAACACCTTGTTGAGGATATTCTCTCTCTCTCTCTCTTTCTCTCTCTCAAAAAAAAAGGGGGGGGGGCGGAGAAAGAAACTTAAAAAAAAAATCAAATAGCAGTAATGTTTGTGAGGCCTCCCTGAAACACACTAGGAGTCCTATCTGCATTGGAGTGCTAAGGAGGTGGAGGAGGAATGTGGAGAATTCAGAGTCCGGAGAGCATGGGCGGCTGGTGGGCTGGTTTCTGGGCTTAGCGAAGGGAAAGGAGAACTGGATCTGAACTAGCACAGAGTGGGAGTGGAGCTAGACTTGGGGAAAACCTTGAGTGGTGTGTGAAGGGACCTGATGGCCCCTCAGAGTGGAAGAGAGGGTAGAGGGGGCCAGGGGGCTGTTACCAGCCGTCGTGCCCAGGTCCAGAGGAGACCAGAGTGGGCCTGGCCACAGTCGCTGCTGCCCCAGCCACATCCTCGTCTGCACTGATGGGCTGAGCAGGGCCCCTGGAGCTGGTCCCAATCTGTTTCCTTCTATTCTTTGACAGGAAGCTCCGGGAGAGCCAGCCCCCGCCCCACCCCGCCCCAGCACTCCCTCTCTCTTCTCCACTATGGACAGAGCCTCCGAGGAGCAGCTGCCTGCCCGCCACGTCCCCAGCTGACATGGGCACCGTGGGAGCCACGCAGCTGTGCTGGGCCATCCTGGGCTTCCTCCTGTTCCAAGGTAAGAGACCACTTTCCTTCGGGAGCTGGTCCCCTGCATCTGGCTGGCCTGGGCACCCGCCGTCCTTCAGGACGCACATGGCCAGCTCTCCATCCCAGGCAGGCCTGAGGGAAACCCCAGAGCCTCTCCATGAAGGGGATTGGTTGGACTGGGGGGTGGTCATCACCAGGCAGGGGTAAAATAGAGAGATCATTATACTCCCTTGTGGGGAGTTTTCCAGGGTGATCTGGGGACCCTTGTAGGGGCTGGCCTCCTGGCATGTGGGAAGCAGTCGTCCGGGTGTGGGACTGAGACTGGAAAGACGGGTGTTCACAGGCCCGAGAAGCCCATGGCTGCCCTGCTGGGCCGGGTGCTCTGGCCTGGGAGCAGCACTGACCACGCTGGCCCTCTTGACTGTTCTAGCACAGCACTGTCTGCACCTTGGGCCTTTTTCTCTTCTCCTGTGAGGAGTAACAACCTGGGAATTCCAGAGCCAGACTCTAAGCTCAAATAACAGCAAGAGGGACTCAGGTTAGACAAAAGAACCATTTACCAAGGAGGACGAACTTAGCATTCTCATGGGGAGGGGGGGGCAGGCAAGATGACCCCCCAGAGGACTACCTGGAAATTGTGCCTGTCTGAGAGGACGAGCAGGGAAGCAGCTAAGAAGGGGTTCCCTAATTAGGAGCAGTTGCTGGGAACCATGAAAAACCTGGGAGATTCTGACTCACGGGGCAGCAACTTCCCTTCTGTTATCCCGTCCCCACCCCCACCTCACCTCGCAAGTCCTCAATGGAAGATTTGTGAGCCTGGGTTCAAAGCCGCAGAGAGGCTAAGGCTTGGATGGGGGTGGCCTCATGTGGTGGGGGCTGAGAGGGCCCAAGTACCAGAGTACTCTGTCTCCTGGAAGGGTCAGACATTTCTCTAAACGCACATGGTCTGGTGGTAAGCCTCTGATGCTCTCCTCACCCACCCACCACAGGATGGCGTTACATAGTTTACCTGGGGCTAAGAGACTAGGCTGCTGTGAAAATTGAAGGTGATTGTCCTGTCCCAAGGCAAGCGCCATGGTTCCCAAATGTCCTGATAAACTCTACCTGAGCCATCATCACCACCCAGGTTTCTTTCTCTCTTTCTTTCTTTTTTTAAAGAATTATTTATTTGAGGGGGGGCAGCAAGTGTCATAGTGGTTAAGGGTGCTGGATTCCCACATGGTTGACTGGGGTTCAAGTCCCAGATCTGGTGGCTTGCTCTCTAACTTCCCTGCCCCCCACGCTGTCCTTCTCTGGTCAAATTAAATAAATAAAGTTAAATAAAATAATTACTTATTTTATTTTATTCTGTTTTTATAAAGAATTATTTTATTTAATTTTATTTATTCACTTATTTGTTTTAACTTGACCAGAGAGAGACACAGAGAGAGAGAAAGGAAATGTGAGAAAGCAAGACATCAGGTCTGGGACTTGAACCGTGGTTGGCCATGTGGGAATATCCATCTTAACCACCACGCCATTTGCTAGTCCCAATAAAATAATTCTTTAAAAAAAAAAAATTATTATTTGAGACCAGCAGGTGGCGTGGTGGTTAAGATGCTGGATTTCCACATGGCTGGCTGTGGTTTGAGTCCTGGACCTAGAGACATGCTTTCTCACCTCCTCTCTCTCTTTCTCTTTGTGTCTCTCTCTGGTGAGTGCATGTATCCTGTAACAATGAAAATAATAATAATAATAAATAAAATTAAACAAATAATTCTTTTAATGAAAGAATTAATAATGATAAATAAAATGTTAGGCACCAAGTCTGGGACTCAAACCATGGTCAGCCATGCAGGAGTCTAGCACTTTAATTACCACACCACCTACTGGCCCTACCCCTTTAGGTTTCTTACATCTCTTATCCTGAGAGCTCAGAGCACTCATTAGCTCCATTATTCTGGTAGACTGAGAGATCTTTCTGAGCATATTCAGGCTTGCAAAGAGATTTGACTATGGATACACAGTGAGGGCAAACCCGAATCGGAGGATTTGAGAGAATGGGGGGAAATAAGCTAGCATTTATTGAGCACTAACTATCTGTCAGGCACTGCGTTAAGTGCTTTATATGCATTTTCTTTTCCTCACAACAGTTTATGAAGTACTAATATCACTTGCATTTTTTAAAACTTGTCAGAGGGCACACCTGCTTGCCACAGAGAGACAAAGACAGAAAGAGGGAGGGAGAAAGCACCCCCAAGTGGGTCATGGTGGTACCATAATCCTTTGTCCCCCATTTCTTCATGCTGTCAATATTTGGGGCATGCATGCACATGCACTGGTGTGTTTTTCAAGCAGCTGGGGCTGGGACTCAAGCTGCACAGTAAGCCATGTGAGGTCCAGGTCCCTTAACCAGTAGGCCATGGGACTGGCTCTGCATTTTATTTTACTTACTTACTTACTTAATTTTTAGAGAGATTTTTGCTATAGATTTTTGTGCATTCACTAGAGAGACAGAGAGATAGAAAGTAAGAAATCACCCTCCAAGGGTTGGCCACACCACAATCCTTTCTCCTCCATTCTCCTCTCAGGATTTTGGGCATGCACATATACACACCCGACATATGTATACTTACACTTCCAGGTCCAGGACTCAAACTGTGGTTGACTATGTGGGAGCCCAGCATCGTAACCATTATGCCATCTGCTGGTCCCTATTTATTTACCACCTTAACCACCACACCATCTGCTAGCTCATTTGCTTTATTTCTTTATTTTAGAGGTTTTTGCCATAAGGCGCGTGTGCTTGCTAGAGAAGAGAGACAGAGATAGGGACAGTGAGAGGGCAAGTGAGAAATTGCCCCCTGGGGGAATGGCCACACTGCAACCCTGTCTCTTCCATTCTCCTTCTGGGATCTTGGGCACATATGCACATGTGCCTGGTGTGATTTTCAAGGCACTGGGTCCAGGACTTGAACCATGGTTAGCCATGTGGGAGTCCAGCAACATAACTGCTACACCATCTGCTAGCCCCTGGCTTTGCGTTTTAAAGAAAAGAACAGGTCCAAGTGAGACAGTGAGTGACAGAGCCAGGACTTGAACTCTAGCCTGTTGGGCTCCAAAGTCCACGACTTTAACTACGAAGCACTACTGCTGAGGTAAACAAGTGGTGGGGGGTAGACTGGAAGGGAATGAAACAGGTAAAGATTTGGGAGGGGAGACTAAAACCAAGAAATTCCTATGGCCCAAGGTCTTTGGGCACCTGTGTACAGTGGTCAGAAGCACCCCTGCCTGTAGAAATATTCCTCCCTGAGTTCTTCTGCTCACAGAAGAATCTTAATTGTTGACACCAAGTTTGGGTCAGAGGGCAGGAGACAAAGAGAAGGCAGGCAATTAGGACGTGAAGCTTATGGCTTTGGAACTCCTCCCAAGCCATTAAATTGTTTTCTTTCTAGAAAAGTTGTGTCTTCCCACCCAAAATTAGTTAGAACCTCATCGTGCTTGGATGGTATGTAACATTTGCTCCGTCCGTAATCGATAGATGTTTTCAGAACTTGGACTTAAAGGCTCTCCCAGGGTTGTTCCCAGCTAGAAAGAGTTCCCACCAGCCTGGGGTTCCTGTAAGTTTTAGCTCCCCTCTTCACCCTGCCCAGTGATGGAATGGGACTATCAGAGATCGTGACCTGGAGAAACATAGTCCAAGTTTGGGCAAGGCTGGGCTTGGAAACTGTAATTCTAATTCATTATCCAAGGGATAGCTACTTAGGGGAAGGTAGTAGCGTAAAGAAAATAAACAGACCACAGACTGCCACAAGCTGGAGTGGGCCCCTGGCACCCAGCCGCCTCTGTCTGCACAGGCCCAGCTTGGTGCTTCCCTGACCGTGAGAGGCCAAGGCAGAGGAGGGCCAGGCCAGAGGCTGTGGGGAGCCCAGCGGAGGAACGGGAACCCAGCTGGGCGGCTCCACTTCCCCACGTTGTTTTCCTTTCACATTGTTCGCAGGTTTCGAGAATGATTTCATTGTGGAAAATGAGCAAACACAACCTGACCTTTCAGGTCCCACAGATGCAGCAGGACACGCACAGAGGAGCACACGGCATACGCACACATCTTCAGAGGCCCACAGTCATACCTGGGTACACAGCCAAGCCCATGAGGGCTTCTGACTGGGGCCGCCTGTAACCGACGCCTCTCTGGGTTTGGCCAATAATGACCATTTCCAAAGTAGCCTTTGCCCATGAGAGTGATCAGCCGCTCTCTCTGTAAGCCTCCTGCTTATACCTCAGAACTTGCTTCCTGTGAGGCCTCTGCCTCCAGCTGGGGGAAGGCAGAGAGAGCCCAGCTACAAACCCTAATCCCCAACCACATCTCGTTCACCACTTCCCATCTCTTCCTCTTTTTTTTGAATTATTTGTTTAATTTTATTTATTTATTTATTATTTAATGTAACCAGAGAGAGAGGAAAAGGGAAAGTGAGAAAGCAAACTGCTAGATCTGAGACTTGAACCACGGCCGGCCATGTGGGAGTCCAGTGCCTTAACTACCACACCACCTGCCCTCCCCCCCGTCTCTTTCTCTTGAGGCACGGTCAGGATGACAGTCTTCCCAGCAGTAGTGTAGGGTAAACATTAGCCTAGAGCCCTGGCATCCTGAGTCCTTGTCTAGACGTGGCAGGTCATCTACCCTCTGTCCTTGGCATGGCACTGGTTTAAAACCTTCCCCTGACCTGGTGTCGGTTTGGTATAATATCTGTGTAGGACTGAAGAGACAGGAAAGAACTTTGGGATGCTGGACCATGAGTTGGTGATTGGTGCCATTGTGTCACAGGCTCCATGAGCTAAGCCCACCTCCTTTACCCTTTGGCTGCCAACTGGGCCTGCCCTCCAGTGTGGGAGGCTTAGGAAACCAAAGGCCTGAGTTCCTCCACGGGCTCTGTGAAGTCAGGAGAGTTACCAAGCTAACCAATATGTTTTGCTTTCTCTTACAGGCCGCAACTCCCAGCCCGTCACAACCCAGACCTCTAGCCCTCAGGGTAAGGATGAACACACAGGGCCTGCCCCCGCTTTTAGGCAGAAGTTTAGGAAGGGTGGAAGAAGCTTAGGCCAGTTCAGCACTGACTTCAGGTGTGGGACTGAGGCCAGAGATCCCAGGAGCTCATTTTCCCAGAGGATGAGTGCATCAAGATTTGCCCAATCTCTTAATGATATGCCTTGAAAAAGGAGGGGGATGGATAGTAGGAGGCAGGGAGGTAGTTAAGGGAGCAAGACTCCAAAACACCAGAAATAGGGAAGAAGAGGGAGGCAGAGCAGAAAAGGCAGCAGACTCCTCAGCCTTAGACGATCTGTTTCAGGAGCCTTCAGCAGCCCGAGTCTGACCACCGAGCCTGTTTCCCCCAGCACAGGTGAGTGAGCGTGGTTCCGCAGGGGCTGCTCTCCCATCTCACTCATCTGCCCATCCCGAGCCATTCAAACCCGCTTGGAGACCAAGGTTTCTTGGATGGGTGAGGGAGTGATGTCACCAAACCTCCCCACCTCCAACCTCTGTCTTTGCAGGAAACCTCCCTTCTTCAGAGCCTAATAGACCAAGCCCTCTGCCAAGGACTGGCAGCTCAGGTACTCCGCCATTCAGACTGCAAATGCCAGCCAGGGAGGGCCTGGTGAGGAGCCAGACACTGTTTCCGCTCTAATGGAGAATATGGACCAGTGCAGGACCAGCAGAAAACAGAACCTCATTTGAAATTACAAAGCAGGGTGGGAAGGGCTGTGATGGGCATCAGCAGAAGGTGTGGTGGGAGCCCAGACAGACATCTGCTACTTCAAACCTGGGGGCCAGGAAGGACGTCCCTGAGTGGGTGGTCTCCGAAGCTGAGCCTAAGAATGACTTAGAGGAACAGATGAAAATCATGAGGTGAGGGTGGGAGAGCATATTCCCAGCAGAAGGAACTACCCAGGTAAAGGTCCAGAGGTGAACCTGACAGTTTCCCTTTCTGGAATCAAAAGCAGTAAAGGAAGGGATGATTTTGTTTGAAAGAGCCTTCCCTGTACATGTGTTGGCTAAGGCCCTAAACAAGCCTATACATGCTTCCTAATCCACAGCAGCCTCAAAAAAGACCTCACAGCTCCCCGAGGTAGCGAGTACACCAGTGACACCAAAGCCAAACACCATGGATGGTCACTCCCCGACCTTGCTGGGCCTGACTCCGCCCCAGCCACAGAAGCACACGTCAGGACTTGGTAAGTACTGAGCGCAGGCCGGGTGGGGGTGAGGACCCTGGGTTATGTCTGGGTGGGTTCCTTGTTCCCGTTTTTAGGAGGGCCAGGTACTGCCCTTAAATCAGGGGTCTTGAGCCAGGCTCTTCACCAATGGCAGCGGGCTTGGGGAACAATGCAGAGGTGGTGGGGAAGAGAGTCGGGAACTTGGACCTGGTCACAAGTCGGGTAAGTTGCCTGGACTTGTGACTGACAAAGGCAGAGAGAAGTAGGCAGAAAAGAAGGGAGGCAGAAAAGGTTGGGAAAGGGCTGGACTCAGGGCAGGTTGGCCTTCACCGGGCAGCCTAGGAGAAGAGCTGCTCTGAGGGTGCCCTCCGCCTTGGCCTGCTGTTTCCTGGTGCAGGCCCAGTGCTCCAAGCAGTGGGGGCAGCGCAAGTGGAGGAACATCCGTCTGAGTGCACAAGAACGAGGAAGGAGCTGGAGGAGCATGTCTGTGACCCTGTCTCTCATCCTACCCCTTGGCTCTTTTACCTTCCCAGACTCATTTGGGAGGGGTGAGACGAGAGAAGAAAATGGAGCCCTGATCAGGCCTAAAGTATTGGGTTGTGGGAAAAGTCATGATGTGTTTTTTCTATGCGAAAATGCGTCGTGACTTCCCATAACCCAATACAGTGAGTGGAGGAGTGGAAGAAAGGGGTGGCCACAACCACTTTTGAAGAAGGCTGGGAACCAGTGTCCCTTGACTGGCAGCCTGGCTTGTTGGCTCGATGCCTGAAGATAGGTATCCGTGTCCTTCATTCCTCCCACCTGAACTCAGCGAAACACAGATGGCTCTGCCTCGCCCAGTCTAGCTTCCTGTATCTGCAACATAAATCTCTTTCCCCTGGCCCCAAGGGCTGGTGGGAAGAGTACAACCAGGGAAACATCCTGGGCCCACTTGGGTCCTGGACCCCTCCAGAACAGGTGACATGAACAACTAGCAATGCTAGTCTCCACATGACCTCACATCTCTACAACTCCAACCTCTATCCTCACAGGATGTGGTCAGAGTGACAAAGAGGAAGCCGTTTTTGTAGGGCGTGAGCTTTCTCTGCAACCTTTTACCCCGGGGGAAGCAGGAGGGAAGCAACCCCTCTCTCGCAGGCTGTGAGTCCCCTTCACTGAAGCACCTAATCTGACTCTATTTCAGACTCCTCAAAAAATGTTTCTCCCAATTCAACCACCATAAGCCTGAGGACAAGGGAAGACTTGACCATTCAGCCCAGCCCCACTTCAGAGACTGTGCTCACTGTGGCAGCATTTGGTGAGAGAGTGGGGAAGGTGGGCCTGGGGGAACCCTGTCCCAGAAACTGACTCGGACTCTGGATCTGGAAACACAAGTTGGAATCTCACCTATTCGTTCCGGAAGGGACTGGCCAACAAGGAATGCCCTGGTGGGGAGAGGGTGCTATTGGCCCTGCAGTCAGCTCTTCCTGGCTCCTCTGGGCTCCGCGTTCTTCAGGGAGGCTGGAGCCGGGCTGCAGGGCTCGCTCTGGCGGGGCCATTAGACTGAGAGCTCATTCATCAGCAGAGAAGTGGAATTCTCTTTGCTCCTTGAGCACTTGGCTGGGAAGAGGGATTCTGGACCCTTGTTGCTTCCATTTGTTGGCTCCTCTGCCTCCGCTCACCTACCCTTTTCCCTGTCCAGGTGTCATCAGCTTCATTGTCATCCTGGTGGTCGTGGTGATCATCCTAGTCGGTGTGGTCAGCCTCAGGTTTAAGTGTCGGAAGAACAAGGAGTCTGAAGGTACACATCCTGGCCTCGGGGGCCCCTTTGTCCTTCGTTGCCAGGGAGCCAGAGCAGGAGCCCAAGGCTGACGCCCAGCCTAGAGCTGAAGGAAGGAATGGCACACAAGTACCACTTGATGAGTTGGGAGGTCCCTTTGGGTGGACTTTGAGGGGAAGGCTGGACTTCTGAGTTGTGGACCCCAACCTGTGCCCTCGGATTTTTACAGATCCCCAGAAACCAGGGAGTTCCGGGCTATCTGAAAGGTAAGATAGTGAGAAGTGCAAAGGAGGGATCTCCTGTCTGACACCCCGCCACCGCCCCACTCCAAAGGGGAAGCGGTACTTCCTGCTTTCTCCACACATATATTCACACACACCACACAACCCACACCTCCCCACCGCACCCCCTCCACACCACCCCAAACCACACCTGCACACTTACACACACCACACAACCCACACCTCCCCACCGCACCCCCTCCACACTACCTCAAACCACACCTGCATGCTCACATACCACACAACCAACACCTCCCCATCGTACCCCCTCACACCACCCCAAACCACACCTGCACACTCACACACACCACACAACCCATGCCTCCGCACCGCACCCCCTCCACACCACCCCAAACCACACCTGCATGCTCACACACACCACTCCTCACACCACACACACCCACACTGTACCACATGCATGCACCTATACACACCACCACCCCTAACCACATCTGCACACTCACATATACTAGTCCCCACACCACACAACCCATATACTCGCACACCGTACCACATACACATTATACCACCACCTCACACTACACACACCAGAAAACCCCACAACCCATACACCCCCACATATACCATACTACATACACATATACACACACTACCTGCCACACTCACACACACCACTCCCAACCCATATACACACACCATAACACATACAATGATCCCCTATACCTGCATTCACCTCCATACCCTTCCCATATTACGTAACACTACATATACACACATGTACACCATAATACACACACAACACATAATGCACTCACATATAACCCCCACACCAAACACACAACACACCCCATACCATGTGTCTGCTCAGCATGTGTGCGCACACACACACACACATACATACACACATAAATTCTGACCACCTCCACTGATGCCAGAGCTGGAGTAGGGAGGACAGGACAAACCTGAAAGAACACAAGGAAACAATCAGGTGACAGGAAATAGATAGAACTCTTCAGCGCCCAGGACTCAGCCTCCTTAATCCCTCCATGAAAAGTGTACGCATTCAGGGACCAGCAGGTGGTGTGGCAGTTAAGGCACTGGACACTCCCATGTGGCTGACCATGGTTCAAGTCCCAGACCTGGTGGCTTGCTTTCTCACTTTCCCTCTCTCTCTCTCTCTCTCTCTCTCTCTGTGTGTGTGTGTGTATGTGTGTGTGTGTGTCTCCCTCTGGTCAAATTTTTAAAAATTATTCAGATTCTAATAAAAGCAGACACACCCTCTAAGCTTCAGAAGCATTATTGAAAATCTACCATGTGCCAGACATCATGATATATATGAGAGGTCTTCAGATATTCATGGAAAGGGGCCAGCAGATGGCGTCATGCTTATGTCGCTGGACTCTCATGTAGCTGACCATGGTTCGAGTCCCAAATCCAGTGGCTTAAAACTCACACCAGGCTTAAAACTCACATGTGTGTGTACATGCCCAAAATCCTAAGAGGAGAATGGAGAAGAAGGATTGCAGCATGGCCATACCCCTCGGGGGGTCATTTCTTGCTTTCTGTCTCTTTCTCGCCCTCAGGTCAGCACGTGTCCTATAGCAAAAACCTCTCTAAAAAAAAAATCTCATGGAAAATACATATTATGAATAAATTATATGGGCATTTCTAAACTTTTTGCACCAAAATAAACTCATACTTTAATTTTATCTTCCACGAACTTTTTGTGATATTTCAAATCTGTTCAGCAATTTTTCAAGGTAGATATTACTTCATTCTATGTGGTAAATTAAAAGAAAAACAGGTGGGTCCAGCCGGTGGCATGGTGGTCAAGGTGCTGGACTCCCACACAGCCAACTATAGTTCGAATCCTGGACCTGGTGCCTTGCTTTGTACCTTCCCTCTCTCTTTCTCTCTCTCCCTGTCTCTCTCTCTTCTGAGTGCACATGCCCTATAGCAAATGAAAATAATAATAATAAATGAAATGAAATAAATAATTTTTTTAAAAAGTGGCCTAAGGAGGTTGTAACTTGACAAAGATCAAGTAACTAGTACGTCATAAAACCAAGATTTAAATACAAGTCTTGTGAACTCCAAAGTACATTCTCATTTGATTGTGGATCACCACCAAAATAAAGATTTTTTGAAACAAAGTACTAAGGTTCAACGACCCCAGCCCCACAGTTCCTTCTCTCTTGCTGCCCTCTGCCCCCTCATCTCTGTAACCCAGACTCCCTTCCTACCCCAGCTGTTCCGCAGCCAATGGAGAGAAAGACAGCATCACCCTCATCTCCATGAAGAACATCAACACGAATAACAGCAAAGGATGCCTCTCAGCGGAGAAGGTGCATTTTTCTTTTATTTTTCTTCTCCCCCCCAAGTTCACTTTCTCCGCTCTCCTCCTACCTTCAGGCTCTACTTCCTTAGCCTGAAAGGAGATACTTTCAAAGCCCTCAGCTCTTCTGCCCTCTTCCTTACCCCACCATTTCCAAGAAGTTTACCCTTCTTCATTGTTTATTTACCTTGCAGATTCTTTAAAAGCAACTCGGGACCCCACAGATCCAGGACGATGCAGCTGCTCTATAGCTGTGAGAAAGACGACCTGGGATTGGTAGAGGCAGTGAACCACATATAAATTATTTTATTGTTTCCGGTCCACTCCCGGATCTATAGGATATGAGCATTCCTCCAGATCTGGAAGCAAGCTACCAATATGACAGACTCTCCACTATGGACAGCCACTCTAGAAATACAGCCTGCTCCTCCTCCTTTTCAGTCACCAGAAAGAGGAGTTGATAGAGCAAGAACACGGAAAATGATGAGGTGGATTGGTGCTTTCTACTTTGCATTAAAATTATTTTCTATCCTGTGGTCTAATTTCTTTTAAAATCTATGCACTCATGCATATTTCTTTCTTTCTTTCTTTCTTTCTTTCTTTCTTTCTTTCTTTCTTTCTTTTTTTTCTTTTTAAGAATTATTTTATTTAGAGACCAACAGATGGAGTAATGCCTATGTTGCTGGACTCCCACATAGTCAACTGTGGTTTGAGTTCAGGACTTGGTGGCTTAAAACTCACACCAGGGACATGTGCATGCTTGCCCAAAATGCCAAGAAGAGAATGAAGAAGGGGCTGCAGAATAGCCATCTCCTCTGGAGGGGGGAGGGAGGGTGTGTGATTTCTCACTTTCTGTCCCTTTATCTCTCTCTAGAGAGCACATGCACCCAATAGCAAAAATATCTCTTTAAAAAAAGAGTCATTTAATTTTTTTTTTTTTTTTGGAGAGATTTTCACTGTAGGGCGCGTGCGCTCGCCAGACAGACAGAGAGAGACATAGAGACAGAAAGCGAGAAATCACCCCCCAGGGGGGATGGTCACACCGCAATCCCTTCTCCTCCATTCTCCTCTCGGGATCTTGGGCACGCATGCACATGCGCCCGGCATGAGTTTTAAGACACCGGGTCCGGGACACGAACCGCGGTCGACTACGTGGGAGTCCAGCGACATAGCCATTACGCTAACTGCTGGTTCCCAAAAAAGAGTCATTTAATTTTTAAAATTTATTATTATGATTTACTTGACCAGAGAGAGAGAAAGGAAAAATGAGAAAGCAAGCTGCCAGATTCAAGAATTGAACTGCTGTAAGCCATGCGGGAGTTCAGGACCTTACCCACCATGCCACCTGCTGGCCCCCCTCTCCCACGCCAAACACATTTCTTTTTCTTTCTTTCTTTCTGTCTGTCTGTCTGTCTTTCTTTCTTTCTTTCTTTCTTTCTTTTTTAGGATATGTGTGCTTGCTGGAGAGACAGAGACAGAGAGACAGAAAGTGAGACATCACCACCGGGGGGATGGCCATGTTGTAATCCCTTCTCCATTCTCTTCTTGGGATTTTGGGCGCACACACACACACACACACACACACACACATACCCAGTGTGAGTTTTAAGCCACCGGATCTGGGACTTGAATTGCGGTCAACTACGTGGGAGTCTAGTAACATAACCATTTTGCCATCTGCTGGTCTCCCTGCCCCCATGCACATTTCTTAACATAATGTTCTAGCAGCTTTGGGGCCTTATTTCCTAGACCAGGCCTGTTTGCAAGTTTCTGTCTCCATGGGCAGGTCTCTGAGAAACAAGTGGAAGACAGGAATTTTTGTCGGGTCTACTCTCTTTACCTGGTTTGTTAAGTAGGGTGGAAGTGGCAAACTAATCACCCCAACTGAGGAGAGGAAAAAGGGGTTGTGAACAGTGACCTGTTGTTACCAAGTGTGAAGTCCAGATAGTGAGAACATGAGAGGCACAACACACTGTGACCCAGAAACCCCGGAGGTGAGGGCTGCACAATGCGAGAGCACATGTCCTCTGCCTCCCCGAGGTCCTAACCATGGGATGAACACTGGGAAGCTCTGGAGCCGGTAAGTGTGTGACTTACGCAAAAACCCACCCACTTTACTTTATGCAGCTGTTATCTTTATGTCCTAGAAGTAGAATAAAGAATCACAGAATTACCATAGACATTTGAAGAGGAGAAGCAGTCAACACCCCGAGAGGAGAATGGAGAAGCAATTGTGGCATGGCCGTCCCCCCTGGGGGGGCAATTTCTCACTTTCTGTCTCTCTGATTCTCCCTGTCTCTCTGGTGGGTGCACGTGCCCTGTGAAAAAAAAAAAAAAAAAAAAAAAAGGAGGAGAGGGAGAGAGGAGATATGAGGAGATATGTTTTCTTAGTAACAGGCATGGCTACCATGATGCTGGTTTGGAAGTAAATCTTGGCTCGGAAAAATAAGGGATGAGTTGTCCGTGTGTGTCTAAGGGAGTGTTTCTTAGCATCTGTGAATCTGCAGTTCGAATCCCAGGAGGGGGCCTGTAGGTGGCATAGCGGTTAAGGCACTGGACTCCTACGTGGCTGTCCCCGGTTCAAGTAGCGGACCTGGTGGCTTGAAACTCATGCCAGGTGCATGTGTGTGTGTGCCCAAAATTGCAAAAGGAGAATGGAGGAGAAGGGATTACGGCATGGCCATCCCTCTTGGGGGAGGTGATTTTTCACTTTCTCTCTCCCCATCTTTCTCTGTCTCTCTACTGAGCACACACACCCTACAAAAAAAAAAAAAAAAAAAAGGGGAGAACACAGCTTACTCATTCTGAAGCGACAATGTTGGTATTTTCTTATGGTTTAGACTTCACAGGGTGGTATGAGAAAGACTAAAATAAAACGTTTCACTTTCCCTGTCTCATTAAAGCTGTTAAAGCAAGACTGAAGAAACCTACTGGATTCTAATTTCTTTCAGGGCTGGGTCCATACCTGCTTGTCTCTGTTGCTCCTGGGTCCACACTGCCTGGCACATCCTAGGTGGTAATATTGGCTCTTGGGTGAAGGAAATCTGATTATAAGGCTCTGCTTCAGACTTGCAGCTTGACTTTGGTGAAACCATCCCCCTTCCCTGTTTTCTTTCTTTCTTTCTTCTTCATATTTTTTTGGAGAGGTTTTTTGCTATAGGGCACATGCGCTCGCCAGAAAGACAGAGACAGAGAGAGAGAAAGTGAGTAATCACTCCCCGGGGGGATGGCCACACCGTGATCCCTTCTCCTCCATTCTCCTCTTGGGATCTTGGGCACGCACGCACACGCGCCCAGCGTGAGTTTAAGCCACCGGGTCCAGGACTCGAACCGCAGTCGGCTACATGGGAGTTCAGTGACATAGCCATTATGCTAACTGCCGGTACCCCCTTCCCTATTTTCTTACTTTGAAAGTGAGGTGAGGTGGCTGGACTATTTAGCCTTCCCTATCTTCCTGAGTTCTTTTTTTTTTAGAATATTTATTTATTTATATATTGGAGAAGTTTTTGCTATAGGGTGCATGTGCTCGTCAGAAAGACAGCAAGAGACAGAGAGACAGAAAGTGAGAAATCACCTCCAGGGCCGGGCGGGGATGGCCTCACCGCAATCCCTTCTCCTCCATTCTCCTCTTGGGATCTTGGGCACGCACGCACACGCGCCCAGCGTGAGTTTAAGCCACCGGGCCTGGGACTTGAACCATGGTCAACTACATGGGAGTCCAGCGACATAGCCATTACACCAACTGCTGCTTCCTAGAATTATTTTATTTAACTTTACTTATTTATTATTGATTTGACCAGAGAGGGACAAGAGTGGGAGAAAGAGAGAAGGAAAGTGAGAAAGCGAGCCACCAGATCTAGGACTCATAGTGTGGTCTGCCAGGTAGGAGTCCAGTGCTCTTAACCACTATGCCACCTGCTGGCCCCTCTAGTTCTTTTTTTCAATAAAAAATTTTTAAAATAATTATTTATTTGTTTAATTCCATTTGTTATTATTATTACTGTTAAAATTTGATGAGAGAGAGAGAGCAAAAGTGAGAAAACAAGCCACCAGATCTGAGATTCGAACAGCAATCAGCCATGTTGGAGTCCAGCGCTCTTAACCACCACATCATGGGGCCGGCAGGTAGCATGGTGCTTAAGGGTACTGGACTCTTACATGGTTGACTGCTGGACCTGGTGTCTTGATTTCTCACTTTCCCTTTCTCTCTTTCTTCCTCTCATTCTCCCTCTCTGGTCGAATTAAAATAAATAAAGTTAAATAAAATAATTAAACAAACAAACAAAAGCCATGCCACCTACTAGTCCCCTTAGTTCTTTTTTTAATTAATTTTTTTCTTTTGTTTTGTTTTTTGGCTATATGGTGTATGTGCTTGTGGAGGGAAGAGTAGCAAGAAAGCATCCCTAGTGGGGATGGCTTCACCATAATCCCTTCTCCTCCATTCTCTTGAGATTTTAAGCATGCACATGTGCCTGGCACGTTCTTCAAGCTGTTGGGTCCAGCCTTGAACCATGCAGCTGCCATGCCTTTGCCATCCACTGGCTGATCTTCTTTTCTAGTTCTTTTATTCTTTTTCTTTTCTTTTCTTTTTTTCCCCCATTTTTGCTATAGGGCATGTGTGCTCACCAGGGAGAAAAAGAGGAAAAGTGAGAAATGACTCCTTGAGGGGTGGAGGGGTTGGCCATGCTGCAAGTGCTCCTTCACTCTCCGCTCAGGATGTTGGACATGCATGAGCAGGCACCTGGCTTGGTTCTCAAGCTGCTGGGTCCCGTAACTGTGAAGCTGGCCACATAGGATCCATTGCCTTAACGCCCACGCCATCTGCTGGCCCACTAGTTCTTATATTCTACAGTTCAGTAAACTCTAGATGTAGGAACAATGAGCACAATCTGTTGAGTAGATTACTCTGGGTAGGAGACAGAGATAAGTCTTGGGTGACTCTGGACAAGCCTACTGTTTCCCCATGCATTAATGGGGCCGGGTGATCTCTGCCTGGCCCTGTCTACCCCATGGGCAACTAGGTGGGTAAAATGGGACAAGTGTGGAGGCACTGGGAAGTAGGAATACTAGCTGACAGCTGCAGCAGACAACACGGAGCACCTCCACCCTGGTCCCACTCCAGGACAAAGGCATGTTCCCAGCTGCTGGAGGACTGGCTGCTGAGGGCTCACAGGTGGTTGATGAATGGCTGTTGGAGAGTGGAAGTGAGGAACAAGACCTGGACTCCTAGCCTCAACTTTTCCCCCTGCCCAATTCTGTACCCTGTACTCCTCACAGCTATCGTTCTCGGGGGTACTCACTAATAAACCTTCTGCATGCAAATCTCAGCATCTCAGAGTCTGTTTCCTGGCATGCCCAATCTATGAAAGCAATACTGCAGTATTTTCTGGAGTAAGTCATATATATTTTATTTAAACCACACTGTAAAAAGCACATGACTAGCTACTTGCAGTACGAAAACCCATCACTGGAATGGAACCCTGCAGGTGACACAACAATGTCTAGAAGTACAGGATTCTGTTTGAACTGTTATTCTGACTGCCATGGGCACTTAGTTCGGCTGCTTATCATACCAGACTGATCAGGTCAAGGACATGGGTTTCACTCTTGGTAACAGTCACTGTCTCCATTCTAAGGCCACGAATTTCCCCCTGACTCTGGACAATGCCCTGTAAATGTGAGCTGCTGGTTATAAGGTATTTACATGTGGGGGGAGATGGTATGAATTGGTAGTGATATCTTTGAGTCTGAAAGGCTTTTTACCCTGATGCTGACACTATTAGCCATGTCGATTTTCCTGTTGCTAAGTAACTCTGTCCTTTGGGAAGGGGTGGAGGATGGACTCAATGCTGAATTCTGTTCCCGTGCAAACTCTGATGTATTTGAAGAGGCTCTGCAGGAGGACCCTACCATTTATGCAAATACAGGGCCCCAGCTCTGACCGGAAATCTAGCTTCCCTGAAACCGCATCTCTTCCTTTGTGTCTAGACAACAGGATGGTGACCATTTACAAGACAACTTCCTCCCTTTTTTCACACAGGACCACATGGTCCTATAAAGCAGGAACAGGTGGCAGGGTATGGGTGTCGTGTAGAATGTCCTTCTCATTCCTTCCCGATCCTATGGGGGGGAGCAACCAACAAAGCAGTTCGCGCACACAGTCACAGTCAAATGGGGGGTCGTTCTCTTTCTTTCAGTATCTTTTTTCCAGGACTGAACGGGGCAGCATCTCAATCATACAGGCATATAGAAACTTTTCTATCACAGCAAAAATGCACTACTGTTCAACAGATTTATTGATTTATTTTATAATAGAGTGTGTGTGCTTGCCAGAGACAGACAGAGGAAAAGTGAGAAGTCCCCCCTTCCCGAGAGGATAGCCACTGTAATCCCTTCTCCATTCTCTTCTTGAGATTTTGGGCACGTATGCACACATACTCAATGTGGTTTTCTTTTTCTTTCTTTTGGAGAGGTTTTTGCTATAGGGCGCATGAGCTTGCCAGAAAGACAGAGAGACAGAAAGCGAGAAATCACCCCCCAGGGGGGATGGCCACGCCACAATCTCTTCTCCATTCTCCTCTCAGGATCTTGGGCATGCATGCACACATGCCCGACGTGAGTTTTGTCACTATGAATATTCTAAATTCTTTATCTGACATTTCCGTATGGGTTTCATTGTACTATCTGAGGGTGAAGAGGAATTATTCTTTTCCCTTGGAGGAGAGGTATTTTCTTGCTTTCCCATATTTCTTGTGACCCTGAGGTGATTTCTAGTCATCTGATGGATGGTGTGTTTCTTTCTAATTCTTGAAGTTCAATCTGAGCGTTCAGAGGCATGCAGGAGGAGGTGATCTGCAATCTCTCTTCTGTTCTGTTTTCACTCTTCGTGCATCAGAATCAGTGGGAATAGAGGAATATTCTGACCCTAATCGTATTCAGATGTTTGGATCCTGTTCACTTGGACCTGTCTAGACACTTAGTGCATAGAGGCCACTAGAAGTGAATTTGGAGGAGGGACCAGCAATTAGCTTAATGGCTATGTTGCTGAACCCCCACATAGCCAATTGTGCTTTGAGTCCCGGACCCGGTGGCTTAAACTCACGCCGGGCAAATGGGCGTGTGTGCCCAAGATCCCGAGAGGAGAATGGAGGAGAAGGGATAGCAGCATGACCATTCCCCTGGGGGGAGGGGGGGTGATTTCTCACTTTCTATCTCTGTGTCTCTCTGTCTTTCTGGCGAGTGCATGCACCCTATAGCAAAAAACCTCTCCAAAAAAAAAAAAGAGAGAGAGAGATGAATCTGGAGGGGGACCAGCAGGTAGCATGGTGGTTAAGGTGCTGGACACTCCCACATGGCTGACCATGGTTCGTGTCCTGAACCGGGTGGCTTGCTTCCTCACTTTCTCTCTCTCTCTCTCTCTCATTAAGTTAAAAAATAAATGGATGAGGGAACCAGCAGTTAGCGTAATGGCTATGTCGCTGGACTCCCACGTAGTCGACCGCGGTTCGTGTCCCGGACC